>NW_025729131.1:772500-1372500 GCF_021461385.2 Schistocerca piceifrons
ATTACATTTTTTGGGACATTGTCATAGGAAAAACAGTGACCTTTATAATATTATAATTTATTTCAGAACACACACTTGTGCTCACATTTAAGTTGTCTATTTTTATTTTCAGATGGCCACTTCAATCTTCTAAGAGATCGTCTTCAAATCTTAAATTTCTTGATGACCATAAGAACCGTTAGCAAGGTGCAGGTCCACATGCGCTAGCATGGAGAACACTGCTCAAAAAGCTTAAATTTAACATGATCTACATACAACAAAAAGAGTCTATCAATCAAGGCTTAAAGCATTACAGGATGGCGATTCAACAGAAATGAAACTCCTTCCAAAGTCACTTAGAAAAGTAGAATTGACATAATCCCAAAAGCAGGGAAAAAATACCCAGAACGTGTATTAATAAGAAATATCAAAAAGATGGACAATGGCAGATTGCTCCAAATAAAGTGATGTACAATGAATGGGAGCCAATTACAGACACTATATGGGAAAAAAAGAATCTCTCTTTTTTGGTCACAGGTGTGAGGACCCCTGAAAAACATAAAAATATGATTCAAATTAAAAACAGACAAACAATATAAAATACAAGGAGTATTTACAAAAGAGGAATGATAAAAATGTTGGAGCACATGAAACGGTACTGGGCAATTCAGAAAGAAAACTTATTGATGATGATGATCAGAAAATTTCTGACTGAAGTGGACCAATGAGGCCACAAAAGCAGAACAAGGATACGACACATCAATCTGTGTTTAGTTCTATAGTTTCTATTAAGTCCCAAACCTCTCACTGAGCAATGACAATGTTCCAGCTTCAACAGCTAAATATTTAATAAATTCTACTTACTACTCCTGTCATGACCTGACATCTTAAAACGATTTCCTTTAGTTAATAGCAATTTTGAAGCAGTAGGTTTAGATGTGGACAGGAAGGTATGTCAGAAGTATTTTGCAAGTTTTCTCCAGTGCAAGAATAACAGCAATTTATTATTATTATTATTATTATTATTATTATTATTATTATTATTACTAACTTGATTGGCCACATTGAACCACATTCCATGTTCACTTTCTCTTTGAAGATTGGACTACTTGCTTTTTGTGCACAGTCCAGTATTTTACATTTGTTCCAAACACAATTTTCTTAACTCGTCTGAAATATCTACCAGTCTTCTGTACATCATTTCTGCTGAAAATTTATTATTCATAAGGAGAGTGTTGATTTTGTTTTTGTTCTCTGCATCAGTAATTCTAAGTCCGACTGCTTCAAGATCTTGTTGAATTTCTTTCGCCCACTGTCCTCCTGTCTTCTTTCTGAGACTTCTCATCACTAGTTGTTTTAAAATCCTGTTATCAGGGAGTCATAAGACATGAAAGAAATATGAGATTCTTTTCTTTTTCTTTGTGCTGGTGATTGGGACAGACTTTCACAAGTATAAGTTGCTTCCGGGAGAGTTACAGTTTTGTAATGTTGGATTGTAGTGTCTACTAATGGGCATTTCTTATTATATGTTGACCAGGTTAGAAATTGTGCTTTTTTCATTTTGTTGGTTCTATTTATCCATGTTGCTTTCTCACCCAAGTAGTGCAAAATAATTTCTCCAAGATATTTGAACTGTAGAACTATGTTAATTGATTCATCATTTATGAAGATTTTATCTATGCATAGAGGTTTCATGGGCATGGTTTCAGATTCCTATATTTGAAGCAATTTTCTGGAAACTTGAGATCTGAACATGAACTACTTCTATGTCAAGGGCTTAGAGAGATAAATTGTCAGCAAACCCAGGGCAGTTTGCTCTTACTGCTGATTTTCCTCCAATTTTGATTTTACACGGATTTTTTTTTTGCCAGATTGTCATGATGTAATAGGGGGCCACATTGGAAATCAAAGGGGACAATCCATCACCTTGTCTGAGTCCTGTTTTTATTGTGAAAGCTTTTGACATTTCTCCTCTAAATTTGGCCTTTGAATTTGTGTTAGTTAAAGATAGCTGAATGAGTTTTCCCAATGTGGGATGGTGGCCATATGATCTAAGGATTTTTAGAAGTGTGGTTCCTATGAACACTATTATACATTTTTTTTTCCAAATCTATGAATGGGTTGAATAACTGTTTGCTTCTACACTTGTAACACTCCATTATTAGTTTCAGGCTAAGAATTTGGTCTGTGCACCTTCTGTATGGTCGAAATCATCCTTGGTATTCTCCAAGTTGTTGTTCCAGAATATTTTTGATCCTATTGTAAATTATGCAGGAGAAAACTTTGTATGTGCAGTCCAGAAGGTTTATTCCTCTTTAATTATCTTTAAAAATTAAAAAAAAAATAAAAAATTAAAAAATTAAAAAAAAGCTGGATGGATTTGAATTTTAAAATTTTCCCGGCTGCAAGCCCGAAATTTGTTTGAACAATTGATGTATTATTCCTGAGGTCCGGTGCTCTGGAATTTTCTCTGTGATGCACATTTCAATTAGATGTTGGTGGAATTCATGACCGCACATTTTCCAGCATTCTTCCAGATTTCTGCAAATACATAGTCTTCACCACATGCATTGTAATATTTTTGTTCCTGAATTGCACCTCTACCTCTTTGATAGTTGGAGGGTCTATTAGCTCTGGGGTGGTTAAAATACGTGCTTCAGTGTCTACTTGAAATGTTTCCAGTGGGCCATCACAATTTAAAAGTTTATTGAAAGTCTCTGCAAGGATCTCTGCATTTTCTTGATTACTATGCCCCAACTTTCCTGACTTATCTCTCAGCAGCAATGTTGGGAACTCATACTTTTTAAGATATCTCCCATAGGTTTTGTAATAATCTCTTGACTGTTTCTTCTGGAAGTTTTCTTCTATCTTCTATATGGTATTTTAAGATGTTTGTGTTTTGTCTGTCTGATGATTTTATGATTTGACTTTCTTTGCTTCATAAGTTCTAGATGTGATTCTTCAGACTTTTGGACTTGATGCTTTATCCAAGCTTGGTGTCTTCTTTCTAATGCCTTCATTCCACCACTCATGTTTCTTCCTAGGATTTATTGGAGCCAACTCTTCTGCTATGGATTTTAATTTAGTTGTTAATTCTACTAGCGTATTATAGTTGATAGATCCTTCACCTGATTTCCTAGTGTATTTCCTCATTTTTTGTTAAGATGGTTGGGTTGAATTTTCTTCTAGTTTTTTTCTGAGATCTTTTCTTTACCATTGGTGTTTATTTTATTTTGATCTTCAGGACATAGTGGTCTGACCCTGAGTCTTCACCTCTTAAAAACTTGACACTGTAGATTTCACGATGGTGAAATTTATCCATAAATATATCATCCAGTTGCCATTCCCTCTTTATTAATAATAATAATAAGAACCAAAATTTTTAAGTTCCATATGTATACATATGTTAAAACAAGAGTCTGGAAGCCACTCACTGAAGATTTTGTAATGCATAATTAGATGACATACTTCTCGCAAGCTCAACTGGAATCTGATTCAACATTTGGGTTTTATCTGAATGCCAAATAGGTATTTTCAACAAAGGCGACACATAGAGTTTATGTAAGGAAATTAAAAGTAGGCATTCAGATTCTGGGGGTCTACAGCAGTGTGCGAAGGATGAGTCAGAGCATCCTGAAACCTACCTTAAGCAAGCAACAAATAATTTGATAAACAAACAGAGAGCTATACTCGAAAACTGAAAAACTAACTGATGTAATGAGGAAGAGGATGCTGCAATTTTTTGGACATATATTCAGAATCAATAAGAACAGTCTGACCAAGTGGATATTCACATTACTCAATAGCTACAAATCCAAGCCCGCATAGTTCATAAGAGATTGAAAAGTACATGGAAAATGCTGGAATTGCAACGGACACAATAGAAAACAGAACATATTTCAGAAAGGCAGTTCGAAAGGCAGAATTTCAGGAGAGAAAGAAAACAACTAGACAATAGTGGGCCCAAGAAGAAAGGGAACAACACTCTAAAAGGATGAAAAAAATTTGGAAACTAAGGAAATCTAATACAACAAAGAGTAGCCAAAGTTGATTCATCGTACCCTCCAAATGGGTTATTTGAAAGAAGAAGAAGAATTTATGTATGTTCTCTGCAAGAAAACTCAACACTTTAGTTATCAATAGTGTACAATTTTTTATTACTCAGGGCTTGAAGTGTAGTAGTTATCTTGTAGTGACATTTTATGTATAGTATACCAGCACATTGCAATTTTTTTTTAAAGTAATGTTCAAGTACTTACTTCCATATCTCATCATTGACATTGTGGCTGTCAAATAAGACCATGTATCGGATTTGTAGCGCAGAATGAGTTGGTTTTGATTATATATATATATATATATATATATTCTTTTCTCAACAAAGGATGCTGTTGCTGAGTAATTTTTGGTTTAAATTTTTGTTTTCTATAAATTTGACAGCTTTCCTTGACAAAGTCGATGATGTTGTATCATTACATATTTATCTTATTCATCTATGGAATTATATAGTGCTTATGGATTCTCTGTGCGGGTTTGTATGAATAGTCTTTCCCTATCATAATATCTATTTTGACAAAACTTTTAATAAAATTTTTATGTTTAAGTTCACTCTGTTCACTTAGGGGTTTTTGTGTGTGTGTTTCTATTTGTTCTAAGAGAGCCATTATTGGATGTTGTTGTTGTTGTTGTTGTTGAGGTCTTCAGTCCAGAGACTGGTTTGATGCAGCTCTCCATGCTACTCTATCCTGTGCAAGCTCCCGGTACCTACTGCAACCTACATCCTTTTGAATCTGTTTAGTGTATTCATCTCTTAGTCTCCCTCTACGATTTTTACCCTGCATGCTGCCCTCCAATACTAAATTGGTGATCCCTTGATGCCTCAGAATATGCCCTACCAACCAATCCCTTCTTCTAGTCAAGTTGTGCCACAAATTTCTCTTCTCCCCAATTCTATTCAAAACCCCCTCATTAGTTATGTGATCTACCCATCTTATCTTCAGCATTCTTCTGTAGAACCACATTTCGAAAGCTTCTACTCTCTTCTTGTCTAAACTATTTATCGTCCACATTTCAATTCCATACACAGCTACACTACATACAAAAACTTTCAGAAACGACTTCCTGACACTTAAGACTATACTCAATGTTAACAAATTTCTCTTCTTCAGAAACACTTTCCTCACAATTGAGAGTCTACATTTAATATCCTCTCTACTTCAACCATCATCAATTATTTTGCTCCTCAAATAGCAAAATTACTACTTTAAATGTCTCATTTCCTAATCTAATTCCCTCAGCATCACCCTATTTAATTTAACTACATTCCATTATCTTTGATTTGTTTTAATTGATGTTCATCTTATATCCTCCTTTCAAGACACTGTCCATTCTGTTCAGCTGCTCTTCCAGGTCCTTTGCTGTCTCCGACATAATTACAATGTCATTGGTGAACCTCAAAGTTTTTATTTCTTCTCCACGGATTTTAATACCTACTCTGAATTTTTCTTTTGTTTCCTTTACTGCTTGGTCAATATACAGATTGAATAACATCGGGGATAGGCTACAACCCTGTCTCACTAACTTCCGAACCACTGCCTCCCTTTCATGCCCCTCTACTCTTATAGCCGCCATCTTGATTCTGTACACATTGTAAATAGCCTTTCGCTCTCTGTATTTCACCCCTGAAAGACGGTATTCCAGTCAATATTGTCATAAGCTTTCTCTAAGTCTACACATGTTTGCCTTTCTTTAATCTATTTTCTAATATAAGTTTTAAGGTCAGTATTGCCTCATGTGTTCCAACATTTCTATGGAATTCCCCAAGGTCAGCTTCTACCAGTTTTTCCATTCGTCTGTAAAGAATTCGTGATAGTATTTTGCAGCTGTGGCTTATTACATTGATAGTTTGGTAATTTTCACATCTGTCAATACCTGCTTTCTTTCGGACTGGAATTATTATATTCTTCTTGAAGTCTGAGGATATTTTGCCTGTCTCATACATCTTGCTCACTAGAAGGTAGAGTTTTGTTAGGCCTGACTCTCCAAGGCTGTCAGTAGTTCTAATGGAATGTTGTCTACTCCCGGGGCCTTGTTGCAACTTATGTCTTTCAGTGCTCTGTCAAACTCTTCACACAGTAACATATCTCCTATTTCTTCTTCATCTACATCCTCTTCCACTTCCATAAATTTGCCCTCAAGAACATCGCCCTTGTATAGACCATCTATATACTCCTCCCACCTTTCTGCTTTCCCTTCTTTGCTTAGAACTGGGTTTCCATCTGAGCTCTCGATATTCATGCAAGTGGTTTTCATTTCTCCAAAAATCTCTTTAATTTTCCTGTAGGCAGTATCTATCTTACCCCTAGTGATATGTGCCTGTACATCCTTACATTTGTCCTCTAGCCAGCCTTGCTTAGCCACTTTGCACTTCCTGTTGATCTCAGTTTTGAGACATTTGTATTTCTTTTTGCCTGCTTCATTTACCACATTTTTATATTTTCTCCTTTCATCAATTAAATGCAATCTCTCTTCTGTTACCCTAGAAATTCTATTAGCCCTCGTCTTTTTACCTACTTGATCCTCTGCTGCCTTCACTACTTCATCCCTCAGAGCTACCCATTCTTCTTCTACTGTATTTCTTTCCCCCATTCCTGTCAATTGTTCCCTTATGCTCTCCCTGAAACTCTATACAACCTCTGGTTTAGTCAGTTTATCCAGGTCCCATCTCCTTAAATTCCCACCTTTTTGCAATTTCTTCAGTTTTAATCTACAGTTCGTAACCAATAGACTGTGGTCAGAGTCCACATCTGCCCCTGGAAATGTCTTACAAGTTAAAACCTGGTTCCTGAATCTCTGTCTTACCATTATATACACTATCTGAGACTTCCCAGTATCTCCAGGTTTCTTCCATGTATACAACGTTCTTTCATGATTCTTGAACCAAGTGTTAGCTATGATTTAGTTACGCTCTGTACAAGGTTCTACCAGGATGCTTCCTCTTTCATTCCTTACTTCCATTCCATATTCACCTACTATGCTTCCTTCTCTTCCTTTTCCTACTATCGAGCTCCAGTCACCCATGACTATTAAATTTTCATCTCCCTTCACTATCTGAATAATTTCTTTTATCTCATGATACATTTCACCACTTTCTTTGTCATCTGCGGAGCTAGTTGGCATATAAACTTGTACTACTGTGGTAGGCTTCGTATCTATCTTGGCCACAATAATGCGTTCACTATGCTGTTTGTAGTAGCTTACCCACATTCCTATTATGCTATACATTATTAAACCTACTCCTACATTACCCCTACTTGATTCTGTATTTATAACCCTGTATTCACCTGACCAGAAGTCTTCTTCCATCTGCCACCAAACTTCACTAATTCCCACTATATCTAACTTTAACCTTTCCATTTCCCTTTTTAAATTTTCTAACCTACCTGCCCAATTAAGGGATGTGACATTCCACGCTCTGATCCACAGATGGCTAGTTTTCTTTCTTCTTTAGGTATTATATGTAGAATTTTCATTGCATGACAAAATTAGTTATATTATGGTTTTCTGTTTTCAATTGGGCAAAAAAATTGGAGGGATTTGTATCTCTATTGCTGGACTGCTCTCAATATACTGAAAATTTCATCCTGTCTGGCTTATATAGAATTTTTTGCAATAATTACAACTGATTTTATATTAATGCTGACATAAAACTAACACAAAAAACGCCTACAAGATGGAAAACCACATACATACATAGGAAATATATCAGACAAATTAAATTCATTACTAAATTCTTAACATAAAACGTCAAGTTACCTCAAATTTATCATTTTAACAGAAACTTAAAATCCCAAGTACACTCAGGCAAGTTAACAAGAGGGCTTTGAAAATATAAGACTCTGCTTATATCTCTTTCAGCACAATAGTTTCATGTTCAGCCACTAGAGAGCAACCGGTACTACATTTGTAGCCTGGCTGTCCTGTTTTGGTTGATGTGGTTGCTATAAGTTATCATCTTTACTGTGTGCAGCTTTGGATATTTGACAACAAACTTTGTGCTTTCTCCTATATTGTTGTTTAAGCAATGCTTTCAAAAAATATTTGCTATAGCAAGCCTGAATTTGACACTGAGTTTAGCAGCTCAGAAAGTGAAGAAGAATATGATGTTACTTCATTAGAGACTGAAAGTGATGACAGTTTGTCAGCAGGGTGATAAGTGCTCACCAGTGGAACAACATGAAACACATCCATTGTGCTCCATACAACTCCTCCAAAGTTTATGTTCACAGGAAACATTCTGAAATACATGGTTAGATTTCACAGCTATACAAAAACTAAAAAATGAATTCAAGTTTCACTATATTTTAGTCAAAGTTCAGTGCCCAAAAATACATGGGATTTTATTATTGGTTATTTTCAAAACTTTGTAACTCATTATTTTGAGCTTTCTAAGTTGTATTCATATGTCTGTAAGTGCTGCCATTCATTACAGGATGTTTTCATTAATAAAAAAATAATCATTTTTGGAACATAATTTTTTAAAAAAATTGGTAAGTTATGGGGTTAAAAAATACTACAGTGAGATAACATAAAAACACAAATCCAGGCCAGCAAAACAAAAACACCAACACACAAGAATCCAGGACTATTTTAAATCAATTTTAATGATAGTAAAAATTCTATGTAAACCAAACAGAATGAAATTTTCTGATCAGATATCGAGAACACACCTGAAAGAATGACACAAATCTCTCAAAATTATTCTGTCATATGAAAACAGAAACCCAAAACATAAAGCAGTCTGAGCACACAATGAAAATCCTACATATAATACCAAAAGGCCCAATAATGACCCTTTTAGAAGAAAGAGAAATAGACGCTACATATACAAAAATGCCCAGACAAGATCCTAAATGAACTGACTTAACTCAAGCATAAAAATTATATTAAAAATTTTGTCAAAATTTTAGGACGTGGTAAAAAATAACATGATATGCAAAGAATACTCATACAGACCTATACAAAGAATATATAACAACCACATAACTGTACCGATAAAAAAATTAATATGTAACCATACAATATAATTGGCTTATCTGAAGTGAAGCTGTTAAAAATTAATAAAAAATGAAAATTTCAACTACAAAATAGAATAAGCAGCAAAATTTGGCAGCCACAATGTCAATGATGAGGTATGAAAGTAAGTATTCGACACACTGTTACTAAACCAAACAGATATATAACATAAAAATTGTATATATTAATAGCACATTTTAACTGCAGATCACCTGCAGCCAAAATAAACTTGCCGAAATAAACTTATCACCTAACTACACAAGTCTACAATCAAGCTTCAGAAAATAGCAGCAGTATCCTGAAATAATATACATAAAATGTATCTACTTTATTTATCAAATTATTAATGTACTCCAGGAGTAAGGGTTTGAGTATATTCTTGTATTCCTAGTGTTCATTTTATGTATCAGATAACACGGAGATGATCAAATTCAATTAACAATGTTCCTAAGCCTTGCCGGCAATGCTGTTGCAATATGCAACAGTACATTTACATTTGACCTTATTTTATTCAAATGGCATGCATTCATTACCTCAATCACAGCACCCCATTTCAAATACCTGTGTCAGTTACATAAACAAAGGGAAAGAAAATATGCCAATCAACAAACAGATTATTCAGAAAGCCACAGTGAAACAATCAACAGGTTTTGAAATCTGGCTCCATCCTAAAATGATACCTTCTGAATTGGTAGAGTTAAAAATTGAATTCCTAGTAGGAGTTTCTTGGACACATTTATGATCTAATACTGTTAATGTTCTACCCTCTCAGATATAAAACAAGGAGCAGTATTTCTACAATGTAATTACTTAAATAAGGACACCAGTACATTACCAGCCACTGAAGTCAACATTCATATTAACATGAAAATTTGTAGAATAATATTTGTGCAAAATTATAATTTTAAGAGATAAAAACCTCTTCAAATGGTTCAGTGATGACTGAATCCTCTTTCCAGTCTGCTGTTCTCCAAACCCTCAATGTCTTGTCATCAGATTGTGAAGCCATATATTTGCCTACAGGATCCCATGCAACACCCTTCACTAGTCCAGAATGACCTTTCAGTACTGCTACCATTTCTGTAAGAAGATGAAAACTGGGGACTTAATTCATGAAAATATTCTATGCATTCTCTTATTCCTAACATAAGCTGAAGAAGAAACTGCCTTGCTTTAAGTATCATTATCACAGGCAGGAAACTGTTAATCACCACAATTGTGTATCTATTGTTAGCTATACCTTTAACAATTTAAAAAACAGACAGAAAATACAAAAGAAACTATAATAGGCTGTAGGAGTGTGTACTATAATGGACTGAGACTCAAATATTGAAGTATATGATACATATGTTTACGAATCACCTTGATGTACGATATTTAATATATCACTCGATACACTGTATCTTTTATCACATTATCTTATATTTAAACCTAAGTGAAATTATTCCACAGTTATTATTCTTTATTTGATACTATCTGTGATTACTAAATGTTTCACAAATGACAAGTCAGTCATTCTAGTTTATTTACAAAAATATGATACTTTGAATTTTCATGCACGTATCTTCCTGTTTTGATAGGATGGTAACTCCTAATCCAGAATGATGAATTTTCACTTGGATAATCCAATTTTGTAAAATTAACAAAAATAAAGTCCCAGAAAAAAACACTTTGTAATGTCCGGTCTGATTACTGAAACTGTATAGTGTTCTTTAGATCATGACCTTCAACACAGCTCATAAAATAATTAGGTGCAGTAAATAATTTGGCTACAGCATTGTAGCCTCTGTAAATGAGAGTAATTTAAATAATTAAGTACCTTGACAGTAATTTCATAAAGAGATTCATTTCATGAAAGTTTGCACAGAAAATCAAATATTTTTCCTTCTTTTTGTAAAGTCTAATGTCGCACCAGAATATTTGTGAATATGTAATTTTCATTTTAAGGTAATTAAAGTAACTGTTTTAATAAAACACTTGTAAGCTTGTGTTTGTTGCATTAATATACATACTAAAGTGGCTGTGTCAGCACAGTTAGTTAGTAATTGTTGAAGATATACGATGGCAGTAGTTGTATGAAGTTATGCTGAATATATTGTATGTTGAAATATCTTTGAGGAAACGACTAGATGCCAAACTTGAACTCCTACAACTGTTAGCTTCCAAAAAATTAGTAATAATATATGTACAACAGCAAATTATTGACAATTTTAAAATGTTGCTGAAAATAATATTAATATAATAGAGGGAAACATTCCACGTAGGAAAAATATATCTAAAAACAAAGATGATGAGACTTACCAAACAAAAGCGCTGGCAGGTCGATAGACACACAAACATATACAAAAAATTCCAGCTTTTGTAACCAACGGTTGCTTCGTCAGGAAAGAGGGAAGGAGAGGGAAAGACGAAAGGATGTGGGTTTTAAGGGAGAGGGTAAGGAGTCATTCCAATCCCGGGAGCAGAAAGACTTCCCTTAGGGGGAAAAAAGGACGGGTATACACTCGCACACACACACACACACACACACACATATCCATCCGCACATACACAGACACAAGCAGACATTTGTAAAGGCAAAGAGTTGGGGCAGAGATGTCTCGACTGACATCTCTGCCCAAACTCTTTGCCTTTACAAATGTCTGCTTGTGTCTGTGTATGTGCGGATGGATATGTGTGTGTGTGTGTGTGTGTGTGTGTGTGTGTGTGTGTGTGTGTGTGTGTGTGCGAGTGTATACCCTTCCGTTTTTCCCCCTAAGGTAAGTCTTTCTGCTCCCGGGATTGGAATGACTCCTTACCCTCTCCCTTAAAACCCACATCCTTTCGTCTTTCCCTCTCCTTCCCTCTTTCCTGACAAAGCAACCGTTGGTTGCGAAAGCTAGAATTTTGTGTGTATGTTTGTGTGAAAATAATATTAATGATATGAATATAATAGTGAAACATTCCACGCGGGAAAAATATACAAATATATGAAAATAATATTAAGTTGACATATGTCCCTACAACATCAGGACATGTACTGATGAAGGGAATAAGCTGAAATAAGCTAATATATTAAAATAAAATATCAGGCAGCACATTGTTTTCCAGTTCTCTGCATAATACTGTATGAAGATGGCTGTAAAATCAAGATTTGAAATTGGATTAATCTGCAAAAGCAAATCAAAGTTTGTTATAATTTGTTAATCTGTCTGCTGGGCTGGAGAGAAATAAGTGGGAAGTCGCACACACACACACACACACGAGTATAGAGACTGTTGTCCTGACAGTCTTTTTGTTGAGCCTACTCGCGTGTCAGCATTTCTGCTACATGGGGAGTAGAGCAAATATCCTTTTCATGTTATTGTTACATTCCATTCAGGATTTTCCATTGGTTGAATTCACGTTATCTTATTCTCACTATTATCTGATAAAATACTTACTCTAGATAATATGTACTGAATTAGAGTTCCAACTAATTCATCTGCAAAATAAATAAAAGTCAAATAATAACTTCTTATTTAAACCAGCAGAGCGTGATGTTAAGAGTACCTGTGGCATTATCAATACAAGATATTGGTTATTTTTAAATAACACAATCAAATAAATGGTCCACTGAAGGTGCGATAATGTGCTGAAACACGTACAGGCTCAGAAAAAATAAATTAATGATGTCTTACAGAAGGCAGAACTATAGTACAACTTTTTAACCATTAATTTCCACTATATATAAGACATACACCATTAATATTTATTCTTCACGAGCAAAAATTATTTTCTGTTGCTTATGATATGATCAGGTTTTCATCTGTTTTAACATGCCACGCTTTTCAGAACATATATTTGTAAGACCAACTCTCATCTGAGCACTAACTTATAAACAAGAAATTGCCTATCATCTGACAAGTGTGTGCTTCTGTAATGCCACAAAAATCTGCATATTATTCAATATTCTAAGATTATTTGTTTGTGAACTACATTTAATTCAGGAGACTGGATTTACTAAAACAAAAAACCACCTCAATAAGAGGAACTCCTCTAAGTTGGTTTATTTTCATCTAATTTGTTTTCCAAAAGCCTATGAGGTACCTTTACAGATATTTACCACAAATGATAGTTCTAGTAGTTGCCTATTTATGAAGCAATGAACTGCTTCGTGTTTCAAAACTTTATGTATGAAATGTATAAATCATTGTTATTACCTGGCATCTTAAGAGCATTCCACACAATCACTGTGTTGTCAACAGAACAAGACGCAAGCCACGCATCATGTGGAGACCATGCCATATCCAGGACATCACCATTATGTCCACGCAAAGTCATGCAGCAACACCAACTCTCGACATTTACTTTCCCAACACTTCCAAAAACATTTGTTGCACCTGCAATGTTACAATGCTTTCTGAAGAAAAGTTATCATGTATATGATATAGGAAAAACCAAATACTGTAAATGGTGACTAACAAGAGTCCCACAAAAGAATTACAACACACTTATCAAATAGGGTTGGGGCTAAAAGACACAGAGTGAATATCTAAAACAATGGAAAATCCAGGATGGAATAACGACAATATTATAAAAAGGATAGATTTCATCTTACCATAAAGTAGAAATGTTGAGGCGCAACAAAAGACTGCTAAACAAGTAAGCTACACACAGCACACGCACATTCACGCACATGCAACTCTTCATAGAGTTTTGCCTTAGAGCCAGAGACAGTGGACAGTGGTCATGTGCAGTTGCATGAATATGTGTGTGTGCTTTTTGTATAATTCAAGAGAAGGCTTTTTGGCTGAGGTGAAGGCTCACTTGTTTAGCAGTCTTTTTGTTGTGTCTGTCCAACAGTGAACATATACATGCCAGAGGGGGAGAAAAACAACCGGATAGTCATTTCTGAGCAGGGGGACTTCAAATTCTACAAAATTTCTCAAATAATCGAAGGTCAGAAATGTACCATTATGGTGACACAGCCACAAAATGACAGCCGATCAGTGACAAGCATGTGCATGTGTGCGCATTTAAACTATCTTGCCACAGCAAATACCTGTTATGCTAAGGAGTGCAGTTAATAATCAACTTAGCTGAAGATAATGGTTTCAAGTGAACAGTCATAGCTAGGTAAATTTTAAATTCTCATCCAAGAGTGTTTACGTATCATTAACATTTTCTTTGATGTTTCATGACTATTAAATCAGTTACTTGTATGCATCACTACCATAGCGCCTTAAAATTATTAAGATAATTAGCTGTGCTGCATTGTTAGGCATATCCAAGCACCATCACTTAACAGGATGTCATTTTATGGCTATAGTTCCACAACAAATCACTTCCAAGCTACAGTTATTTTGAAAATTTTATAGATATAAGTTAACATGAACCATGGACCTTGCCCTTGGTGTGGAGGCTTGCATGCCTTAGTGATATGGATAGCCACACCGTAGGTGCAACCATAATGGAGGGATATCTGTTGAGAGGCCAGACAAACATGTGGTTCCTGAAGAGGGGCAGCAGCATTTTTAGTAGTTGCAGGGGCAACAGTCTGGATGATTGACTGATCTGGCCTTGTAACATTATTCAAAATGGCTGAAAGCAAGAGGAAACTACAGCGTTATTTTTCCAAGGTCACGCAGCTTTACTGTATGGTTAAATTATGATGACATCCTCTTGTGTAAAAAATTCCAGAGGTAAAATAGTCCCCCATACGGATCCCCGGGCGGTGACTACTTAGGACGTCATTATCAGGTGAAACAAAACTGGTGTTCTATGGATCAGAGCGTGTAATGTCAGATTCCTTTATTGGGTAAGTAGGTTAGAAAATTTAAAAAGGGAAATGGATAGGTTAAAGCTAGATATAGTGGGAATTAGTGAAGTTCAGTGGCAGGAGGAACAAGACGTTTGGTCAGGTGAATACAGGGTTATAAATACAAAATCAAATATGGGTTATGCAGGAGTAGCTAAAATAATGAATAAAAAAATAGGAATATGGATAAGCTACGGTGACCAGCATACTGAACGTATTATTGTAGCCAAGATAGATACAAAGCACACACCCACTACAGTAGTACAAGATTAATATGCCAACTAGCTCTGCAGATGAGGACGGCATAGACGAAACGTATGGTGAGATAAAAGAAATTATTCAGATAGTTAATGGAGATGAAAATTTAATAGTCATGGGGGACTGGAATTCGATAGTAGGAAAAGGAAAAGAAGGAAAAGTAGTAGGTGAATATGGACTAAGAGAAAGAAATGAAAGAGGAAGCCACCTGGTAGAAGATTCCGCAGAGCATAATTTAATCACTGCTAACACTTGGTTTAAGAATCGTAAAAGAAGGTTCTATATGTGGAAGAGACCTGGAGATACTGGAAGGTTCCAGATTGATTATATTATGGTAAGACAGAGATTTCAGAACCAGATTTTAAGTAGTAAGACATTTCAGGTGCAGATGTGGACTCTTACTACAATTTATTGATTATGAATTGCAGATTAAAACTGAAGAAACAGCAAACTAGAATGTTTCAGAGGGAGCATTAGAGAATGACTGACAATAACAGGGGAAATGAGTACTGTAGAAGAAGAATGGGTAGCTTTGAGAGATGAAAGAGTGAATGCAGCAGAGGATGAAGTAAGTAAAAAGAGGAACAATAGTAGAAATCCTTGGGTAACACAAGAGAGATTGAATTTAATCAATGACAGAAGAAAATATATTGTGTCTCATAACATACATGAACAAAATCATTTGATTCAGGTACAGGAGACACTTCAAAGTTTGGTAAAATTTGCCATAGACATAGAAAGTTGAAGCCTACATTTGTTGTTGTTGTGGTCTTCAGTCCTGAGATTGGTTTGATGCAGCTCTCCGTGCTACTCTATCCTGCGCAAGCTTCCTCATCTCCCAGTACCTACTGCAACCTACATCCTTCTGAATCTGTTTAGTGTATTCATCTCTTGGTCTCCCTCTACGATTTTTACCCTCCACGCTGCCCTCCAGTGCTAAATTTGTGATCCCTTGATGCCTCAGGACATATCGTACCAACCGATCCCTTCTTCAAGTCAAGTTGTGCCACAAACTTCTCTTCTCCCCAATCCTATTCAATACCTCCTCATTAGTTATGTGATCTACCCACTTAATCTTCAACATTCTTCTGTAGCACCACATTTTGAAAGCTTCTATTCTCTTCGTCCAAACTATTTATCGACCATGTTTCACTTCCATACATGGCTACACTCAATACAAATACTTTCAGAAATGACTTCCTAACACTTAAATCTATACTGAATGTTAACAAATTTCTCTTCTTCAGAAACGCTTTCCTTGCCATTGCCAGTCTACATTTTATATCCTCTCTACCTCCCCAAATAGCAAAACTCCTTTACTACTTTAAGCGTTCTCCATTGAGAATGACATGCTGCGTTCTGTTAACTAGGAACTCTTCAATCCAATCACACAATTGGTCTGATAGTCCATATGCTCTTACTTTGTTCATTAAATGATTGTGGGAAACTGTATCAAATGCCTTGCGGAAGTCAAGAAACACAGCATCTTCCTGGGAGCGCATGTCTATGGCCCTATGAGTCTCGTGGACAAATAGCGCGAGCTGGGTTTCACACAATCGTCTTTTTGAAACCCTTGCTGATTCCTACAGAGTAGATTTCCAGTCTCCAGAAAAGTCATTATACTCGAACATAATATGTGTTCCAAAATTCTACAACTGATCGACGTAAGAAATATAGGTCTATAGTTCTGCAAGTCTGTTCGACGTCCCTTCTTGAAAACGGGGATGACCTGTGCCCTTTTCCAATCCTTTGGAATGCTACACTCTTTTAGAGACCTACGATACACCGCTGCAAAAAGGGGGGCAAGTTCCTTCACGTACTCTGTGTAAAATCGAACTGATATCCCAACAGGTCCCGTGGCCCTTCCTCTTTTGAGCGATCTTAATCATTTTTCTATCCCTCTGTCATCTATTTCGATATCTACCATTTTGTCATCTGTGCGACAATCTGGAGAAGGAACTAGGGTGCAGTATTCCTCTGTGAAACAGCTTTGGAGAAAGACACTTAGTATTTCAGCCTTTAGTCTGTCATCCTCTTCTTCAGTACCATTTTGGTCACAGAGTGTCTGGACATTTTGTTTTGATCCACTTACCGCTTTGACATAAGACCAAAATTTCTTAGGATTTTCTGCCAAGTCAGAACATAGAACTTTGCTTTCAAATTCGCTGAACACCTCTCACATAGCCCTCCTCACACTACATTTTGCTTCACGTAATTTTTGTTCGTATGCAAGGCTTTGGCTATGTTTATGTTTACTGTGAAGTTCCCTTTGCTTCCGAAGCAATTTTCTAACTCAGTTGTTGTACCACTGTGGCTCTTTTCCATCTCTTATAGTCTTGCTTGGCACATACTCATCTAATGCATATTGTACGATGGTTTTGAACTTTGTCCACTGATCCTCAACACTATCTGTACATGAGATAATACTTTTGTGTTGAGCCATCAAGTACTCTGAAATCTGCTTTTTGTCACTTTCACTACACAGAAAAATTTAGCTACCTTTTTTAATATTTCTATTTACGGCTGAAATCACTGATGCTGTAACTGCTTTATGATCACTGATTCCCTGTTCTGCGTTAACTGTTTCAAATAGTTCAGGTCTGTTTGTCACCAGAATATCTAACATGTTATTGTGAGTCAATTCTCTGTTTAACTGCTCAAGGTAGTTTTCAGATAATGCACTTAAAAAAATTTCACTGGATTCTTTGTCCCTGCCACCTGTTATAAACGTTTGAGTCTCCCAGTCTATATCTGGTAAATTAAAATCTCCACCCAGAACTATAACATGGTCGGGAAATCTACTCTAAATACTCTTCAAATTTTCCTTCAGGTGTTCTGCCACAACAGCTGCTGAGCCAGGGGGCCTATAAAGACATCCAATTACCATGTTTGAGGTCTGCTTTAATCGTGATCTTCACCCAAATTATTTCACATTTTGGATTCCTGTCAATTTCCTTTGCTACTATTGCACTTTTTATCACTATAAACACGCCTCCCCCTTCACTGTCCAGCCTGTCTCTGTGATATACATTCCAATCTGAGTTTAAAATTTCATTGCTGTTTACATCTGGTTTCAGCCAACTTTCCGTCCCTAGTACTATGTGGGCATTGTAACCATTTATTAATGAGAGCAGTTCTGGGATGTTTCTATAGACCCTCCTGCAGTTTACTATTACCACATTAATATTGTCATTCCCTGTGTGTAGTGCATGCCTGACCTATTCAGGGGGACCCTACATTTCCCCACCCGATAGTGAAGGTCAAGAAATTTGCACCCCAGATCTCGGGAGAATCGTCTCAGCCTCTGGTTTAAGCCTTCCAATCGGCTCCAAAGCAGAGGACCGCGATCAGTTCTGGGAACAACACTACAAATAGTTAGTTTAGATTCCACCCCAAGAGCGAGACTTTCCACCTTCACCAACTCTGCCAACCGCCTGTATGAACTCAGGATGAACTCTTCACCGAGACAGCAGAACTCATTGCTGTCAACATGAGCAACAACTTGCAGTCAGGTGCACCAACTGCTCTCTATTACCGCTGGCAGGGTCTCCTCCACATCTTGGATGAGACCCCCACCGGCAAGCAGACAGAGTGAACACTGGCCTTCTTCCCCGACCTTTCTGCTATTTCCCTTAGGGGCTCCATCACCCAGCTAACATTGGAGCTCCCAATCACTAATAAACCCCTCCCCTGTGTGCCTGTTCAGACCTTGCTGAAGGAGCGGCCACATGTCCACTCACTGGCATGGCCAGCCTCCACATTGACCCTCCGGGTCAAGCAACGCGAACGCCGTTGAACCCGCCACTCTCCTTGGGGAGAGGGTGGCACAACCGGGTCCAGTACCCATGAAGATGTCTCGAAAGCAGGGACCGTGGGTGAAGCATGTAACATCTGGTGTGTGCCATGTGATGCACCAGATTCCCCATTGCCGTTACACTCTGAGGCAGCAGCCTGAAGACAGCTGACCGTGGCCATCAGCATGTTCAGCTGTTCGCAAACAGTGGTCAGCTCCTCCTGCATCCGTACACAGCAGTCACACATCCTATCCATCCTAAGAAATCAACAATTTACTGTAGAGAGTTAAGTAATCAACTTTTAACTAGACTGCTAATTCACTAAAGGCGGCTGATAGCTGACTAAACTGTGGTTACTAGACACTTCTTGTTGGAAACAATCAAAATAAGCACTAACTGTCTCTGGACTCTACTCAAAACAAACACAAAATCTATGGAACACTATTACTAGTGCTCGAAAATTAAAGCTTCCTAAAAGTAACAACATGTGGAAAAAGAAGTGACAAGTACAAAAAACACAGTTAATACTTAAATTTATGTAGCTTGGTGCACCAAAAAATACACATGCACAACTATTTAGGGTATATAAACATTCAGTAGTCCAGACTACAAACAAATGTTGGAAGACTAAGCCCAGTGAAGCACCTTTTCAGATACTTCATGCAGACTCAATACCACTAGGGAAACATCTATTAGGGCACGTATTTACAATGTGGCTTATTGTCTGTACATCACCAAAGACACACATCCTATCAGTGCAAACACGCCATTTGTGCATGGTGTATTTGCACATACCTTCTCCAGTTCGAAATGTATTAAGCTTTACACAACACCTTTCCAGGATGATGAAAGCCTGGATCTTTAAAAGTTGAGCTGCCAATAAGCTCATGACTCCCGGTTTTCACGGCTCACCACTTACATTTCCATTTAGCATCACAGTTCAACCCAGTGGAGAGCATTTGGATTTCTATTTCAAATGCTGGTCTTCTGGATTTGAGGCATTTCCTATGCGGCAAGAGTAAAACTTTGTGAAGGGGGACTGATTCATTTTTAGACTTTCTTGCAAAGATTGTGCAGAGCCACCTTTCAACAAAAGCAGACAACACAGATGTTCGATAGTATTCGTAGCCAGCACTGAGTCACTAACGGTTTTCATAGAATCATTCAAGTAATCATCATCTTTTTTTCACATGTGCGCTGCAGAACCACACTCATGTGCAATATTCTACGGCAGAGTACAGGGTTTATAAAAAAAAAAAAAGGAATCATCTGATTTGGCACATCTATATTTCTGAACTAATAAATGTATACAATGATTTTTCTATTTTTGATGAACAGGAGACTCAAAAGTCCCCCCAATACCTTTTCATAGGTGTAGGTGTTCAATATGGCCCCCCTTGAGATGCATGACATATGGAAATGTGGTATTCAAATTGTTCCCACACTGCAACAAGCATGTTTGAGTTACAGCTTCCCCAGCTGCTGTTATGCGATGTCTCAGTTCATTCATTGTTGTTGGTAATGGAGGCACATAAATAGAGTTTTTTATAAGCCCCCAAAAGAAATAATTACATACAGTCAGATCTGGTGACCTTGGAGGCCAGTAATGTATGGCTGAATCATTTCCTCCAGTGCAACGATCCATTGTTCAGTAATTCTTTGATTTAAAAACTCCCCCACTTCCTGATGACAGTGTGGCGGTTTCCCATCCTGTTGGTAAATGAAGTCGTTCGAATCAGTCCCCAACTGTGGGAAAAGAAAGTTCTAAGGAATATCAAGACATGTGCTTCCTGTAACAGTGTTCTTGGCAACGAAAAATGGACCATACGCCTTTTCTCATGAAACTGCATGAAACACTTTAAATTTTGGAAAGCCCTCTCATGTTGTACAGCCTCATGTGGTTGTTCCGTACCCCATATTTTCACATTACAATGGTTCACCTTTCCATTTAAATGGAATGTTGCCCCATCACTAAACACTAAATGTGGAAGAAAACTGTCATCCTCCATCTTGCCCAGAACGAAATCACAGAACACCACATGTTGTTGTTTGCCACTTTCATAAAGAACTTGCCGTACCTCAATTTTGTATTGTTTCATGTGTAAATGTCGACGCAACACATGCTAGATGCACAGCAGGAGCATGTTGAGCTGTCGAGCTGCACAGCGAACAGGTTTCTGTGGACTCCTTGTGAAATTATGGCAGAGGTGTTCGATGTCTGTTTCAGGCACTCAGGGTTGTGCAGGGATTTGCCTTTACACAAACAACCTGTTTCTCAGAATTGTTCATGCCATTGTCTAATGTTCTGTGTTGTAGGAGGATCCACACCATACCTAGTACGAAAGTCACACTGAACAGTTATTACTTGCATTGTGCAAAATGTAGAACACAAAATGCTTTCTGTTGTCTTGTCACCATTTTTACTAGAACTGAAGTGGGTGCACACTGCTGCTACCTAGTGGGAACCATGTAAAACTCGAGAGTTTGCTCATTCCAACAGTACATTGTTCACGCACAAATAACATAATAGTTATGATTTTTTAAAATGCACCCTATATATCAATGTAAGACATGCTCCACGGACAACTGACATGTTTGCTTCCCATATACTACCTACCAACTTCCTCGCCAAGTTCACTCATCTTTGTACTTTCTTAGCTGTGTTGGAAAGGTGTTTATGCTATGTCAGAGTTCTGTCTAATGGGATGCCATGGTAAGTTGGCATATTACTGTGATTGGCAATGCCATAGGGCCAAACTGTGGGTTGATCTTTGCTGCTGCTAAATGATTAGAGAGGTGGAAAAGATCTACTTTTGTTTTAGAAACCTTAGTCTGTCATCACATCCTGCATACTGGAGTTCTGGCAGGTCTGCTGTTACATACTGAATAAGGCCAGAGCAAGAACAGAGCCTTGAGGTGAGCCATCATTTGAGTACACATTGTCTGCTCTTCTTTTTAACTTGGTGTACTTCACACTGCTAATTTTTGAACATGTTCCTTAAGAGGTTACTTAGTCTTATAAGGTATAGTTATCAGAAATTTCAATATTATACCAGTACGCCACATCATGTCATAAGCTGCTGACATGTGATTGAAAACTATCCTGGTCTTTAATTTCTGGTACCTAGTTTCTGTGTGAGTAGACAACGAGAGCACTTGCTCACAGCAGCTTCTACAAGGTGTAATCTATCTTGTTCAGTTGGTACCACATAATTAATTTGGTTTGTATTCTGTCTAATATAACTTTTTCCAGGAATTTGTAACCATAGCTAAATACAAATGTGCTCTGAAGCAGTTCCTTCTTTCCCTGTAATTTTGATAACAATAACTTAAGTGCTCTTAAATTTTGATGGTAATGTTCCTTTGTGAAGAATTACATTAAAAAGGCAGGACTGTTGTGCACCAGAATTCCTGAGTAAAGCCCATCTGCACCTGCTTTTGTACATTTCATGTCAGTAAGGACAGTCTTCTGTTCAGTGGTCATAAATTGAGATGAGAATTTTGCACTAGATTCTAGAGATTTCTTGACCTCAGTAAGTTCTCTGTTTACTTGTTGAACACATGTTTTATCTGCTGGAACCTTGGAAACTCTCACTCAATGACTGGCAATTATTTGTGTTATGGGACAGGTCTTCTTCCAGCTCCCGAATCAGTGTCCCAGCTTTTCTACTGAAATGTGTGAAATAATTCTTTGTGCCAGTTTTCTCTGCTTTGATCAGTCACAGAATTCATTGAATTTGTGGCTGTTTCTTGCTCTCCACCTCCTTTGAATGTATCTCTTTGGATTTACCCTTTACAGCACTCTCTATGTAGGTGTTAAAACTATTAAAACATAAAACTGAATGAAAGGTTATGAGGGAAGCAGGTAACATGTAGGCAAAACTCAGAAACCACTGAAGACATCTCTACCACACTTTGTACATGTGTAACTCACCATCTTGGGGAAAATATTTTAGGTACAAGATCCCTTACCCAAGCACCACTACAAGGGGGCAGGGAAGTGGGATGCTGGAAGTGTATAAAAATTACCAACTTTAATATTGATTTCACAGTTTTCAGAGTTGCTAAGCTCAAAGACATTTCCCTCTTAGGAGTGTGAGCAGAAATGGAAAGGGAGTGACAAATATTTTAGGTAATCAAGTTTTGTCTTGAATTAATTTTACAATAAATTTGTAAAGGGCTTAATTTTATAGTTTGTGTATTGTATTTATACTTTTAAAAACAAATAAATACAGTAGGTTTGTTTTATGCTGTACAATAATTTAATTCCTTTTTCTATCTGACATAAGGCTGAGGTAAATAAGTAACTGGGAACACCAGACAATCAGCTAAAACACAATAAAGGATGATGGACAACTAATATTCACCATAATGAACAGGGCACATAATTTGTGAATATTAGATGAGGGAAGATAGGGTATCAGAAGCAGTTAGTATTTGTGTAAGAAACATCTCACAATATCTGTATTCATCAGCTACATAATGTGACACAGCAAACATGCTTGTCATTACTATAATGGACATTACTCAGAAAAATGAGTGTGTACAGGCACTAGCCAGTGATAGTCATCTAGGCAAAAGTGTGGGAGAAGATGAAAGGACAGTATAGAGCAGTGTTGAAATATCGGAGGGGGCAGACAGAGGGGTTTTAGTGACAGCAGTGAAACAAGCCCAAAACAGAAGAAGGATGGTGGGAGGGAGGGAGGGAGGGAGGGAGGGATGAGTGCAGAAGTGAAAAATGGTGAGGGGGGGCAAAGGTAAGGGTGAATGGAAAAGTGAATGAGATAGAAATGTCCAAGGGTGGAGTTTTTGGTCAGGGAGTTTGCTGGAACAGATGTGTGGGACAGATAGTTACAAACTGATAGTTAAGATGTATATGATATGTTTTGTATTTTGGCTGTTGACATTGTAGTGACACATGGATGATGGTTTGGGATAAGAAGTGGAATACAGTGGTGGGACTAGGTTGCTGTATGAAGGGAGTATTTTGATACTAAGTATCTGTTAAACCCCATCCTCAGCTATGACAGCTGGAATATGTATTTAGTAAGTCAGAATGAGGCAGAATGGGTGTTTAAACACAGACCAAATTAATGTATATATGGTACAATTGCCAATAATACTAATTTTACAAGCATCACCATGAACTTCTATCCAAATTAGCCACATATCATCAGCACTTCATTTATACAGGCAACAAAAATGTATATACAAAGATTTAGCAACAGAAACAGATACTGTGAACCTTCCTGAATAGGTCCACACAGCTTCAGACAACATTAATGTGTGGTATGCCAAAACATCACAAGGACATATATTATACAAAATAGAAATTCTGTTCATATTATCCTTCTTAATACAACTGAAAGCAATGACATCTCAGTTTCAGCCACCAATCACCTTTACATTACTAAAAGCAAACCAAATTTTCATCCATGAATAACAGCTATATTAATATAGTTGACGTAACATCATAAGAAATTATGATATTATATACTGTAAACAGTTGCGTGCCAGCAGTGAACATAACTGTATGACGAGGAACTACCCTTCAAGACACCTTTGACTTTTATGCACTAAGTGATGGCCTAAAATATTCCCTGCAGGATGCCAGCTACATAATGTGGGATTGCATTGTGCATGTGTTCATTAAAACTGATGTTGCAATAACAATTAAGATCACTTTTGTTAATATACTTAACAATGTCCCTTTCTTTCTTTACTGACTGAACATCTAACTGTTATTTCCCAAAAACACATAAAATACTTCTTATCAAGAAACTTCAAATAAGCACTAGTACTGTACTAATGGTGACTGGAGAATAATTTTATGGATCCAGTAAATCATTGTACAGTTTCAAACCTTGTGCATTACAGCTACAAAATCATCCCTGGCAAAATCAGAGTGAACAGGAAAATTAAACCATTACAGTCCAGAGAATGGTCATCTGAATCAAACAAACCACTATTTATTACATTTACTGTTGATGCCCAACACCTGTCAAATGCACACCACCTCTCATTGTTTCCCCCTCATATTACAATCCTCTCTCTTCCTAACATTGTATTCTCCCTTGTCACTTTCTCATTTACTAAGTTCTACGTTTTATGATTAATCCAGTCTTTCACCACAGACATACATGCAAGCATGTGACCACAAACACAAGTGCACATGCTCTCTCTCTCTATTCATTCACTTGCTCTCCCTTTTGCACTGATAACTCATAGTTTATTTTGGCACTTCTGCAAATGTAATCTCTCTTTCTTCACATTTTATTTATTCAACTAGCTCATTTATCTTTCCCTGTATAATGCATTATCTGGAAGGTTAAACGGAGCATTATCACGGAGGAGTAAATTCCATTTCTAAACATCTGGAGTCAAACATTGAAGAAGACTGACACAAAGAACCCTAGATATAATGCAACAAAAGGTCTTCTTCAGAAATCAATAAGATGCAGCCATAGATGTTTTAAAACTTGCCAGGAGGTCAGCAATTGACGACTCTCTGAATACCAGGCATTGTTACCTCTTTGACATTACACAGGGTACACCACATGGAGACGAACTGCCAAAGGTTCAAAAATTGCCTTTATCTTCTTGAATATTTATATTTCAAACAAGCTAAACACAATCCAGAAAGTTCATTTACACAGATGACTCAGCCAAAGTTGCACAACATGAATCATTTGAGGCCTCCAAAGACATTTTGATCTCTGACTTAAAGCTGCCAAGCAACTACTTTCATAAATGGAGACGGCAGCTTAACACAACTAAGACAGAAGTATCATGCTTCCACCTTTGTAATGGTCACAAGAAGAGAGCTTAAAATTAACTCTGAAGACAAAGGTCTCAACCGTGACAACTACCGTGGACAGAATGCTTGCTTAGAAGGAGCACCTGACAAAGACCTCAGGTAAAAGAAGGGCAAGAATTAAAATGATTAATAAACTGTGTGGCATCTATTTGGGCTCCTAGGTAAATATGCTTTGCACATTAGAAGTTGGGCTCATCTATTTGGAGGTGAAATATTGTGCCCCTACAATGATTATCTGCTCACATACGAACAAGATTGGTGTGGCACCAAATGACATTATCCACACTATCAGCAGCACAGTACAATCAACTCCTACTGCATGACTGCCCTCCTTGAGCCATATACGACTACCAGAGATATGGCGTAAAAATGGTTTCCTTAGAGAGTACCATAAAATTAGCAGTATCCCTCAACTGTTCATACATACTGAAATTGCTGGCCTGACTCACAGAACACTGATATCAAGAAAATATGCACTATCCACTGCTAAGGAACTGACACACTCAAACTTTGATGTTCACAATGTCTGGAAATAACACTGGAAAGAGCACTGCCGACCAAAATGCCAAAGTTCCTCAGTGACAATCACTGCCCAAATTAAACATTCCCTCCCCCCACTCCCTCCCCATCTTACCCCATCTGGTAAGTCTCCCATGACCCAAGGTTCTGAGTGACTTTTCTGTACTCTCCTCACTTCCTAAACCTCACAAATCCTTTTTCTTCATCACTCTTCCTTTCCCCTCAACCTTTCTGCCAGAAGAAAGAGCCACTGGCTCTAAAAGCTTGCATATTTCTTTAACCTTCATATACGTTTTCTCCTGCTGCTCCTTGGTAAGTAGGATTTTTATCTGTACAATTACATTATATTTACAACACAAAAAGTGACTGATGTGAAGTTAATGGGCACTAGTGCAGGCCCCCAATCAAACTCAATTTAAAATGAACACAATACACATACAACACACAAATACAATTTAAAATTACAGAAAAATTAATCAAGGCTCACCAAGCATCTGGTGCAGGAGGTATGTACATAGGTGTTATTCTTCTCTTTCCATCTGAAGTACGAGTCTCTATCTGTTAATTGATGGGGCCCTTAAGAGGTGTTGAAGGCTGGGATACAGAAGCAGCTGGCCGTTCCAGTGATCCGTTAGTCTGCCAAGCGTCTGCTGCCGCTTTCTCTGCTGCAGCTTTTTCTGCCTTCTCCCGGACAGCAAGCAACTCTGGTGTCTCCACCACACATGCACCTGCACCACCGGCAGCTGATAGTGACTTGCCATACATGCGCTCATGAAGCATTGTCTGTTTCAATTATGACAGGTTCAATATTAGTATCAGGATTTTAAGACGTTACAAATAATGTCATGAACAGGTGATCCACACTGACTCCCTTAACACTGTTCACAAGAGTACTTACAAAATATTATCAGCTACAGCTGCACTAACATGTTATGAAAATGCAGAAAAAACAAAAACTGCAATCAAGACCACGCTTGGTTTAAATCAAATGAAGCACTGTTTATGTCCATACACACATATCACAGTTGCGTGGTTGTTTGACAGTTTTACTTATGTTTAATGACACAAATCTCATATCTACTTGTGGTGCTATCGATTTGGTCTGCACCAGTTAAGGAAACAAATCGAGAAATTTATCTTTCAAAATTAAGCAGAGGTTTGGCTATGGAAAATGCAAAGTGCTCACAACATAAATATTAAATTAAAATAGGATTTCTAATTGAAAATTTTCAATGCCAGTGGCAGCAATATTGAAGAGCAGGTTGGGTTACTGTAGACACAATGTTAAAAAGAGAAACACAAAATAGAAGAGAACAAGAGGCTGGGAAGTGGGGTAGACTCATTTAAGAACAACATATTCTGTGCTCAAATTTCAACCAGATTCTCAACTAGAATGACCTCCATGCCAATGAGCACGAATTCTGAAAACGTCAGTCACTTGTAACTCAGATTGAGCTTCTCTCCCATGATATTTTGAAAGCCACAGATAAAAGCAATCAAGCAGAGGTATTTCTTGACTTTCAAGAAGCATTTGCCTCATAACCACAACAAAGACTGTTAATGAAAGTATGATCCCCCCCCACACACACACACAAAATAGTTGGATGAAATGGTTGACATTCATAAGCATCTGGAAATCACCCTGACTACAGTCAATCGGCAGTTGCTGAGAATTGGTGGAGACCTCCCGAGAGTGCCCTGTGACATCTGTACCAGAGGTACCTCATGTACTATTCTCTCCCATGAATCCTGTCTCCTCTGCAGAAAGTATGGGATCTGTCATTAACCATTCACTTTACTGAGAGAGGCGTGTCAATGGTAGATCTAGGCATCTTCTACGGGGTGGACGAGGACCAGGGAGGACTCAGTCCGAGCTGATGTCTTTCACTGAAACTGATCCAGAGGGACTCACTTCACCTGTTTTAGGAAAATCTGTTTTGTGTGGTGGCAAGATGAGGTGAACACAAAAGGGTAGGAGGTCTATTAATCGTCAGCAGTTGAAATGTACAGCAAATGATGGTAGGAAAATTGCAGCAAGGGACACGAAAGGACACCAGGTGCACTCAGTGTGTATGCCTGCAGGCCACATTCAACATGTTGAAGAGGCTAATCAAGCAGCCAGTGAGGGAACAGTGTGCAAGCAACTGCAGATTGTGGCACAAGTTGGAACAAAGATGCCTTTCATCTGGGCTCCGAGGCCACTCTTGGGTCATTCCACCAACTGGCAGAGATAGTTCAGGAGATCAGCCTTGAGCATGGAGTTTCAATGACTTTTGTCACAATCTGCAGCAATGTCCCCCAGTATACAAGAAACTCAAATCCAGCAAGATAGAAACCGAAGCGGCATGTGAGATTGTTTGGGCAAGACCCAGTATCAGGGGTGGGAATAAAATGATAAATGGATGCTTTTATTGCCCACCAGACTCATCTCCTGATATAAACAAAAACTTTATAGAAAATCTTAGTTCAATTGTACATAAGTTCCCCAATCATAGCATAATCATCAGGGGAGACTTTAATCATCCAACAATTAATTAGGACAATTATAGTTTTGTTGGCTGTTGGTGTTATAAGACATTCTGTGAAGCATTACTAAATGCCTTCTCTGAAAACTGCCTGGAACACATAGTTAAGATCCCCACTCATGATGGAAATATATTGAATTTAATGGCAACAAATAGAGCTGACCTCTTTGAGGATGTCCACATCAAAACTAGTATCAGTGACCATGACACAGTTGTGGCAACAATGATTAGGAAAGTATGCTCAGTAGACTAGATAAAAAATCAGTAGTGACATCTCACAATGGGGAAGTTTAAACTTTCAACACAGGTAAAGAGCAAATCTGGCTCAAGTTTAAAAGAATAGTTGACCATGCACTGGACAGATATGTACCCAATAGAACAGTTCATAGTGGGAGGGAATTTCCATGGGATACAGTCACTGTAAAAGAACTTCTAACGAAACAGAGATCACTGCATCATAGGTGTGAAACAAAGCGTAGGGCTATAGGGAGAGAGATAATGAGTGAAACGAGTTTGCCTGTCAAGAGAGCAATCTGTGATGCCTTCAATGACTACCTTAGCAGATTACTGTCAAGTGATCTTTCACAGAACCCAAAGAAATTCTGGTCATATGTAAAAGCTGTTATTGCACCAAAGTTAGTGTCCAGACCCTAGTGAATGAGACATGAAGTGAAATTGAGGATACCAAAGCAAAAGCTGAAATGCTTAACTAAATTTTCAAATGTTCCTTTACAAAAGAAAACTCTGGATAACTGCCACAATTTAATCCTCGTACCACTGAAAAGATGAACAGAACAAGTATTAGTGTCAGTGGCTTTGAGAAACAGCTTAAATCATTAAAATTGAACAAAGATCCAGGACCTGATGGAATCCCTATCATATTCTATACTAATTTTGTGGCTGAGTTTCATCCTCTTGTAACTATAATGTATCACAGATATCTTGAAAAAAAAAAAAAAAAATAAATAACCAAGTCTAGTTCTTGGAAAAAGGCACAGGTCACACCCATCTACAAGAAAGGGAGTACAAGTGATCCACAAAACTACCATCCAACATCCTTGACATCTATTTGTTGTAGACTCTTAGACCATGTTTTGAGTTCAAACATAATGAAGTATCTTGAACAGCTAGATGATGTATTTCTTGATTTCCAAAACACATTCGACTCCATATCACACCTATGCTTATTGTCAAAAGTATGATCACATGGGGTATCAAGTGAAATTTGTTACTGAATTGAGGACCTTTTGGTAGGGAGACTTATCATGTTACCTTGGATGGAGATTCAACATCAGATGTAGAAGTAACTTCAAGTGTAACCCATGGAAGTGTGTAGGGACCCTTGCTGCTCATACCATATATTAATGATCTTGCAGATGATGCAGTTAGCTATAATGAAGTACTATCTGAAAGAAGCTGCATAAATATTCAGTCAGATCTTTCAAAGTGGTGCAGAGCAGAGACTGGTAACTTGCTTTAAGTGTTCAGAAATTTAAAATTTTGCACTTCGAAAAAAAAAAAGAAAAGAGAGAGAGAGAGAGAGAGAGAGAGAGAGAGAGAGAGAGAGAGAGAGAATAGTATCCTATGACTAAGGACTGCAAAAATTTCCCTCAAAATGACAATATGCAAAATTACTTAACAGATGCTGTTCCATAGCGAATTGTATCCAGACAAGTTATTTGTCAGAGACAGGTTCAAATAGCTTTATTTTCTGCATCGAATATCAAAACATAAGCAGTTACTGGCATTGTACATCATCTGGCAAAGCCCAGTTAAGAACGATAATGTCCACAAGAACCTACACGGAAAATGAAGTGTACAAACCCAACGATGTATCAGTGTGCTCAATGATCTGGAGCCATGCCAATGTAGGTGGTTGGATGGTCTGTTTAAGTTACACGGCACATAATGCAACACAGTACTCAGCCATGAGACCTAGCATTTTATAAGAAGGAAACGTGCCTGTTTGTTTGTTAGCTAAAGCTTAAAAGGTAGTATAACAGGGACAGTTTTAACGTGGGAAATTAGGTGGCTGATGGTTTGAGTTGTATTTGCATATAATACCGCTAGAGGTTGTGCCTTAACTACATCTTTAACAGTAATCTACTAACTTCATCAAGCCATTGTGCAGTAGCTGTGCCTGAATGCTTTGTGTTGTGCATTGCTCATTTTCTTCTTTTGAAGCGGCTAATCCTGGTCCATCACAGATTTTGATTATGACCTTTACAAAACCAGAAGAGGTCAGTGATCCCCTGTGACAATGTGTCAGTTCTTGTGTAAGCTTCTGCTCAGCGAAATGGAGGCAGAGTTTGTTTCTGCGCACTGCTCCTTCCTCTGTGGTGGTCAAAATTCTAGTCTGTTTATGTTCGCAGCCATCTGTGACTATAGCCTATAGCACCATCTCTCTGCGCTATGGTGACTGGAACACAAAATCTGTAAAGTTTTCTAACAGTGCTGAAATTTTTATCCTAACGTTAAAATTGAGTTGCCGTACTTTCAATTCTACTTCTATGCTAAATGCCTTGTCAGCTCTATCTGCAGTGTTGTCACGCATGGGTCACATGGCTGTGAATGCCCATGAAAGGTTGAATTTAGTAGTCTGCAGATTTTTTAATCTTCAAATTGGGTGAGAAAAGACAAGTAATGTTCAGAAACATCTTACATTGGAGACACATTCATTTAACTAGAGGGAAAGTGCTGCTGCTTTTCAACAGAACAACCAGTTTTGAAAGCATAAATGCAGCCAAATGAAGAAAAGAAGTGCCATTTTGGAAGAAAAAGGTGTTGGAGTTTTTTGCAAAAGCAAACACTCCCATCAAAAAGTTCAATTTCAAAGAACTAGTAATTTGTCTGTCTTCACTCATGTAGTATGACAATCTTATAAATTTGTGTGTCTAATAATTTACAAACAAAGAAAATATATGCGAATTTCAACAAAACTATATGCGAATTTTGCAAAACACAGATGTGGATTTTACAAAAATATATTTTCCCGTCCTTACCTATCAGTATAATATCAATGAGTTAGTAAAATATCAATGAATTACTGCTGGAATTGGCCAACTCATACAAATACTTGGGTGTAACACTTTTTAGGGATATGAAATCGAAAGATCACATAGGTTCAGTTGTAAGTACAGCAGGTGGTAGACGTCGGTTTACAGGTAGAATACACGGAAGTGCTATCAATCTACACTGGAGATTGCTTACAAGTCACTTGTGTGACCCATTCTAGAATATTGCTTAAGTGTACAAGTGTACGGGACCCATAGCAGATAGGACTAACAGGGAATATTGAACAAATATGGAGTAGGGCAGCATGAATGGTCAAAGATTTTATAATCCTTGGAAGACAGTCACAAAAATACTGAAGAAACTAAGCTGGAAGACTCTTTAAGATATGTGTAAACTATACTGAGAAAATCAAATGATTGCTCCAGGTATGTACTACAGCCCCCTACATATTGCTCACATACTAATCATGAATGTAAGATCAGAATAATTACTGCACATACAGAAGCATTCAAACAATCATTCTTTCCATGCTGCATATGTGAATGGAACAGGAAGAAACCCTTATAACTACTACAATGGGATGTATCCTCTCACATGAACCTCATGGTGGTTTACAGAGTATAGATGTAGATGTAGATGTAGAAATAATGCAAGGAAAACTTTTTAATGCTTACTACATTTTCGTGATTCATGAAGTAAAATGTCAGCATCAGGTATCTCATTATAATGTATTACAACTGCATTTCTAGATTATTTGCAACATGTTTTAGAGACAGTATCCACATACGTCACTGAATGTACCTGCAAAATTGTATCATTGTATGACACAGTTCCAGAGATGTGATATTTTAAAACTGCCAGAATCTAAGATGAATCGATTTTGGTTTGGAATTTTTCACCAATCTATGGGTCACTAAGGTGAAACTAATACATTCTATGAGGGCGATTCAGAAAGTAGGGAACATTTCCATCTGACGCCGCTAGGCACGCATCAATCACGTATATTTTGGTATATGTGTGAGCTCGGCAGCTCAGTTAGCATCCATCCCTGACAGTGGGAACGTCTCTGCACGTCTGGTTTTTTCGATATTTGAATTTGAAATGTGCGCTGCATTTCGAAAATTCTGCCAGTTGTGAGCTGCGGTCTGCGACACAGTTTTTATTGGCAAAAAACCTAAAACTTATAGAAATTTATCGTGAACTGTGCGAAGTATACGGAAACAATGTAACGAGTGAATGTTTTGTCCAGGAATGGTGCATTCGGTTTAAAAATGGCTAAACCAATGTTCATGATGAAGAGAAGAGTGGACACCTGAGCATTGTGACTGACAATCTTGTTGCTAAAGCTGATGAAACGATTCATGAAAATCGTCGCTTCACAATAATGGAGCTTTCACTTTCTTTTCCACAAGTTTCATTGAAATTATTGTTTGAAATTGTCACTCGAAAGCTAGGCTACCACAAATTTTGTGCATGGTGGGTGCCCAAAATGCTTACAGAGCACAATAAAGAACAGCAAATGGAGGCAACGTTGACATTTCTGGAGGCCTACCACAAACATGGTGATTCATTATTGGATCAAATCATAACAGAAACATGATGATTCATTTTTGGATGAAATCATAACCAGTGACGAGACTTGGGTGAAACACATCAATTGTGAGACAAAATTACAGTCCATGGAGTGGAGGTCACAAGGTCCTCCCAGAAACAAAGAAAATGTTTGCAAACCTTGTTGGTAAGAAAGCTGTTGGCAACAGTGTTTTGGGATAGGCAGGGTGTGCTTCTTATTGATTTTCTCGAACATGGAGCAACCATAAATTCTGCCCGGTACTGTCAAACTTTGCACGACCTTAGAAGAGCAGTTCAAAACAAATGCCGTGGAAAGCTTATGTCCAAAATTTTGTTTTTGCTTGACAATGCCCAACCTCACATGGCAAACCACACTAAAGAACTCCTAATTCATTCAAATGGGAAATTTTCCCTCATCTGCCCTATATCCACGATCCTGCACCAAGCGACTGCCACTTGTTTCCCAATATGAAGAAATGCCTTGCAACGCAGTGCTGTGATGATGATGCAGAACTCCAGGCAGGCTGACTCACTGGTTGAAGTCTCAGGTGGCAGAATTTTACAACAAAGGTTTTTCAAAGCTTGTCCACCGCTATGATAAGTGCCTCAATGTGATTGGTGACAATGTGGAAAAGTAGTATGTCAGTCGCTCTTTCACATGTATATAATAAAATGTATATACATCTTCTTCTTCTTCTTCTTCTTCATCATCTTTCTGAATAGTCCTCGTAAGTAATTGGGGTTTTGAGTCTTCAAACATAAAGGTTTACACACTTAATGTAAAATATTTAACACACAAACTCATTTGTAAGGTCAGACATCTGAAGCTCTTTTATACATGGGAGACTGTCTCTTTAAACACTTGGGCTGTGGGGATAACTGGTATTAATAGTATGGATAATCATCAACAGATGTAGAAGTAACTTCCGGCAGGCCACAGGTAACTGTGTTGGGGCTCTTTATTGTTACTGTTGTATACACATGACATTATAGACAACATTAATAATAGCGTCAGTCATTTTGCAGATGATGCAGCAATATCTGGAAAGGGTTGCATTAGTATTCCGTCATGTCAAAGTGGTGCAAAGATTGGAACCTTGCTTTAAATGATGGGTATGTAAAAGTGTACACTTTACAAAATGAGAAAATGTAGTTCCTATGGTTACAATACCAATGACTGACAATTACAGTCAGTCATTTCATACAAACGCCTCGGTGTAAAAATTTGTGGGGATATGAAATGGAATGATCTCACTGGTTCTGCTGAAAGTAAAATAGACAGCAGATTTTGGTTCATTGTAGGAAAATGCAATCACTCTACAGAGGAGACAGCATGAAAAACACTTGTGTGACCCCAACCTAGAATATTGCTAGAGTGTGTGTGACACATACCACATATGACTAACAGAGGACATTGAGCAAATATGAAGAAGGGTAGTGAAAATGGTTACAGGTCAGCTTGACTCACAGGAGGCTATCACAGAAATGCTATGAAACCTGGAATGGCACATGCTTTAAGATGAACACCTGCATTTCCTTGGCATACATGAATAAAACTGAAATGAGTGACACACTGTGCATGGATATACACACTTACTATTTTTTATTTGAATTCTGTGATGTGCACAAACTTCAGTCTTGTTTGATATATTTGAGTTGTGTACATTCTGTCAGACCTAATATAAAATCACCTACTTTTTTTTTAATAATATGAATATTTATATATGTGTTTGGAGAGAGAGAGAGAGAGAGAGAGAGAGAGAGAGAGAGAGACTAATTTTTGATTGAGATTTTACTGTAAGTCATAACTATTATCTGAATTTTGGTTGCTGCCTCCTTGAATGATCAGCTTCTGCACCAGTTGGTGACGTATTACAATTTGGAGGAAGCTACTGCTCTTTAAGGTTTAAAATACAACTCTGTTAGTTACTTGGCCGTATTGTGGATAGCTTTGAGCCCAAATTTTCGTAGATTTTCATACCTAAGGGACCACTGTTGTAAGTAAATAAGATCAAACAGCAATCTGCTTTTTGTGAGAAAAAGAGATAAGAGATAGCTTAGCACACAAACTCCCTTCAAACTACATGTCCTGCTACATCAAAATTGGTCAGTGGAGTTCAGCACAATACTATTGTACAAGAATATAATCCAATTACAGTAATTCAGAAATTCTGAGAGATTGTTACTTATTGAATGAAAACTATAGAGAATGCAGTTCTTTTCCTGTATTATAGTGAACTTCGTACACTTACAATTCTGTTGGTTGATAGACAGCAATGACAATGAAGTTTACCTCCTCTTCCAAAAACAAGATATTTCTATTCTTCACTTCCAGAAAATTTGTATACATAAATGTTTGGCAACTCTTACACATACTTTACTCGGTTTTATCACTAAAATATCAATTTTCATTAAATGAAACAATAAGTTCTGAGTGACAGCATAGCAACATGTCCTCTTTCCACAAGATACAAATTAACAGTCCTCTTTTTTTTTTATTAATCTTATTTTTGTTTTTTTGTTTTTTAGAGTCCATACTCAAAGATTCACAACTACTATCGTTGTGGGGATTGCGCACTAAAGAATTTCTTGCTGTTCAGCTGCGCTTCACTTAACTTCAAGTACTTTTTTAATCACATTTACATTTACGGTATTTACATACATTACTGATTTCTCGGAATAAAATTAGGCACAAATTAGTTTAAAAAAGCAGTGAGGCACACACCACATTACAACCTGTCCGACAGAACAGACATCACTCGTGATGACATGGCTGATGCTTACATTTATACGAAACACAGAATGGGGAAAGAAGGGGAAAGGATGCAAGGGAATTCATCACTTCCAGGCACACAGGGCATAGTCCTAATGCAATAACGAAAGCTGAGAACTGATGCTGGTCCAGGATTCTCATGAGCACTTGCCTTAAACTTATTTATTTTGCTCCAAATCAATTTCTAATTAGCTTGGAAAATAGCCTTGTGATGATGGTGCAGTGAAAGAAACACATTAGTTATTTTTACGATTGAATAACACTGATTATCTGTAGATTAAATGTTTGTTGGTTAGGTTAGTTACAAAACAGCATCATCGTCACACATTTGGTATCCACTACTGCATAAAAGTCTCCTACAGATTTCTCAATCTTCAGCTATGTGCATTCATATTAATGTAATTCACATAACCAAACTACTTAATCTACATGATCTTCAATTGGTGCACCACTAACTTCAGGTACTATGTGAGATATGTTTTGTTTTGATACAAATGGTGCTATCAAATTTAGTATCCACTACAATTTCATATCAAAAGTCAAAAGTCAGTGACAGCCAAGTGACATTATGAAATGCAGAGCAGCTTTACATAAGTAGGTTTCCCAGAAAGCTATTGTCACCATGTCTTGAACAATGTGTTTAAACCAGCTTCTTCTCAACTTTGCTTTTATTGGTTTCATTTGTCTATGTCATTTACAAATCTGCCATTAGTACTGACATTTGGGTCTGGCAGCCCTAGGGATTAAAGACACCTGGAGAAACCATGTACAACAGAAAGGAACACAGGCACTTTGTGCAGGCAGCGTGTGGTCTTCAGGGCTCGTGACCACTGGATATGGATATATGCATTATATTAGTAAACTAGCAAGTAGTACTATTTCTCTAGATGAGAAGTCTCATCTCAAGGAGGTAGTTACACATTGCTGAAGACACAGAAATATTGAACTTATGTACAGCATCCACAAACTACATTCTCTCTTTTCCTGGTGTTGAGTTTATTAAATCATATACATCACTGGTCATAGCATGCCAGGCAATGTTATGAAACTATGAGAAATATCTGATGATAGTGTGAAGACAGATGTGAGCAACAAAGACAATCATGAACAAAATTTTGAGCTTCGGAGAGGATACACATTATATATTATCACAGGTAAAATCGTTTCTGAAGAAGAGAAATTTGTTAACATCGAGTATAGTTTTAAGTGTCAGGAAGTCGTTTCTGAAAGTATTTGTATGGAGCGTAGCCATGTATGGAAGTGAAAAATGGACGATAACCAGTTTGGACAAGAAGAGAATAGAAGCTTTCAAAATTTGGTGCTACAGAAGAATGCTGAAGGTAAGGTGGGTAGATCACGTAACTAATGAGGAGGTATTGAATAGGATTGGGGAGAAGAGAAGTTTGTGGCACAACTTGACTAGAAGAAGGGATCGGTTGGTAGGACATGTTTTGAGGCATCAAGGGATCACAAATTTAGCATTGGAGGGCAGCGTGGAGCGTAAAAATCGTAGAGGGAGACCAAGAGATCAATACACTAAGCAGATTCAGAAGGATGTAGGTTGCAGTAGGTACTGGAAGATGAAGAAGCTTGCACAGGATAGAGTAGCATGGAGAGCTGCATCAAACCAGTCTCATGACTGAAGACCACAACAACAACAACAACAACAACATTATTATTCATTTTTACTACGTTGCCATTGTCTACCAACCAACCAACTTGCTTAGAGTTTATATGGCTGCATTAATAATTTCCAGTCAATAACAATTACATAGGTGGTGTAAGAATAAAAGTTTATTTAAAGTAAACTCTGTTCTTTTGTCATGATTCTAGCAGAAAAGCAGGAATGACTTTTTTAAGGGTTTCCAGTTTATTACATTATATATACTAGGAGCTTGTTATAAGACCTTGGCAACAGAATACATTACTACTCTAAAGCTTAATAAGAAGGCAAACCATATGTAGATACCATTATTTCATCCTTCATTGTTACCTAAGAGCATAATAATAATAGGTCTTTGTTGAGGCCTAAACAAGATGTGCTGTTATCTGCTTTACACTATATTCTTATTATTCCAATTTTGGTGAAAACCTTATCATCCCTACACTTTGTTAATAACAGTTGATTCTAATGATTTCACAAGATGAAGACACCGTGAAAACAAAAGAAAAGAAAAGAAGGAAACAAAATGTAATTTAAATGGAGTAATAGTGACAGACTTTCCTAGCAACCAAGACAGTATTATTAGAAGGAAAGCTAGCTGAAGTTTCACAGTTTGCAGGGAAAGAAAACAAACAATGACTTTCTTAAAATATTTATGCAGCTAGTTGTAGAACAGTAATTAAATAATAATTATCTGATATAAACTGTGTGTCAAAGAATCAGTGAAATCATCAAAAGTCAAACCCACTGCAATATGACTTAAGACATGATATCTGTTTGGTGAAAAAATGAAAAATGTCCCTGAATAAGGAAAACCATGAGGTCATCCACATGTGTACAAAAAGAAATCCATTATACCCCAGTTACATGTTAAATAATACAACTTTAAGGGCTGTAAATTTAACTAAGTACCTAAGAATTACAATTACGAAGAACTTAAATTGAAATGATCACATAGGTAATGTTGTGGGAAAGGCAAACCAAACACTGCATTTTATAGGTGGAACACTTAGAAGATGCAACAGGTCTGCTAAAAAGACTGTTTACCTACACTTCTCTGTCCTCTGCTAGAGTACTGATTTGCAGTATTGAATCCTTACTGAATAGGAGTGATGGAGGACACTGAAAAAGTTCACAGAAGTGTAGCTCATTCTGTATTACCCGGCAACAGGGGAAGGAGTATCACAGATACGATAAGTGAGTTGTGGTGGCAGTCATTAACCCTTTCGTGACTATGGGCATACATGTATGTCCAGCAGGTAGAAAAGTCATTGCTATTGGCCTAGATGTACACTCAGCGGGCGATAACTCCAGACGGCTACTGACGGAAATGGAGGTCCTAAACTACAAATTAAATGGCCTTCGACATATTCGTTTGAGACATAAAAAGTAAAATGCGCTCGACAGCCTGCACGTCATTTGCTAAAACAGTCGATAACTCATATGGCAAACCCAAGTGGGAACATAAATGGTTAAAAAATGGGCGTTCCATCATGAAATGGTGGGCAGTTAAAACTATGGCACAATGTGTACAAAATGGCAGGGGAGTGCCACTTAACAAATGATGATGGCTAAAATGATGTTTTCTCATGCAACTTCATCTGTCCACAACATTTCAATTTATTCGCACCATCATGGGACACAATTTATCAGACAAGGAAATTATGGACATTCTTATGAATTGTAGTGACAAAGATTGTAGTGATACTGCGGAACTTTCTTCCAATGAAGAGTTGGATGCATGTCAATGTACTGCTGAATCCTCAACATCAAGAATAGAAGATTCTACCTCTGAAAACAGAAAAGAAGATGAAGTAAGTGAAACTTCATCAGAAAAAAGAAAGTATGACTGGATGAAGAATCATCCAGTGATGAAACGACGCCATTTTGTGAACACATTTAGTGCATTAAAAGCAGACTTCGAAGAGTCAGCAAGTCATTTAGATATTTTTGTACTTCATGTCCATGGAATTCGTTTCTGCTATCTGTACACAGATCAATAATTATCATAAATTTATTACTGGAAAAATGAAAACAGTACCCAGGAAATTTGCATGCTGGAAGCACGCAGAGCCAGCTTAATTTTATTGCTTCCTACCAAGTTCTCTGTTTATGCCTAGAAGTAAAAAGTTAGAAGCGAATGGATATTGGTTGACATATTCTCTGCTTCAAACACCAATATTCTCTAACATAATGGCCAGGGACTGGTACAAGTTGATCCTGCCTTTATCGCACTTCAGTGACAATTCCACCACACCTCCAAGACATTCTTGTAAAAATATGTCTCATTGTAGATCACACAAAAAATAAATTCTGCCAGGCATTAGTACCCTTTGAAAACCTAGTGATTGACGAAAGTCTGCTACTTTTCAAAGGAACCATTTTGACATTAAAATTTTTGTCCTTTGTAATGTACAAATCAATTATATTTTGGATTATATTGTCTACACTGGTGCTGCCTCAGAAATAGAATCTAGAAATGCTGATTGGGGAAAATCAGGCGATGTTGTTGTGAGTTTGTTATAGCCATACCCCAACAAAGGTCATACCATTTATTTAGACAATTGGTATTCGAGCCTTGAATTATTCCTGTGGGTCCATGATAAATGTACAAACACCACTGGAATGACATGCAAAAACAGGAAACATCTACCACCGTTGCCAGACAGTTTGAAAAATGGGGAAATACAGTCCTAGTCCTGTGGAACATTAATGACACTAAAATGGATGGGCAAGAGAGAAGTCTGGATGCCTTCTACCATAAATGGACCAGAGTTTGTGGAGATAGAGAAAAAAGACCATAGAGTGGGCAAAAACAAATTGAAACCTACCTGTGTTGTCAGCTATAATAAGTCAATGGGTGCAGTTGGTAAGACAGACATGCTGTTGTCTTCTGAACAGTTCATTCGAAAGGCAATGAAGTGGTACAAAAAATTATTCTTTCATATGACTGACTTGTGTGTGTTTAATGCAAAAAGTATTTTTTGAAATGCAAAAGTAACGGAAGATACCACTAGTGAAATACCACTTGGAAACAATCCGTCAGTTGCTTAATGAATTTCATAGTCAAACTTGTAAAAGTGCAATCCTATGAACAACCAAAGAAGAAATCCCTTTCCAACTGCAGAATAAAGAGGGACATTATTCAGGGTTCCTAGAAGCGACAGAGAAAAAGGAGATTCCCCGGACACACTGTGTAGTATGTACTGCTCATTCACAATGAAAAATTACACACGTAAGATGCAAAAAGTGTGATGTGGTTCTCTGCATGGTGCCATGTTTTGAAAAATATCACACACTAAAGATATATTAGTATGTTTTAGTAACTGTGTACATTTCAAGCAAAGGAAAGTAATAAATTAAAATTAAAAAATTAAAAAAATTAAATAAAAAGGGTTTTTAATTCAGCCAGTGGCAGTCAAAGCCTGCATCAAAAATGAGAATGGGAAACCATTAAAGGAAACTGTACTGAACATGACGAGCTGAAAAAGAAAACATTGAGCAAGAAGAAGGTAGGCATTTACTATTTGCCCCGCCCCCCCTCCCCCCTTAAACCAACCAATCTTATTGTGGAGAATCGACTTTAGGCTTTAGTTACAAACCAAGCCATGGGCCTATCGAAAAATGAATTATCCAGATATATGCTTTGTTTAACTCAGAGTCCGGATATGTGCCATAATTTGGTTTTAAATTCCTGTAATTATTTTTTAATTAAGATAGTAGCAAGAACTGTCCAATATTTGGGCGTTTTCACTACACGCTACTCACTTTAACACTATATAGCTTGGAACACATTCATTCAATTTTAAGGAAATTTTAATATGTTGTAGGCACACATATCGACGGAATAAGCCTCAAGTTATAGGAATTATTATTAAAAACGTTCCTATCATTTTTCTAAACCAACTGTTTATCAGCCCATAATAAACATATAACAGAAAGTGTTACTTAGTTCCAAGCTCTCTTTCGTGGTCATCAGAAACTATGACCACTGAGACAGTACAGCGGTTCAGTATGCACCAGAATGTGCGGGATGCCAACAGTGGCCATAGCCTACAGCGACCACAGGGCTGAGTCCGCAGTCTACCGGCCAGGCGAATGATGCATTTCCTCTTATCAGCCGGCCAAGTAGCCAGGACACTTGGCCCTTGTAGCCACGAAAGGGTTAAAACAAAGGCATTTTTCACTGTGGCAAGATATTTTCACAAAATTTCAGCCTCCAACTTCCTCCTCTGAATGTTAAAATATTTTATTGTCACTTACAAGAAAGAAGTGATTGTTGTAATAAAATTTAAAAAATCAGGGCTCATACCAAAAGATTTAAGTGTTTATTTTCCATATGTGCTGTTTGAGGGTGAACAGTACAGGATGTCTGAAGGTGGTTTGCCACACTAAGTGTGAATTGCAGAAAAGTCATGTAGATGTTCCACATTTGGAGCAATTCTGTTACCTTTCAAGAAAACTTTATTTATGACAGTATAAAACAGGGCAGTTGTGTATTATTTAACAACTGAAACAAAATGGGGGATAGAGAAAAATATAAAATAGCAAGAGCAAACCTAATCTTGAATGAATGAAAACCTGCCTGTCGATAAACTACAGCTGATGACGATAACACAATCTACAGGATAAGGATCAGGAAGACATAAAAATTAAAGCAGAATAAATTATTTGCTTACATGCTGTGGTGCTACCAATTATGTAAACCATAAGTGAAACAAAAAGAAAAAAGTAATTAAAAATACACAAATTGTAGCGATATGTGAATTCATTATCATATTCAGTAGATACTGTCAAGAAGGGGTACCTCCAATGATGTGGAACAAGTCAAGGTATACACGTAACATATGAGAAAGATATGACAAACTTTTCAACAAATAACTATCACTACACTACTTAATGCTATTCACACTAATGCCATCTAAATTTAATCAAGATAATTAGTAATAAAGTTGTTTCTTTGAAAAATAATGCTGCCTCGTTAGTTTCATCATACAGCAGCTGTTTGTCTGCCATTAATAGCATACCATTTACTTGATTACAATGGTAGTTTTCAAGAATATGTATACATCTTTAAAAACAAGTCCTATTTATAGTACATTATTACTATACAGCTTCCTATATAAACCCACACTGCTACTGGCCATCTAGCTAACAGAATTCTTAAATATCTAAATCTGGGTATTTACATAATTTGTAGAAAAAGTGACTGATGAGGTATGTTTTTAACTTCCTTTTGAATTGGTAGGGAGTCTCTCACTACAATTCAGAGAGAAAGGAAACATTCATATATCATTCACAAAAACAGCAACAGGGTTGGCAAACACAAAATGTTAAAGTAATTTCTTTGTCATGGCAAAAAAAAGAAGAGGAGACAAGGTTTGTGAGTTTTGGAGTGATGTATAAAAAATACACGACAGAAGATGGGATTCATTTTATCAGCATATCTAACAACTCAGTCTATTTTGTTTGTTTTCAGACAAATAAAATAAAATGCTCCATTTAGTCTTCAAATACTGTTGCCAGTACAGTTTATTATAAATATGCAAAAGAAGACTTTTAGAAAGTGGATAAAGAACTTTAAGTGTGGAACATGAAAGGATCCCTATGAAATGCTACTTCTGTTTAGTGCCAGACCAATGATCAGAAAATTTTTAGTATAACTTCTATCTGAACAGTCACATTTATTCCACGTGGGAAAAACATATCTAAAAACAAAGATGATGTAACTTACCAAACGAAAGTGTTGGCATGTTGATAGACACACAAACACAGAGGCAAATGTACTCTGTACTTCTGCCTCGACTGACATCTCTGCCCAAACTCTTTGCCTTTACAAATGTCTGCTTGTGTCTGTATATGTGCAGATGGACGTGTGTGTGTGTGTGTGTGTGTGGGCGCGCGCGCGCGCGTGCGCGTGTGTGGGTGTGTGCACGCGCGAGTGTATTTTCCCCTAAGGTAAGTCTTTCTGCTCCCAGGATTGGAATGACTCCTTACCCTCTCCCTTAAAACCCACATACTTTTGTCTTTCCCTCTTTCCTGATGAAGCGCCCATTGGTTGCGAAAGCTTGAATTGTGTGTTTGTGTTTGTGTGTGTGTGTGTGTGTGTGTGTGTGTGTGTGTGTGTGTGTGTGTGTTTGTGTGTGTGTTTGTGTGTCTATCAACATGCCAACCCTTTCGTTTGGTAAGATACATCATCTTTGTTTGTCCCCCCCCCCCCTCCCCCCCCCCCCCCTACAGTAAAGTTGTGAAAGTAATCCAGTAATCCATGTTAGCTTTTCACACTAAGGAACTAACAATTCATGAATAAAACATAATTCCATCAATGAAGGAGTCAACATTATCTTTCAGTAATTAAAATGAATTACAAATAATATTAATTAAACACACCTTCTCTTCCATTGTAAGTGGCTTCCCAAGTTCATCTTCTGAGAACTCTACAAAAGCAGCAGTTCCATCCCATGAACAAGCCATCAACTGCAGACCTGTACAGCTCCATGACAGATCAAGCACAGAATTAGTAAACAACTCGTGCAACATAACAAGAGGTCGTTTGAGTGCTGTAAGCCATACTGATAACGATCGATCTCGAGAACCAATTGCACAACAGTAGTACTGCTGAGGCTTCGATGAAGAACGATATTGTTTCTGCAGAATGTTGGAATTGAAGTGCTGAAACAATGAACAATACATTAAAACTTCAGAGCAATGCTATATCAAGACAGCCTCTACACATTTTAAAAACAAAATTAAAAGTTTGTGTGATAGATAGATGCCAGTGGTTCGGTTATCATGTGTAATAATATAATGTGAACAGAAACTTGAAAACTACACAACTTTTCATCAAATTCTAGAATTAAAGATTTGTGTTCAGGAGCACATCCATAAAGGATGAAGGTGTTGCCACACATGCTCTTGTTGTTTTATTATAATTTGGTGATGGGTGCCATCAGTGTCACACTCTAACACTATGCAGGTCAAGCCCAAGCATGGCTCAGGCCACAACTTTGTGTTAAAAAGACCATGCCCGAGTATAGGTCTGGCCGTGATTTCTCAAAGCACGAGCATAAACCACACGAAAACTTGACTTACGGCGTATGAGAACAATGTACGGACATCTCGTTACCTGTCCACTAACTGATGATGCCTTCTGTTGTCAATTTCTAGAATTATGTCGAAAGAAACATTAGTAAACGTAAAAGATGCAGTTGCAATTGCCTGAGCGAATACAATTGCATTGATGTAATTTCAGGCACTTATTTGTTAGGTTTCACAGTTTACTGTAATTCTGCTACAAACACATCATGTTCATTGAGTAAGCAGAAATTTTGGAAGCTCACAAGTAAGAAATTGCTCAACAACAAACCGAGAACCTGTTTTTGGAAGAATAATTTACTTTCCATCATAATTAAATCTTGAAGCTTGGTCTTTTTTTAGTATGTGTTACTCTTGAATATGCATCAATTACATATATGCCAGAAATACTTTAAATAATGGCATAAACGGTTGGTTTCCTAAACCCGATATTCTTCTAGAGAGAGAGAGAGAGAGAGAGAGAGAGAGAGAGAGACCAATACTTGAATATTGCTCATCAGTATGGGATCCATACCAAATAGGACTGACAGAGGAAATAGAGATGATCCAAAGAAGAGCAATGCATTTTGTTACAGGGTCATTTGGTAAACACTAAAGTGTCAACCAACTCCAGTGGCAGACACTGTAAGAGAGACGTTCTGCATCACGGTGAGACTTATTGTTAAAGTTCCCAGATCATACGTTCCCAGAAGAGTCAACAAATACACTGAAGTGCCAAAGAAACTGGTATAGGTATGCATATTCAAATATAGAGATATGTAAACAGGCAGAATACAGTGCTGCAGTTGGCAACGCTTATATAAGACAAGAGTCTTGGTGCAGTTGTTAGATCAGTTACTGCTGCTACAAAGGCAGGTTATCAAGATTTAAGTGAGTTTGAATGTGCTGTTACAATCGGCACATGAGCGATGAGACACAGCATCTCTGAGGTAGTAAAGAAGTGGGAATTTTCCCATATGACTGTATCACGAGTGTACCATGAATATCAGGAATCCATTAAAACATCAAATCTCTGACATCGCTGCAGCCGGAAAAAGATCCTGCAAGAATGGGACCAATGACAACTGAAGAGAATCGTTCAACATGACAGAAGTGCAACCATTCTGCAAACTGCTGCAAATTTCAATGCTGGGCCATCAACAAGTGTCAGCATGTGAACCATTCAAAGAAACATTGATATGGGCTTTCGGAGCTGAAGGCCCACTTGTGTACCCTTGATGACTGCACAACACAAAGCTTTATGCTTCACCTGGGCCCGTCAACAATGACATTGGACTGTTGATGACTGGAAACATGCTGCCTGGTCAGACAAGTCTCGTTTCAACTTGTATCAAGTATTTAGGACATGTACAGGTATGGAGACAACCTAATGAATCCATGGACCTGGCATGTCAGCAGGGGACAGTTCAAGTTGGTGAAGGCTCTCTAATCATGTGGGGCGTGGGCAGTTGGAGTGTTATGGGACCCCTGGTACATCTAGATATGACTAACAGGTGACACGTACGTAAGCATCTTATCTGATTACCTGCATCTATTCATGTCCACTGTGCATTCTGATGGACTTGAGCAATTCCAGCAGGACAATGCAATACCAAACACGCCCAGAATTGTTACAGAGTGGCCCCCGGGACACTCTTCCGAGTTTAAACACCTCTACTGGCCATCAAAATCCCCGGACATGAACATTTTTCTTTTTTGGTAATCAGTCTACTGACTGGTTTGATGCGGCCCACCACGAATTCTTTTCCTGTGCTAACCTCTTCATCTCAGAGTAGTACTTGCAACCTACGTCCTCAGTTATTTGCTTGACGTATTCCAATCTCTGTCTTCCTCTACAGTTTTTGCCCTCTACTGCTCCATCTAGTACCATGGAAGTCATTCCCTCACGTCTTAGCAGATGTCCTATCATCCTGTCCCTTCTCCTTATCAGTGTTTTCCACATATTTCTTTCCTCTCCGACTCTGCGTAGAACCTCCTCATTCCTTACCTTATCAGTCCACCTAATTTTCAACATTCATCTATAGCACCACATCTCAAATGCTTCGATTCTCTTCTGTTCCGGTTTTCCCACAGTCCATGTTTCACTACCATACAATGCTGTACTCCAGACGTACATCCTCAGAAATTTCTTCCTCAAATTAAGGCCGGTATTTGATATTAGTAGACTTCTCTTGGCCAGAAATGCCTTTTTTGCCATAGCGAGTCTGCTTTTGATGTCCTCCTTGCTCCGTCCGTCATTGGTTATTTTACTGCCTAGGTAGCAGAATTCCTTAACTTCATTGACTTCGTGACCATCAATCCTGATGTTAAGTTTCTCGCTGTTCTCATTTCTACTACTTCTCATTACCTTCATCTTTCTCAGATTTACTCTCAAACCATACTGTGTATTCATTAGACTGTTCATTCCGTTCAGCAGATCATTTAATTCTTCTTCACTTTCACTCAGGATAGCAATGTCATCAGCGAATCGTATCGTTGATATCCTTTCACCTTGTATTTTAATTCCACTCCTGAACCTTTCTTTTATTTCCATCATTGCTTCCTCGATGTACAGATTGAAGAGTAGGGGTGAAAGGCTACAGCCTTGTCTTACACCCTTCTTAATACGAGCACTTCGTTCTTGATCGTCCACTCTTATTATTCCCTCTTGGTTGTTGTACATATTGTATATGACCCGTCTCTCCCTATAGCTTACCCCTACTTTTTTCAGAATCTCGAACAGCTTGCACCATTTTATATTGTCGAACGCTTTTTCCAGGTCGACAAATCCTATGAAAGTGTCTTGATTTTTCTTTAGCCTTGCTTCCATTATTAGCCGTAACGTCAGAATTGCCTCTCTCGTCCCTTTACTTTTCCTAAAGCCACACTGATCGTCACCTAGCGCATTCTCAATTTTCTTTTCCATTCTTCTGTATATTATTCTTGTAAGCAGCTTCGATGCATGAGCTGTTAAGCTGATTGTGCAATAATTATCGCACATGTCAGCTCTTGCCGTCTTTGGAATTGTGTGGATGATGCTTTTCCGAAAGTCAGATGGTATGTCGCCAGACTCATATATTCTACACACCAACGTGAATAGTCGTTTTGTTGCCACTTCCCCCAATGATTTTAGAAATTCTGATGGAATATTATCTATCCCTTCTGCCTTATTTGACCGTAAGTCCTCCAAAGCTCTTTTAAATTCCGATTCTAATACTGGATCCCCTATCTCTTCTAAATCAACTCCTTCTATCACATCAGACAAATCTTCACCCTCATAGAGGCTTTCAATGTATTCTTTCCACCTATCTGCTCTCTCCTCTGCGTTTAACAGTGGAATTCCCATTGCACTCTTAATGTTACCACCGTTGCTTTTAATGTCACCAAAGGTAGTTTTGACTTTCCTGTATGCTGAGTCTGTCCTTCCCACAACCATATCTTTTTCGATGTCTTCACATTTTTCCTGCAGCCATTTTGTCTTAGCTTCCCTGCGCTTCCTATTTATTTCATTCCTCAGTGACTTATATTTCTGTATTCCTGATTTTCCCGGAACATGTTTGTACTTCCTCCTTTCATCAATCAACTGAAGTATTTCTTCTGTTACCCATGGTTTCTTCGCAGCTACCTTCTTTGTACCTATGTTTTCCATCCCAACGTCTGTGATGGCCCTTTTTAGAGATGTCCATTCCTCTACAACTGTACTGCCTACTGCGCTATTCCTTATTGCTGTATCTATAGCGTTAGAGAACTTCAAACGTATCTCGTCATTCCTTAGTACTTCCGTATCCCACTTCTTTGCGTATTGATTCTTCCTGACTAATGTCTTGAACTTCAGCCTACTCTTCATCACTACTATACTGTGATCTGAGTCTATATCTGCTCCTGGGTACGCCTTACAATCCAGTATCTGATTTTGGAATCTCTGTCTGACCATGATGTAATCTAATTGAAATCTTCCCATATCTCCCGGCCTTATCCAGGTATACCTCCTCCTCTTGTGATTCTTGAACAGGGTATTTGCTATTACTAGCTGAAACTTGTTACAGAACTCAATTAGTCTTTCTCCTCATTCATTCCTCGTCCCAAGTCCATATTCTCCTGTAACCTTTTCTTCTACTCCTTCCCCTACAACTGCATTCCAGTCACCCATGACTATTAGATTTTCGTACCCCTTTGCATACTGCATTACCCTTTCAATATCCTCATTATTGGGCATTTCTGGGATGCCTTGCAACGTGCTGTTCAGAAGAGATCACCACCCCCTCATACTCTTGCAGATTTATGGACAGCCCTGCAGGATTTATGGTGTAAATTCCCTCCATCCCTTCTTCAGACATTAGTCGAGTTCATGCCACATCATGTTGCGGCACTTCTGCATGCTCACAGGGGTTCTACACGATATTATGCAGGTGTACCAGTTTCTTTGGCTCTTCAGTGTATATACCTTCCTTCTATGTATATCTCGTGAAAAGATCATGAGCATGAATTAGAAACATTGAGCCCACACAAAGCCTTACCAGCAATCTTCCTGTGAACTATTCGTGACTGGTACAGGGAAGAGGCTGTGACAGTGGTACACATAGTACCGTCCACCACACACCATAAGATGGCTTGGTGAGTACAGATGAATAGAGAAAGACATATTTGTCAACAATAAAATAAGTTTTTAATCATGGAGAAAAATAATGTAATATGAACATGATGTTTCTGAATGGAACACTGAATTAGACATGCAGTAAAACAATGAAAATACATACTACATTCATTGTCCTGTGTGTGTGAAAAAGTGCCTACACCAGCAAGTCACGTGCACTGGCAAACTTTCTCATCACAACATGATGTCATTTGCACATCAATAACGAGAGACCATTGCAGATAGAAATAAAATAAAACCAACAAGGTTTCGTATCACATTCACAATTAGAAATAATGGTTCAAGTACTCATTTCATAAATTGCAGTTTACTTTTTATTCTTTTCCAGGTATATATTTTCTGTCTAATAATTATTATTACCTAACTAGTAAAATAATGTTATTGAGCTGTGACTTCTTGCGATGCTCTTAGCAGGATAGTTTCTCTGTCATGCTTTGTGGTGTCATGGTTGGCTAGCACCGTCTATTTAGGATGGCTGTGGCTCGCAAGGTGAGACTCAGTCGGGGGCAGCAAAGGAGACTCGGTCGGGGCAGTGATGGAGACGTGGTTGGGGACATTGACAGAGGGAAGATAGCGCATGGAGCATCGTGAGTAGTCAGTCGATGCTTAGTGTACTGCAGTGGGCATAGTGTTAACATTCCAGCGCCTGGGTCTGGCGGCGAGCGGAACTGGAGTGCGAAAGCAGTCACCAGTCATCACAGGCTCTGTTTAAGAGTCGTGTCTATCTCGAGTCCTGAGGAGAGCATGGGAGTTTACCCAGGTGTGCATGTTAACAGCGAGATCCTGGACTAACTTTAAGCAATGAGCAATTTTGTGGTGGAACTTTTGGATGTGTAAACCATTTGGATGAGGGTCCACGATACTTGGTATTACAAGTCCATGAAACTGCACTGTGCCCTGATTCCACTGCATTTATTTTGAATTGCAAGTGTGGCAGATATTCAGTGATTCATTTTTTATTATTATTGTTAATGTATTAAGTGGTAAATTTTATGAATCAAAGTTAATTCTCTACATAAAACTTCAGCTGCTAATTTAAACTAGAATTGCAAACTTCTTCCTTGTTGGCAACTATAATGGTAACGATTTTGCGCCATCAAATGGTGCTTTGGTATTTAAGGTTGTGTGCAGACTGTCTGGTCATTATCACCGTGAGATAGTGGTGATTTATAAATTTATCAAGTGAAATTTCATATCATTGGAGATTGTTTAACGAACTATTGCTTTAATAATAATTGCGATTGTCACACTATAACATTTAACGTCTCATCCTGTATTTGTCGCTACCCAGTGCTTGCCAGTTGGCTTTAGTTTTTTGTGAATTGTGTGTTAATACTGGGTTTGTCTGTTCTAGAAGCTGTTATTGGTGTGTGCAGGCCCTCCTGCTCATTGTTGTCACTTGAGCTCTCGAGCACGGATTTCAGACACGCGGCCGAAATGAACGCCAAATGTCGACTATCTCACAGGTCTGACAGTCTGAGATCCAAAATATCAGAATGAGACTTCTCTCTGTGTTTTTCCAAGTGGGGCAGTGAACAATGCTGTACCATGACTGATTCTTTTTTTTAATGGATCGAATTATAGAAAGAAAGATAACAATTTGACATCCTGTACATTACAATATCAAGAAGAATATTTACCTGAAAATGCTGACCAACTTTTGTACAAAAGAGAGTTTTGACATTGAGTTTTATAAATGTTTTCAGTGTGTTGTGTCTTGCAGCTATCAAATATTGAAGAAAGACATTTTAACACCAAAGCTGCTGTTTATATACTAAATAACTCATTTAAGGCTCTGCCCATTTTCATAAGTCACATTTATTATCTAGCATGATGTGATCCACATGACAACAATATTTTATACACAATGGAGAATTTGTTCTTATTGGATATTGGGTTACACTGTGTGTCATTCTGGCTTGTTTGGAGTAGGTGCTGTTGTAATTTTGACACATGACAGATGCGAAAATTATGACATCTACAATAAATGAACCAGCATGACACAGTGTAATCAACAGGACACTCTTGAAGACAGTTTTGTAAGATGCTGTCTACTTGTAAGCATAGTGCCTCTGAGAGTCAAATGTGAGATTGGTCCCACAGGTAGTCTAGACAGGACATTGGCATTAGCATGTTGTGTTGTCTATCGATAGTAAATAGAATACTTGTAACTGGTGAGGAAGAGGGTCCAACATAAAATATACATAATAATTTATTTTGTCAAGAAATGATTGAAGATCTTAAGTTGGTAGGCCCTTGAATTTTTTCCATGCTTTACATATGTTGTCAATTCAGTTGAAGTCCTTTAAGATTCAACATGTAGATGAAATACTCAACTCACTTGTGAAAGAGTTCATTCTTTTGTAGGTTACACTTTAGCCCATTCTGTTGAAGTGGTCTGGAATGGCAGACATAAGTTCATCATTTACTACTGTATTGTCCTGATACTTGTCTGATCAGAATGTTTTGACTCATCTGCTCAAAAACACTGGAAAACTGCTGGTGTGCTAGCAATTCTGAAAAGCAATTTATTGTATCTGTGTAATCCAAATGGATAATGATGACCATGAATTTACAGGATTGTCTGTATAGCTGCAACTGTAAATAAGATTAGGATAATCCAATTCTCGAAAAGTACTGTCCACCTGACAGTCTTGACAAGAGCTCTTCTTGCCTTGGGATGAGACTGTTCTATTGAGCCTTCAAGGTTTTGTTAGGATGGTGTTTGTTTTGTTTTATACAGTGATAAAAATGCCACTGAAACACACATGCTGATCCTCTAGTTGCATGTGAAAAAATTGGAGACACATGAGAACTTACTTTCCAATGTGTTCTGTCAAAAATTACCTCTACCTTCCACTGATAACTCAAAATTTATAAAATAAGAAACCCTTTGACATAATTGTGCAATATGGTTAAAATCTCGTTTTAGGGATAGCAACTAACTATGAATCCAGAAAGGTCTGGGGTCATAGGTTCAATTCTAGTTATTGCTTAAAACTTTGACAATAATGACAGTGACCTCGTTAAAAGAGTGCAAATGAGAGAGTAAAAGTAATAATTCAAGGCTCTCCCTTGCACAGATCCCAAATGGCCATGTTGCTTGTGGTCGGTGATTGAATAGCCATTCCAGTGGCAGCTGAACAATGTAACTGGATGCTGGCGATGTAGGAACGGACAAAGATCTATATGTGTGGCATACCACGAGAAGAAGACGTCCAATAGACAGTGGAGGCTCACCAGCCTCTGCACACAAACTAACAACAGGGCTCGTGTGGTAAGTCCCTGTTGACAACCTAATACCCTCGTGGTGAATGGCATCCAGCACTTTAAGGTATGAAGGCCTTGCTGACCCATAAATCTGGCATCTGTATTCAAGCTGGGGTTGCACGAAGGCCTTATGAAGTTGGAGCAGACATGCTCTGTCGGCTCCCCAAGACCTATGATTAACACATTTAAGGATGTTTAAGGCCTTGAGAAATCTCAGTTTCATTTCTTTAAGGTGTGGCAACCATGTTAACTTCTCACCAAAGATAAGACCCAGACACTTCACCTTTTCCTTAAAACTGAGATCAGTACCCCCAGTTTTAAAACGGGCAAATTAAACAGAGAGCAGGAACGATTAAAAGCAACACAAACTGTTTTCTCTAATGAGAATTTAACACCTGTGGTGCGAGACCATTCCTCCAACCATCTGATCGTCAGTTGCAAAAGCATGCCCAGAACTTAAGATCACGGGACTGCTGGTGCTTACCAATCCCCAGCTCAGGAACCCCGGGGTCGCCAAGCCCGTACCCAGCAAATGAATGCCGGGCCCCTGGGGACATGTGGGAAAAAGGGCTAAAACAACGACATACAGAAATGGAAGTCGAAAACTAAAAATTAAATGGACTTTGCCACATTGGTTTGGCGGGTAAAAAGTAAAAGACGGTCAACAGCCTGCCCGTCATATGCTAAAACAGCCGATAACTCATGAGGGAAAACCCAAGTGGGAACATAAATGGTTAAAAATTGGGCATTCCATAAGGAAGAGGCAGGCAGTTACAACTTGAGCACAATGTGTACAAAGTAGTGAGGTAGCGCCACTTATCAAATGACGATGGCTAAAAAGGCAGTGCCCTATATGCAGCCTAGTTAAAATGACCTACTCCCAGCAGAAGGGCCTAGAGAGGGTTGTCCAAGCTGCTGGGAGAGGCTTAATAAGCCCATGAAGGGAGGACCATTGATGATGCCAAAGGGACACTACCTCCTGACAGATAGAAACACAGAGATCATTGGAGGGACTGAAGTACGAGGACTGCAGCCTTGGAAGCAGTATCAGCAGGCTCGTTTCCTGGCAGACCAACATGACCAGGAACCCACAGAAATATCACACTGCTCCACCAAGAGTGAGCTGGTGACAGTTTTCCTGGACCAACTGCACTAAGGGATGGGTGGTGTACAGAGCACTTAGACTTTGAAAGGCATTAAGTGAGGCTGAGCAGAGGACACAATTGAAAAGGCTGTGTTGTCAGATGTACTCCGTGGTCTGACAAATGGAGAAGAGCTTGGCTGTAAATACTGAGCAGTGTGCCAGAAGCCAATGTCGAAAGACACAGGTGCCAATGACGAAGGCACTTGCAACCCTACGGTCAGTCCAAGAGCCATCAGTGTATGCAAAGGTACTATTGCGAAGTTCCATGCAAAGGTCGTGAAACTGAAGGTGATAGACCAAGGCTGGAGTAGTGTCCTTAGGAAGCAAATGAAAGCCAAGGTTAACATGGGCTGCTTCACAAAGCCAATGTGGTGAAGGGTTCACAACCACTGGGAAAGTTGCAGGTAGTGTGAAGCTAAGCCGCTGTAGCAAAAGCTGAACGGACTCCAGGAGGTATCAGAGAAGAGGGACGCGCCGCATACTGGCCATCACAGGAATCATTGAAGGAGGTGGCATAGGATGGGTGGCTACGCATGGCAGACAAAGAGCATGCATACATGCTGAGGAGGAAGTCACCGTGATAGGACAGTGGTAGTTCAGCAGCTTCTGTTAAACTCTCAACCAGGCTAGTGTAAAAGGCACCTGGGGCCAAACGGATGCCACAATGGAGGATAGTGTTGAGACGGCATTAAGAGGAATGAAAGGGCAGACGCGTTAACAAAGCACCCATAGTCGTGTTTCGAACAGACAAGGGACCGGTACAAACAGAGGATGGTGTTCGATCAGCACCTCAGGAAGTACCATTCAGGACATGTAGGACTTTGAGGAATTGAGAACAGTGGGCTGCCAGGTAAGACACATGGGAGAACAAAGAGAGTTTCCTATCAAGCATGAGCCTGAGGAATTTTGTAGTTTCAATGAGGAAAAGGGCAAAAGGCCAAAGATATAAAGATGGTGGGAAAATCCAATTACGTCAACAGAAATTCATACAGACGGTTTTGTCAGTGGAAAAACAAAAGCAATTATCAATGCTCCACGACTAAAGATGATCAACACATCGCTGAAGATGCCGCTCCGTCAGACAGGTCCATGGAGAACTGCAAGTGAGACAGGTCCATGGAGAACTGCAACAGATGGAAAAATCATCAACAAAAAGGGAGCTGGAGATGCCTGGTGGCAGAAAAGCCATTATAGGATTAATGGTGACAGCAAAGAGGACAACACCCCGGATGAGACTCTGAGGCACACTGTTTTCCTCGATAAAGGTGTCCAACATGGCAGAATCTACACGCACCTTGAAAACTCAGTCTTTTAAAAATGCCTGAAGTAAACAGGGCAGGCAGCCATGGGAGCCCCACGTGCAGAGACTATGGAGGATATCAGTTCTCCTGCAGGTGTCGTAGGCCTTCTTCAAACCGAAAAAAAAGTGACAGTCTGGGATTTCTGCAGAAAACCATTCATGATATGGGTGGCTAAAGTAACAAAATCCACACTGTACACTCATCAGTAAATTGCGAGACACGAGCCACCGTACCAGAAGGGCATTAATCATGTGTTCCATCAACTAGCAAATGCAGCTGGTAAGAGAGATGGGGCGGTAGCTAGAAGGAACGTTTTTGTCCTTACCGGGTTTAGGTATAGGTATGATGGTGGCTTCAAGCAAGTGTCTGGGAAATGTGTCCTCTGCTTAGATGCGGTTGTATGTGTTAAGCAGAAAGTGCTTGACAGCAAGAGAAAGGTGCTGCAACATTTGAATGTGGATGGCGTCTGGCCCTGGGGCTGAGGATTGGAATGAACAGAGAGCATGATCTAGCTCCCTCATAGTAAAGGCGGCATGGTAGCACTCACAATTTGGAGAAGAGAAAGGTTATCGCCAGAGCCTCCTCTGCTTGTTTCCGATGGATGAAGGCAGGGTGATAGTGGGAAGAGCTCAAAAGTTCTGCAAAATGGTGGCCCAAGGTGTTGGAGATAGCAATAGGATCCACGCTGATGTCGTCTGCTACTTTCAGGTCGGAAATTGGGGAATGGATCTTGATCTCAGTGAGCAATGGGAGGTTGTTCCACATGAGAGAGGAAGAGGTGGAACTGTTAAAAGAACTAGTGAATGAAATCCAGCAAGCTCTTTTGCTATGACACTTTGCACGTATCTGGTTATCATGAATGCAGTTTGCCATTAGGATGGTGGTTAAAAATGCGGAGAGCATGTCTCTGTGTGTGAATTGCATCATGGCATGCCTCAGTCCACCAAGGGACTGGGACACAATTTGGTAAAGAGGAAGTGTGAGGATTGGAATGTTCTGCAGCTGTATGGATAACGTTTGTGAGAAATTCCACCTGGTCATCACAACTGGGGAAATCTTGCTCTTCAAAGGTCACCAGGGAGGACTAAAACTGCCAGTCAGCCTTAGTAAGCTGCCATTTGGGTGTGCATGCGGATAGAGTACAAGTCAGAAAATGGATAGCACATAGGAAATGGTTGCTCGAGTAAGTGTCAGAAAGAATGGAACACTCAAGACGATAGGCAAGCTGGCAGTGGAGAAGGATAGGTCCAAATGGGAGTGCAAGGAGTCGGAAAGGAAAGAGTATGCTCCAGTGTTAAGGCAGAAGAGGTTAAGTTGGTTAAGAATATCAGCCAAGAGGGCACCTCTCTGACAGGTCCTGGGAGAACCCCAAAGGGGATAACATGCATTAAAGTCACTGAGTAATAAAAATGGGGGTGGCAGCTGCCCAATAAGCTGAAAGAAGTGTGCCCTGGTGACATCGAATGACAAAGGGACATAAATGGTACAGACGGAAAAAAAATCAGGTAGGGAAAGGAAAGCTGAACTGCAACAGCTTGAAGCTGGATAATCAGGAAGCTGGGTTGACTATGAATGTCATCCTGTATGAGCAGCATGATGCCCGCATGAGATGGAAAACTGACCTCTGGGAGAAGGTCAAAACGAATTGGTAAGAAATGTGAAAGCTCAATGCGGGTGTGAGGGTGCAATTTTGTTTCCTGAATGCAGAGTACAAGGGGACACTGTGATGCTAAAAGCAGCTGTAAATCCTCTTTGTGGCACCAAAGGCCGCGAACATTCCATTGGAAGAGTGTAATGATGAGAAAGAGACGAAGGGGTGTCACCTCGGTGGCTGCCCAGTGACAGTTGGTGAAGACAGACTATGACAGGGCACAGAAGCAGGAGTATCCTGCCCCATGGGGTCCACAGAAGCATCAGCTTGATTGTGTTGTCGGTCTGTGGAGTCCAACACTGAAAAACAGTTGGTGTGAGCACTGGCAACACGGAGGCTAGCCGGTTTAACGTATCAAGTGGCAACACCATTGTAGAGGATCTTTGAGTTGGTGAAGGAGAAGACCTTTTGCCTTTGGTGGACTTACTTGAGCCTTTCCAGTTAGAGGAAGACTCGGGTGTTGTTCCACTGGAGGAACGGAGGAAGTCTTCATGGAAGTACTCCTTCTGTCCTTTCTGGCCTACCGGTTAAGTAGCTGGTGGCTTCGCCCCTTGAGGCAAGAGTTTGACGACATGTTGCACAGCTGGATGGGGGGATGGCGATACTACATTGACACTGGGTGATTTCACTACCTCAGAGCTGAATTTGAGGTCGCATGCCTGCGTGGCCATGCCCTTCATGGAGCAAGGGATAACAAGAGCAGAACTATAGGTGCCAGACAGGAGAACACAGGATTTGTGACTAGTCATTGACTTGCAAGTGACTGGGTAAGGCACTTTTTCCTTTACCCAGATCTCCTGGACAGCCTGCTCATCAAGATACAAGGGAAAATCCCAAGAGGAGTCGGCATGTCTGCCATTGCAGTTGATACCGCGGGGAGGAGGAGGCGGACAATTGCTCTTGTACGCATCGCTACCACAGATTACACATTTGGCTGGGTGTCGACAAGATGATCTCATGTGGTTGAAATGATGACACTGGTAGCAGCGCATAGGTCTTGGAATGTATGGCCAAACTGTGATAATTTCATAGTCTGCTCTGATCTTGGATGGAAGCACAATTCTATCAAATGTGAGAAAAAAGGGTGAGGGTGGGCAGTAAGGAGAGATCAAACTTTTTCATTACATGATAGATGGCAGTGACACCCTGATCAGATAGGTAATATTGGATTTTGGCCTCAGTTAGACAGTCGAGCAGCCTGGTGTAAATTACACCATGGGAAGAATTCAGAGTTCTATGGGCACTGACATAAACAGGGCAGCCATGGAGAAGCAAGGCAGCAAGCATTTGTGCTTGAGAATCAGATGTAGTTTCCAAAATCGAAGTGCCATTCTGTAAATGAGAGCAGGATTTCACAGGGCCAGCAATTGCATCAGCACCTTTCTGAATAATAAACAGATTTACCATGGCGAAGGACAAACCGTCTTCAGTACGTGAGACCATGAGAAACAGTCGTGCTGGGTAAGGATCTTTGAATCATTAGCCTCATTACATTTACGTATCATAGATGTTGACTGGGAAGCTGACTGATTAATTGTGAGAAAATCCCCCATGATTGCCAGCATCTCTGATGGCATGCTCCTTCCAACTGGGGGCCCCCTTCACTAGGGGGCACACCCACCTTAGGTGACTGTTCACACCTCAGGTTGCACCTCCTGAACACCTGACAGAGGGACCAATCAGCAATTTGGGAAGATTGCCTGAGCTGCAATCACCCCTCCCTGGCCCTGGCATGTACCAGGGGGTATGTGCGAACCCTGCCTGTCAACCCAGAACTGGGAATTACGTGTTACGCAGTCACCTGTTACAAGTCAGATGCATGGGCCGACCTTCAGGAGCACACAGGGAGGAAGAAGAGAAAGAAGAATCTCAAACGCCAAAGCGGACGAACAAGAGGAGAAGGGAAACAAAGAAAGGAAAGGGAGCAAAAAAACAAAAGGTGAGACTGTTCTTAGGTCAGCGACAGACAATGCAGAACATTCTCAATAACACCAGAGACATGTTCCCCAAGGGAGGGGAAAAAGAATAGCAAGAGGAAAGACATGCAGCACAAAAGGTAAAAATGCTGTAAAGGCTGGGGCCCTGTGGTAGCCAAGCACAAACCCGCCAAAGAGTGGTGAGCCCCCTGGGGGTCTGTTGCTAAATTTAGTAGTGATGGGGATTAGTGAAATGAAATGTAAAGGGGCCAGAGAATTCTAGTCAAATCATTGTAGGGTACAATATAAACAGTATCAATGAATGGTATAATGGGTATTGGCATGATTATGAACAGAAAGGTAGGTAACAAGAGTTACTATGAGCAGCACAGTGACCAAGAACTGAAGCTAAGGCAACATTGTGTAGAGAGATGAAAGTTTGTATGTTTTTCCACGACGGGTTTCAAAGCATAAAACTCCATATTAGGTGCCAACAAATAATTATGGGAACAAAAATGTGTGGTAGTTACAGGGTGGTGACTATTGAACTATATGAAAAAAATGTAAATTAATTTGTACAAACACTTTATTCAACATGTAAAAGTCACTACAGAAATTCAGATTTAGATTACGACATGTTTGATATGCCTGCCATAATGTGGTGCAGACGAATAGCAAAATTCTGCATGATCCATTGAAGTGCCTGAGCATCAATGATGTCAATGACTCCTGAATGGCTGTTTTCAGCTCAGCAAAGATCTTGAGGTTGTTGTTGTACACATTGCCTTTAATATAGCCCCACAAAAAGAAGTTGCCAGTGTTCAGATCCAGGGAATATGGTGACCAATCAAGGCCCATGCCAGTGGCCTCTGAGTACCCCAGAGCCAGAATGCAGTCATCCTCAATGTGCTCCTCCATGACATCGAACACTCTCCTGCTTTGATGAGGTCATGCTCCATCTTGCACAAACCACATCTTGTCAAAATGGGAATGAAATCATCTACCGAAACCTTCACGTACCATTCGGTAGCCACCATGCCATCAAGAAATATCACACATATTATACCATAACTGGACACTGCGCATTACAAAGTCGCCCACTGAGGGTGAAGAGACTTCTTGGTCATGAAATACAGATTCTCAGTCCCCCAAATGAACCAATTTTGCATACTGATGAACCCATCCAAGTGAGCTAAACCGAGCCATCTGCATACATCATGCCCTGCAGCCGACCATCCATTTTGAACATCCTAAGGCAGACCTTTCAGAAGTTATGACAATTTTATTTCATACAATTCCTGTATGTTCCCATAATTACTTGATGGCACCTAAAGATAAAGTTTTAGGCTTTGAAACGAATCATGGAATAAATTAAGGAATCACATGCAATTGAAGTGGATTTTTATTCTATAAACACGTTCCTCAGCTGCTGATGTTCACTTGATTAAATCTTCTGTCATAGGTTTCAACTGTTTATAGCAAACATTCATTACCAAAATCACAAAAGAAAGACCAGGAGACAAAGAGAGATATCAAGTAGACTACATTATGTTTAGAGAAAGATTTAGAAATAAATCCTGGTCTACGCAGGATATCCAGGTGTGAAACAGACTCAGACTATAATCTGGTAGTGATAAACAACAGATTGAAGCTGAAGAGAATGAGAAAGGAGTATATGAATAAAAGCAATACTGAAAATTTAGGATACAATGCTATTAAGGGGAAATTCTCTGAAGCACTGAGAAACATCAAAAGTAAAAAATGTAGTGTAGTTTTGTGGAATTGGAGAGAACAAGGAAAAAACATTTTAGATAGATACAGTGCAGACACAGTGAAAATCACAGCATGTGGACCCTAGAATTTTTCACTGGGGGCAATGGGACTGCAACAAGGTACTGGAAGATCTCAAAAGAGAGGGATGACTACATGAAGCAGGTGCCTGGAACACTACGGTACCGGGTTGCTTGGACTCAAAGACAATGGAAACAGGCAACCATCCAGCAATGGAAAAAAATCTATGATACATGTTACTTACCATGAGACTTCCAGACAAGTACTGCCATCACATTACCATAGAAGGCACATATGGATAAATGTGGTAACTGTGTCAGATGACAGGTCGGATAAGTCACACTTGTAAACTGCCGAGCAAAATAATGTACATAAGAGTGGAAACTAAAACTGAAGATATACTGGAAAAAGAACAGTTTGGCTTCAGAAAGACAAAATGTATTAGATAAGCGGTTGTGGTGTTGTGCTTAGTAATGGAAGGCAGATGAGTAAAAATAAGGATAGTTTCCCAGCATTTGTGGACCTAGAGGAAGCATTCAAAAATATAAAATGGAGTAAGTAGTTCACAATCTTTGGAAGACTGGGGGCTAAAGTAAAAAGATGGGAGAATTAACTGTAAATGTGCAAAAGTCAAGTGGGAGAAATAAACATGGAATGTCAAGACAGGGAAATATTAGGGAGCGTGTAAGGCAAGGTTGCAGCTTCTCACAACTGTTCTGCAATTAGTACATCAAAGCAACAATGAAATAGTGACAGACAATTTCAGAAGAGGAAAAAAGTCGAAAGAGAACAGATAATGTTATGGTTCGCACACCACCTTACCATAAGCAAGGAAGACTTAGAAGATCTATTCTAAGGAACAGACAGTACAGGAAGCACAGAATATGGCTTTAGGATAAACAATGCAAATATGAAGTCAATGCAGAGTGGAAGAAGTGATAGAATTCTCCAGTCTAGGAAGTAAGAGTACAGAGACAGGTTGCAGTAAGAAAGATATCAGAAAGAAACTGACAAAGGTGAAGAAGGCTTTCTGCAATAGGAGAGCTCTACAGCACATATTCCATTGGAAACAAAGAAGTTCATGAATGTGTGTGTCTGGAGCACAACGTGAAATACGTATCATCAGAAATCTGGGGAAGAAGAAATTGGAAGCATTTGAAAAATGGTTCTCTCAAGATGTGTTAAAAATTAAATGGCAAGATCAAAATGTAAAATTAAGTATTAAAAAGAATAAGTTAGAAACAAATTCCGTGAAACAACATTACAAAAATGGACATGTTAGCACAACTGCTACAGAATGCAGAAACAGTTAACTTGGTGCTAGAATGAACAGTAAAGGGGAAAAATAGCAGGAGCAAACATAGACTAGACTGCTGAAAACAGTTTACAGAGGATGTTGATTGTAGCAGTCATATAAATATATAAAGATCCAGGGAAGATAGGGAAAGATAGAAGACAGCAATGAACCATTAGAAAGAATTATGGAAAAAAGGGAATAAACCTAATTTAAATTCTATTAGTCTTATTACTTTTCTTTCTACATTAGTAAAGTTTACAATATAGTGTTACAATTTGAAGTACGGCAGTCATATTCTGTTCTTTGTTTTCTTTTAATGCATTTAGTGAAAATAAACACATCAGGACCTGTCTATGTGATGGTGCACCACTTATGTGAAAGTTAAAGATACCCAATAGAAGTGCTGATATACCCTCCTTGTGAAATATCTGTAGGTGTTCCTTGTAACATATTTAGCTACAGAGAATGGCAGCACACATCCTTATTCTTCAGTTTCCAAACAGTTTATAAAGCTACTCAAAGAAATAGCCAACCTCCAATAATGAAAACATTTGTGAACTAAACTTTTATCGACAATACTACCAACAAAACAAAATTCATACAAGAAAACCAACAAATTATGAGACAGCATCACTGATGAGTATTTATCTTCACAGACAATATATATAGTACTGCAGTGAAAATGACACACTAATAATTCCTTCCTCACAGCTGAGAGGAGACAGGTCGGGCAAGGCTCTCAGACCATAGAATGAGAGAGAGCCAATTGTAGTGAGGCTTCAGACAGAGCTTTGTGTACCCTCAACCTCATCAGAGTGTACACGTGGAAAAAGAGAGAAAAAAATAATAATTTCCGAATTTTACAGTTAAAAACACACTTTTTCCTGGATGAAAGTAAATTTTTTCTGTGTTAAATGACAAAATACTTTCCCATATAACTGTAAAATTCCCATGGAGCTGTAAAACTTATTTATCAATTCTTTGGATGGTAAAGGTTTTGTGTGAACTTCCTGACATTTTAGCAAAAACCTACATATTTTGGAGAGGTGTTCAGGACGCGAAGAGTGCATATTTTAGTATTATGAAAGTATAAACAAGAATTCCACAAAATACAGCACTTCAAAAGCACTGAAATTGAGATTTCACTGCCTGGTACACTTTTGTCAGCCAATCGTAGCTCGTGTCACATGATTGCCAGCCAATGACAGCAGATATTCGGACCATAAGACACACAATGTCGTCAGCAAATAGCAACATCACTGTTAACTAGTGCAAATACACAAATAGGAAATGTTAATGATTTAAACTGATATATATGCAGTACAGTTACATGAAAAGCCAAACTCCCACATATAATACTGGTGGTCAAAAATTTTTTGCAGTTTTTTTTATGAGGGTGGGGTTATGCAAGATCCTAAAAGCACAGTTTAAATTACAGCTGATGAATGTTTCTGACAAGCAAAATTATAAATTTCACTGATGTGGACCAAACATTTCATGGGTTACCTGGCTGAATACATGTCCCATTGATCACTTCTATTTTTGCACAGAAAAGCCAATTAAATGTGAAATTGCTCAAGACCTCATCTCATACTTCTTTTTGGAAGGATGATAACTTTATTTGCCATTGTCACTGATAATTTGTAATCTATGAAAGAACTAAAATAAATATGAAAAACTCACCTTGAAGATTTGTCTTTTTACCATGTGTTACCCTTTAAGAAACATCAAAGACAAATGTCTCAAATAAATTATAAATAATGGCACAAATCGCTTGTCTTCCGGGTCCAAAACTTTTCCAAGTGACTGGTCCCCATAGTGTTAAGTTTTGAATGTGAGTCAAACATTCTGTGATTTAAAAAATTCATTGCACATCCTCAAACATAACACAATTCATCTTGCTTAAAAGGAAATTTACTTTAAAAACTAAAGCTTGTCACACCACCATTTGTAATATTTTTCCACAAACTTTTAGAATTGCAAACAGTTGTGATGTCATGCTCATTGAAAGCAGTTTGTTGTTACAAAGTACTGCATGGGATTCGTGCTAAAGCTTTTGACACATTTCACTGTCAGCAGAGAAATGTGCATGCACTGTGTTTTGTTGTTGTAAATGGCACATTTTCTATGCAACTAAAGTTTTATTTTGGTGTTATTCTCTCATTTATAGATTCATTGCTGCATTAAGTTCTTACCAGTTAAAATTACAAAAATTTAACTGAGAAATAAAACAATAAAAAATTTCCAGATTTCTAAAAATTCAAGGTTCTTCCTGGATGAAAAAATTCCTGGGTTTCTCCCTGATTTTCCAGTTGTCCCAAAGTGTATAAACCCTGCTCATTATAGATGGTGCCTTTTTACACTGCCTTTTCAATTAAACCTTCTCCCAACCATCCCTCTCCTCTCCCAAAGAGAAACTATTAATGCCAAGAGCCAGGTAGTGAGTCACTCTTTTATATGTGTGTATCAGCAGTAATACACATTTCACCTACTGAATGTAAGTAATGGTCAGTAATTCATACTCATAATTTATTACATACTACACTCATGTTCATAAATTAAGGATGATGCTGATACATGCTGAAACAACGCTCTGGTGGGTGGTTTGTGGGTTTAAATCACCTCGGGGTATGACCATGCGGTGCATTTGATCTTCGGGCATTGCACGGTGGCACTGGCAGCAGTCACATACACAGAGGTGTGTTGGTGCATGTAAGAGTATGGTGCATGAAGTAAGTGTGCAGACGTTTTCAGGCATGCTAATGGTGACTGTGTCTTGAAAATGGCTCGAAGAACATATATTGATGATGTTATGAGGGGTAGAGTACTAGGGCGACTGTACTCTGGTCAAACACAGGAGGTTGTAGCACAGGCCCTGTGTGTGCCACAAAGTGTGATCTCAAGATTATGGCAATGATTCCAGAAGACAGGAAACGTGCCCAAGCACTACAGTATGGGATGTCCACAGTGTACAACACCACAAGAAGACTGATATCTCACCATCAGTGCTCACAGATAGCCACAGAGTACTGCAGGTAGCCTTGCTCAGGACCTTACTGCAGCCACTGGAACAGTTGTCTCCAGATGCACAGTCTACAGATGACTGAACAGACATGGTTTATTCACCTGGAGACCTGCAAGGTGCATTCACTGACCCCTGGTCACAGGCTGGTGTCAAGAACACAGTACATGGTCATTGGAACAGTGGTCCCAGGTTATGTTCATGGACGAGTCCAGGTATAGTCTGAACAGTGATTCTTACCAGGTTTTCATCTGGCGTGAAGCAGGAACCACATACCAACCCCTTAATGTCCTTGAAAGGGGCCTGTATGGAGGTCGTGGTTTGATGGTGTGGGGTGGGATTATGTTTGGTGCACGTAACCCCTGTATGTCTTTCACAGAGGAACTGTAACAGGTCAGGGGTTTTGGGACATCATTTTGCACCAGTATGTCCATCTTTTCAGGGGTGCAGTGGGTCCCACCTTCCTCCTGATTGGTGATAACGCACAGCCCCACCGAGCTGCCATCATGAAGGAGTACCTTGAAACAGAAGATATCGGGCGAATGGAGTGGTCTGCCTGTTCTCCAGACCTAAACACCATTGTGCACGTCTGGGATGGTCTCAGTTGACGTATCGCTGCATGTCTTCAAACCCCTACAACACTTCAGGAGCTCTGACAGGCACGGGTACAAGAATGGGAGGCTATACCCCAGCAGCCGCTCGACCACCTGATCCAGAGTATGCCAACCCATTGTGTGGCCTGTGTAAGTGTGTGTGGTTATCATATCCAATATTGATGTTGGGGTACATGTGCAGGAAACAGTGGCGTTTTGTGGCACATGTATTTTGGGACGGTTAACTAAACTTATCACCAATACCGTGGACTTACCAATCTGTGTCATGTTTGTTCCCTATGTGACTATGCTATTAGTGCCAGTTTTGTGTAGTGCCACATTGTGTGGCACCACACTATGCAATTATCCTTAATTTATGAGCACGAGTGTATAATAAGAAACGAATTATTCCTACTGTAGGAAAATGTAGTAAACTTACAACGCATGTGACAGCCTTTCGGTGTCCAACAAAATCCTTATCTTTCCGCCATCCCTCACGTTCAACAATTTGAGCAGTGGGACCTCCACCGTTCATGGCGTATGCTGATACTAAGTATTGACCATCTGGTGACCAGCTGAGCCTCAAGACATGTGTTGTACCTCCACACTAAAAATTTAAGAAAAAATACAAATAAATAAAACAAAATTGAACTGACATGTTGTAAGCACTTTGTAACATTACAATTTACAGTATTATTAGACTAAATATAATATATTAAAATATTTTTTCAGTGATGAGAAAGCAAGAAATAAGATACTAAATACGTACCTCACTGAGAACACCTGTTTATACAGTGGCAAGCAACACAACTTAGCACACAATGAAGTTCTAAGTCTAATACTAAGTTCACTGAAATTTCAGATGATCACTAGGTTCACACCTGTTATCACACTTCCAAGAAACAGAAGCAATAGCAGCTTTTTCAGCTAACCTTTTGTTGTATGTTAGAATTTTGGGTGAATACTAGAAATGGCTAAAGGAAGTATGTTATTGTGAGCACAATTTTGTGCCAATACAACTGGTCACTAAATATGTCGTCTCCCCTCACTGACCCAAACACAATAACACAACTGTGTACTGGGACAGAGCAAGTGGGAGCTCCAAATGCACAGACATGTGACAGCAATTGATTGGTGTATCAAATTTATGTTTTCCAGTATTTTCTGTGATATGCAGTTCTCCAGTTCATTAACAAGGGTCAATTCTATGTCAATCTTGTAAATATTTTCTGGGACAGTTTTATTTTGCCCATCCTGTGTAATGGCCAGTCCCAAACCAGTTTGTGGAAGCAGTTTTGTGAAGCAGTTAGGCAGTTCTCTATGATGTTCTTTTTTGTGTGTACACTTCTGTACGAAAGATTTCCTACCTATCTTACTAAACCGTGAAATGTGGCATAATAGGAAGTGTTCACAAGTGGTTAATAAACAAAACATTTATTTAATGACTAAATTACTACAAAAGAAAAGCATGAAATGGTCTTAAAATTAACAAATATTCGAGAAATCACTGATGTGGTGGCACTAAACAAAGAACTAGTGAACATCGAACAAAGTCACTACCTCGTCCCTGAGTATTGCCAGTACAACAACAAATTTTTACAATGCAATGCACAGAATTAATTGTCTCTTGCGGAAGATGTGGTCTGGACAGGATTTGAACAATGAGTGTGCCAGCAGTGACAGGCACAGCTCGGCATTCTAATAGCACTCATGTGGGTACTAATATGCGCCAATCAGAATGTTCTGTTCTACGAGTCACTGATTTACTCACTGGGCTGTATAGATGTAGAGATGGTGTGGTGCGGATGAGTCATGAAACTCAAGCTGAAAGTTTCAGAGCAAAGCACGTTACCACAAAGTGTGTTCGGCCCACTGCTGTCGCTGGGCTAAAGTCAATGTGATGCCACGAGGAGAAGGGCAAAAACTAAGGGTGGGGCTAGATCAGCGAACACCTTGCTAGGAACTGAGCTACTGTCCTGTAGCCAGTGACTGTAGTAGGAAGGTATCCGGTCACACGATAGAATCGACAGCTTGCTGCGGAAGTATACGCACAAAGAAAGAAACTTGCTGTGTTAGGAGACAGTCATAGTGAAGTAGGAATGCACAGATATGCTAAGACACATGTGTGGGGAAGGACTGCCACACGAAGGCCCACCTGCCCCTCATGAGTGTGGAGCTCAGATGGTGAGCGAGCTGGTGATGGTGAAGGCTGCTACCAACGGCGGGGGATGGGGGGGTGGGGGGGGGGGGGTGAGGTGTGAGGACTGTGTACTGTATCAGTGTTGAGGCCATGAGCAGAGCGGTCAACACTGCAGGTCTGCAGTTGTCAGCCATGCAATGGAGGCGGGTGCCAGGTGTTAGGATGCTGGGTGTGAGGTGGGTGGGGTGGCTGGCGGTCAAGTGTGCTAGTCCACTCCATGACAGCAAACAGTGGTGCAGTACCATCAGTGGGCCCAAGTGGTGAGTAACCTGGTGCAGTGCAGGGTGGAGTGTGCGGGGCCAGCCTGAGCTGTGTTCAGTGCTGTGCTTGCAGCAGTGGGCAGGCGCAAGGCGCAGTTGCCAGCTTGGGGCTGTAGAAACAAGAGCACAGAGGTGTTGCCGGGTGGCTGCGAGGATAGGCTGGCAGGCCGATAGCAGACTCTGGCCATTGACAGCACATGCGCCAGGCACTGTGAGCATGAATGGCTTGGCTGGTGCCTCCAGTATGAGGATGAGCAGCAGCTGAGGATGTGGTGTTGGAAAAGGATGAAATAACACTATTGTAGAAGTTGCATGCAGCATTGGTGGTGGCAGTGGGATGGGGGATGGGGGATGGGAGGGTGGGGGGCTGGATGGGGGGATGTTAACCTGCTGTCAAGGCGAAATTGCCGAGTTAGGTGTAGGCTGTAGGACAGGCATTGGAACAGGTACATCCTACATGTGAAGGGTGCTGATGTCTGTGTTGTCAATGACCAGTGGGTCAGGGATAGGGCGAGCACTGATGTAGCATGGTGGGTTTTCCACAGTGTCCTTGGCCGTAGTGTGGTAGGCTAGCATCTCGAGGTCTTTGGTGGCGTGACACTTGTCATGGTGTCAGCACTGGCATTGGCAGCAGTGGCACCACTGTTGTTGGAAGTGATCGCCTATGAGATTTGCACAGAGATGGTAGTTGGTTGGTTGGTTGGTTGATAGATTTGGGGGAGGGTACAAAATGGCAAGGTCATCGATCCAATTGGATTAGGGAAGGAAGTCAGTTGTGCCCTTTCAAAGGAACCAGCACAACATTTGCATAGAGTGATTTAGGGAAGTCACAGAAAACCTAAGTCAGGATTGCCGCATGTGTGTTTCAACCATCATCCTCCCGAATGCGAGTCCAGTGTGCTAACCACAACACCACCTCGCCCGGGCAAAGATGGAAGTCAGACTGGGCTGCATGAGATCAGGCAGCATATAGGTGGGCTTCAGTCTATCAATCACTCTGCTGGTAGGGGTGCCATGAAGATGTAGGATAAATGTCTTTGAGTCACACTTCAGGACCTAGTCTGGGTGTGGCAGTGCATGCGAAGTGGGAGCTGACAAGGGTCAATGCACAGAATAGCACGAGACAAGGTTTCTATGAATGAATCCTTTACATCTGCCATAGTGCTTGCAGATGGACGGGCAGGGGGTTGGCAGCAGATGAGCCATGTAATCCTGCAAGCCAATGACAAACCCGGGGATGACATCATCCATGAGCCAGTTGGCAGGCTCCAGGAAGTCGTTCAGCACAGCGAGAGGCTAGCTGTAAATGAGGTCAGTAGCTGATGTCTCAAGTTTAGCCCTGTGAACAACAAGGAGGCTGATAAATACCAGCATCATGACAGTATTCCACTTGCTGTTATGACAGCTGAGTGTATGCTTCAAACTGGTGAAACCGTTCCATCGAGCCATTGGCAGCTAGGTGGTAGCTCAATGTCAGGTGCATTTCAGTCCCACAGAAGTCTGTCAGGCACATGTAAATAGGCACTTGTAGTCCACCGTGACATAGCATGGGCAGCCAAAACGGGCAACCACGTGGAGACAAAGGTGGTGGTTACCGTGGTGGTCATGATGTCGAGGATTGGCATTGCCTCAAGGAAGCTGATGAATCTGTCCACAGGCGTGAGAGGCAACGGCAGCAGTCAGAGAAAAGTAGATGGTTGTCAAGGTCCACACAAACATGCACAAAGTCCGGAAAAATGGTAATGTGGACATCTACATGGGGCCAATATTTACGCACTGGCAGGTGAGGCGTGTGCAGGTTCAACTCTTACAGTCTCCCTGAATACCTGACTACACAAAATACTGCATCACCAGAGCAACAGACATGTAGACAGTGGAGTGCATCACATTGTCTAACAGGTAGAATGTGGGCTTTCAGAAGGCAGCGGGCAAGAAAGGGATTGGTGAGCCAGTGGATACATCACACTAGTTGCTGTTATTTGAGCGGGAGTGGATGTACACTGAAAGTGGAGTCTGGATGCAGCATCTAGGCAAAGGTGGGTGAGTTTCAGGTCTTGCTCTTGGTCATTGCTAAGTGCCTCTTATTCCAAGGATGAACTGACAGTGCAGATGCGGCTGAGGCAGTTAGCGATGACAATACCAGTCAATACTAGTGACATGGCATATGTCAGTAGTAAATATGGAGTTGAATGACAGCTGCTGGAATTGATGTGGGGAGCACAGATCAGTGTTTTTTTGACGGGGAAGACGTTATAGATTTGTGGTCAATGAATACCATGAAGTGATGGGCCTTCTCAAACAGCTGGAAATATCTTATTGCCTTGTAGATGGCAAGGAGCTCCCTTTCATGTGTGCTCCAATGCTGTTGAACAGCAGAGAGCTTGCTGGAGAAGAGAGTGAATGGCTGCCAGATGTAGTCAGTGTGCTCCTGCAGGACAGTGCTGATGAGTGTCTGGCAGGTGTAGACCAAGATGGCAAAGCAGGGCTGTGGATTTGGGGTGGGCCAATGTGTCTGCCAGGTTGCTCTTTGTGGTGTAATTGTCTTCCATTTGCGGTGTCCACTGCACCAGCTTGTTTCCCATTGTTTTGGCCACATGAAGGGCAGCACTGAATGAAAATCTCTTGCATATCAGCAGTATTTCTCAGATGGCAGCAGGAGTAGTTTAAAATGCCAAGGAAGTGGCAGAGGTCCTTGAATGTCACCAAGCATAGGAAATCGAGGACAGCTTGTACCTTGTCAGGCAGGGTCACCAGCTGGCAGTGGAGATGATAATACATAGGAATACCACCTCAACTGGCACCACGAATGCACTTTGCTGTTTTGATGATCCTGGAGGCATTCAAAAATACTCCAGAGGTGCTTGTGATGTTCCTCGGGGAACACGGAAAAAACGAGCAAGTTGTCCAAGTAAGCAAAACAGCATTCAAGCATCAAAAGACACCGTCCACGAATGCTGTAATGTTAGGCAGCATTATGGAGGCCACAGGTCATACAGATGGTCTTTTAGACACCAGATGTTGTGATGATGGTGGTCTTTTAAATGTCCTTGGTTGCAACTAGAAATAGGGGTGAAAGCCTAGACACAGTTGATTGTGCCAAAAATTGTAGCCCTAACTAGTACTTTGTTGTTGTTGTTACCAATCAGAGATGGTAATCACTGCATAGGTGCCAGGAGCCATCCCCCTTCTAGGTAAGGTGGGGGGTGGACACTCACAGGCTCTTTGCACAATGCAATAGGCCAGCAATGAGTAGCTCATCAAACTTGGCCTTGGTGACCTGGGTGCGGTGGTAGGGGCTTTGACTGGCAGGAGATGGGTGAACCAGGAGAGGTGTTGGTGTAGTGGGCAGTTGAAGTGCAGATCTCCCTTGGTGCACTGAATGAGTTTGTGAGAGCAGGAAATTGTGTCGGGTGTCAGCTTATGGGCCAGAATATTCCACATGCTTCACACTAGAGAAAACAGCAGAATGAGTGACGCATTTCGTTGACCTCCCAGTATCGCTTCCAATGAGATAGTCGCTGGCTACGTCAGGGAGCAGATGATAGTGCCTGATGAAGTCCACTCAGATAGTGGGTCTGTAACAGCAATGTCAGTGAAGATCCAGGGAAGGTTCTGTTACAGGCCATGGTCTACGATATGACGATATATGCTGTGGCAATGGTGGAGATTTACTGCCATCAGGAGAATAGCTGAGGCAGCACCATTGCCCCATATGAGCTTCTGCAGGAAGCAACTTGGACCTGGTATCTATCAGGAATGGCATGGCAGAGCAACCATTGCAAACAAACAAGTGCTGGGAGACCGAGCAGCAGCTGGGCACACCTTATCCCAGCAGCTGTACGGGTCTGAGTGCCAAGAGTAGGGTTCCCTGTAGTTTGCAGCATCTGGGCTGAAGTGTTTGTGGTATCAGCAGAGGCTGGCCATATTGCTAGAGGTGTCAGCAGAACAGTTAGAGCTGAAGCATTTGGTGTAGCCGTCACTGCATCTGTGGCTGGGGCTGCTTTGATGGCAGCGGTCAGGGTTGATGTGAGTCACAGCTGCTTGCAGCATTGCCACGTTGGTACTGAGTCAGGTGAGGATGTCGTATACCTACAGTTGCTAGGAAATGTGTTGCAGGTCGGCTGGTGGTGTCGTTAGCAGCACCTCAGGCATCCTTTTGATGAGGCTGGCAGCGTTGGTGACAGAGCAGTAGGCATGCGATGTCACAGCAGTCTGTGAAACTATATATGATTCCAGAGATCTTTCTAAGTCTCAAGCATCTATAATGTATAGTGCAGACTCAAGTGATGAATGAAAATGTTTACCAAGGCCGGAATTCAAATCCAGGTCTGATGCTCACTAGGCAGGCACAGTGCACAACAGAACAGACTACCCTGGCATGCCTCCCTAGCAATCCACATTCCCATTCATATCTCAGCCATGAATGGCAGTGGCAGTAGATGCAGAGGTCTGTGTGGGTATCGGCATGGAGTCTAGTGCTGGGAGCTGGGCCACCAGTGGTCGCATCTCCATGAATTGCGCACACTGATTCGTGTTGCAGCATTCAGCTTCGGGAGCATGCAGTCAGCTCGGTGATCATGTCACATGACTGGAGTGGCAGTAGCATGTGGCAAGGTGCAGGTTGGGCCAGTGATGGAAGCTTGGTGGCTAAATTCGAACTCTAATAGTACTCATTTGGGCACCAACACAGATGGAATTTCCCATGGCATACTTCACAAATTTACACACCGGGCTGTGTAGAAAGTATAAAGACAGCATGGCATAGGGGAGTCTTGAAACTTGTTGATGAGATTCTTGGTGTGAAGTGCATCACCATGTGGAATATTCATAGCGGCATTGTCATGGGGGCTGTAATCGATATTGACTCCACAAGAAAAAGAACAAGACTGAGGGCGATGTCAGGTCAATGGAAGCCTTGCTAGAAACCAAGCTACTGCACCACACCAATGCCAGTGACCATAACAGGCAGCTATCTGCTTGCACAACAGAACCAACAGCTTGGGGTGGAAGTAAGTGCACAAGGAAGAACCTCACTGCCTTAGCAGATGGTCCCAGAGAGCTAGGAACATAGGGAAAATCTAAGATAGATGTGCGATGCAAGGCCACCATGCTCCTAATGATAGAAACAAATAATCAGAAAACAAACTCAAGGAATTATTAGAAAATATTTAGCAGACAGGATTACTACAAAATATTTAGCAGACAATTACAATGGTGTGACTCTCCAATATTAATGCAAAAAGATAAAAATAATAAGATGGCCCAAAGAGACTGGAAAAATACAGAAATTTTAGCAGGGACATTAAACAAGTTACTAAAATGTAAACTACTGCAAATAAACACAGATACTCCTATTAAAACACCAGCAGAAAATATAAACCCATACACAATCCATGAAGTCTACAAAGCTTTGAAAGAGCTCAAAAACTACAAAGCAAGTGGAGAACACCAAATATTAGTGAAACTTTGGAAATACGCAGTAGAATCAGTGAAGATATCGCTACACCAATACACAGAGAAAATCTGCAACAACAAAGAACTATCTGAACATTGGACTGCAGCTATAGTCCAATCACTACACAAAAAAGGAGACAAACAAAATCCACACAGCTGCAGAGGAATGATAACACATATGAAGTCAATAGAAGAATTTTATATAATCTTTGTAAAGATCAACTTGAACTGGAGCTAGGATAATGCCAGGAGGATTTATGTCTTGGAGAAGCTAGCCAGAACAAATAATCAATTTGAAATTGGTAATGGATTATTATAAAGGGAGGGAAAAAAACAGGAAGTTGTAACCTTGGTAAACTTCAAAAAAGCTTATGATTATATTCACAGTTCTTCAATGATGAAGACACAAAGGAATTTGAGATGCCATCCCAAATTAATAAATATGATAAAATTAACTCAAAAAAACACCAACTCTAAAGTAAAGTTCAGAGGAGAAACATCTGAGCCATTTATGATAAATAGGGTTAAGACAGGGAGACAGTTAATCACCATAATGGTACAAGGAAAATGCTCAAAACATAAGAATTGGAACCAAGAAAGACCAAATAAACTTAAACAGCTTGGGATTCACAGATGAGTTGGTGTTCCTAGTTAATAACAGTCAACAAGACAGAAATCCAATAACAAGCCTACAAAAAAACAACAATCAATAAGATTCCAGACACCATTCGAAAAGACTGAGCAGATCCACTAGTAATCAACCACATAACAGTAAATAACAGGAAAGTAAAAATAGAGAAATAATTTAAATACCTAGGAGAAATTATAACACACGAAGATGAGAAACCTGCATGGGAAGAAAGAACTAATAAAATGATTACATTTTTTGGGACATTGTCATAGGAAAAACAGTGACCTTTATAATATTATAATTTATTTCAGAACACACACTTGTGCTCACATTTAAGTTGTCTATTTTTATTTTCAGATGGCCACTTCAATCTTCTAAGAGATCGTCTTCAAATCTTAAATTTCTTGATGACCATAAGAACCGTTAGCAAGGTGCAGGTCCACATGCGCTAGCATGGAGAACACTGCTCAAAAAGCTTAAATTTAACATGATCTACATACAACAAAAAGAGTCTATCAATCAAGGCTTAAAGCATTACAGGATGGCGATTCAACAGAAATGAAACTCCTTTCAAAGTCACTTAGAAAAGTAGAATTGACATAATCCCAAAACCAGGGAAAAAATACCCAGAACGTGTATTAATAAGAAATATCAAAAAGATGGACAATGGCAGATTGCTCCAAATAAAGTGATGTACAATGAATGGGAGCCAATTACAGACACTATATGGGAAAAAAAGAATCTCTCTTTTTTGGTCACAGGTGTGAGGACCCCTGAAAAACATAAAAATATGATTCAAATTAAAAACAGACAAACAATATAAAATACAAGGAGTATTTACAAAAGAGGAATGATAAAAATGTTGGAGCACATGAAACGGTACTGGGCAATTCGGAAAGAAAACTTATTGATGATGATGATCAGAAAATTTCTGACTGAAGTGGACCAATGAGGCCACAAAAGCAGAACAAGGATACGACACATCAATCTGTGTTTAGTTCTATAGTTTCTATTAAGTCCCAAACCTCTCACTGAGCAATGGCAATGTTCCAGCTTCAACAGCTAAATATTTAATAAATTCTACATACTACTACTGTCATGACCTGACATCTTAAAACGATTTCCTTTAGTTAATAGCAATTTTGAAGCAGTAGGTTTAGATGTGGACAGGAAGGTATGTCAGAAGTATTTTGCAAGTTTTCTCCAGTGCAAGAATAACAGCAATTTATTATTATTATTATTATTATTATTATTATTATTATTATTATTATTATTATTATTATTACTAACTTGATTGGCCACATTGAACCACATTCCATGTTCACTTTCTCTTTGAAGATTGGACTCCTTGCTTTTTGTGCACAGTCCAGTATTTTTCATTTGTTCCAAACACAATTTTCTTAACTCGTCTGAAATATCTACCAGTCTTCTGTACATCATTTCTGCTGAAACTTTATTATTCATAAGGAGAGTGTTGATTTTGTTTTTGTTCTCTGCATCAGTAATTCTAAGTCCGACTGCTTCAAGATCTTGTTGAATTTCTTTCGCCCACTGTCCTCCTGTCTTCTTTCCGAGACTTCCCATCACTAGTTGTTTTAAAATCCTATTATCAGGGAGTCATAAGACATGAAAGAAATATGAGATTCTTTTCTTTTTCTTTGTGCTGGTGATTGGGACAGACTTTCACAAGTATAAGTTGCTTCCAGGAGAGTTACAGTTTTGTAATGTTGGATTGTAGTGTCTACTAACGGGCATTTCTTATTATATGTTGACCAGGTTAGAAATTGTGCTTTTTTCATTTTGTTGGTTCTATTTATCCATGTTGCTTTCTCACCCAAGTAGTGCAAAATAATTTCTCCAAGATATTTGAACTGTAGAACTATGTTAATTGATTCATCATTTATGAAGATTTTATCTATGCATAGAGGTTTCATGGGCATGGTTTCGGATTCCTATATTTGAAGCAATTTTCTGGAAACTTGTGATCTGAACATGAACTACTTCTATGTCAAGGGCTTAGAGAGATAAATTGTCAGCAAACCCAGGGCAGTTTGCTCTTACTGCTGATTTTCCTCCAATTTTGATTTTACATGGATTTTCTTTTTGCCAGATTGTCATGATGTAATAGGGGGCCACATTGGAAATCAAAGGGGACAATCCATCACCTTGTCTGAGTCCTGTTTTTATTGTGAAAGCTTTTGACATTTCTCCTCTAAATTTGACCTTTGAATTTGTGTTAGTTAAAGTTAGCTGAACGAGTTTTCCCAGTCTGGGATGGCGGCCATATGATCTAAGGATTTTTAGAAGTGTGGTTCCTATGAACACTATTATATGTTTTTTTTCCAAATGTATGAATGGGATGAATAACTGTTTGCTTCTACACTTGTAATACTCCATTATTAGTTTCAGGCTAAGAATTTGGTCTGTGCACCTTCTGTATGGTCGAAATCATCCTTGGTATTCTCCAAGTTGTTGTTCCAGAATGTTTTTGATCCTATTGTAAATTATGCGGGAGAAAACTTTGTATGTGCAGTCCAGAAGGTTTATTCCTCTTTAATTATCTTTAAAAATTAAAAAAAAAAAAAATTAAAAAATATAAAAAGCTGGATGGATTTGAATTTTAAAATTTTCCCGGCTGCAAGCCCAAAATTTGTTTGAACAATTGATGTATTATTCCTGAGGTCCGGTGCTCTGGAATTTTCTCTGTGATCCACATTTCAATTAGATGTTGGTGGAATTCATGACCGCACATTTTCCAGCATTCTTCCAGATTTCTGCAAATACATAGTCTTCACCACATGCATTGTAATATTTTTGTTCCTGAATTGCACCTCTACCTCTTTGATAGTTGGAGGGTCTATTAGCTCTGGGGTGGTTAAAATACGTGCTTCAGTGTCTACTTGAAATGTTTCCAGTGGGCCATCACAATTTAAAAGTTTATTGAAAGTCTCTGCAAGGATCTCTGCATTTTCTTGATTACTATGCCCCAACTTTCCTGACTTATCTCTCAGCAGCAATGTTGGGAACTCATACTTTTTAAGATATCTCCCATAGGTTTTGTAATAATCTCTTGACTGTTTCTTCTGGAAGTTTTCTTCTATCTTCTCTATGGTATTTTAAAATGTTTGTGTTTTGTCTGTCTGATGATTTTATGATTTGACTTTCTTTGCTTCATAAGTTCTAGATGTGATTCTTCAGACTTTTGGACTTGATGCTTTATCCAAGCTTGGTGTCTTCTTTCTAATGCCTTCATTCCACCACTCATGTTTCTTCCTAGGATTTATTGGAGCCAACTCTTCTGCTATGAATTTTAATTTAGTTGTTAATTCTACTAGTGTATTATAGTTGATAGATCCTTCACCTGATTTCCTAGCGTATTTCCTCATTTTTTGTTAAGATGGTTGGGTTGAATTTTCTTCTAGTTTTTTTCGAGATCTTTTCTTTACCATTGGTGTTAATTTTATTTTGATCTTCAGGACATAGTGGTCTGACCCAGAGTCTTCACCTCTTAAAAATTTGACACTGTAGATTTCACGATGGTGAAATTTACCCATAAATATATCATCCAGTTGCCATTCCCTCTTTATTAATAATAATAATAAGAACCAAAATTTTTAAGTTCCATATGTATACATATGTTAAAACAAGAGTCTGGAAGCCACTCACTGAAGATTTTGTAATGCATAATTAGATGACATACTTCTCTCAAGCTCAACTGGAATCTGATTCAACATTTGGGTTTTATCTGAATGCCAAATAGGTATTTTCGACAAAGGCGACACATAGAGTTTATGTAAGGAAATTAAAAGTAGGCATTCAGATTCTGGGGGTCTACAGCAGTGTGCGAAGGATGAGTCAGAGCATCCTGAAACCTACCTTAAGCAAGCAACAAATAATTTGATAAACAAACAGAAAGCTATACTCGAAAACTGAAAAACTAACTGATGTAATGAGGAAGAGGAGGCTGCAGTTTTTTGGACATATATTCAGAATCAATAAGAACAGTCTGACCAAGTGGATATTCACATTACTCAATAGCTACAAATCCAAGCCCGCATAGTTCATAAGAGATTGAAAAGGACATGGAAAATGCTGGAATTGCAATGGACACAATAGAAAACAGAACATATTTCAGAAAGGCAGTTCGAAAGGCAGAATTTCAGGAGAGAAAGAAAACAACTAGACAATAGTGGACCCAAGAAGAAAGGGAACAACACTCTAAAAGGATGAAGGAAATCTGGAAACTAAGGAAATCTAATACAACAAAGAGTAGCCAAAGTTGATTCATCATACTCTCCAAATGGGTTATTTGAAAGAAGAAGAAGAATTTATGTATGTTCTCTGCAAGAAAACTCAACACTTTAGTTATCAATAGTAGTACAATTTTTTATTACTCAGGGCTTGAAGTGTAGTAGTTATCTTGTAGTGACATTTTATGTATATTATACCATCACATTGCAATTTTTTTTAAAAGTAATGTTCAAGTACTTACTTCCATATCTCATCATTGACATTGTGGCTGTCAAATAAGACCATGTATCGGATTTGTAGCGCAGAATGAGTTGGTTTTGATTATATATATATATATATATATTCTTTTCTCAACAAAGGATGCTGTTGCTGAGTAATTTTTGGTTTAAATTTTTGTTTTCTATAAATTTGACAGCTTTCCTTGACAAAGTCGATGATGTTGTATCATTACATATTTATCTTATTCATCTATGGAATTATATAGTGCTTATGGATTCTCTGTGCGGGTTTGTATGAATAGTCTTTCCCTATCATAATATCTATTTTGAAAAAACTTTTAATAAAATTTTTATGTTTAAGTTCACTCTGTTCACTTAGGGGTTTTTGTGTGTGTGTGTTTCTATTTGTTCTAAAAGGACCATTATTGGATGTTGTTGTTGTTGTTGTTGAGGTCTTCAGTCCAGAGACTGGTTTGATGCAGCTCTCCATGCTAATCTATCCTGTGCAAGCTCCCAGTACCTACTGCAACCTACATCCTTTTGAATATGTTTAGTGTATTCATCTCTTAGTCTCCCTCTACAATTTTTACCCTGCATGCTGCCCTCCAATTCTAAATTGGTGATCCCTTGATGTCTCAGAATATGCCCTACCAACCAATCCCTTCTTCTAGTCAAGTTGTGCCACAAATTTCTCTTCTCCCCAATTCTATTCAAAACCTCCTCATTAGTTATGTGATCTACCCATCTTATCTTCAGCATTCTTCTGTAGAACCACATTTCGAAAGCTTCTATTCTCTTCTTGTCTAAACTATTTATCGTCCACAATTCAATTCCATACACGGCTACACTACATACAAAAACTTTCAGAAACGACTTCCTGACACTTAAAACTATACTCAATGTTAACAAATTTCTCTTCTTCAGAAACACTTTCCTCGCAATTGCGAGTCTACATTTAATATCCTCTCTACTTCGACCATCATCAATTATTTTGCTCCCCAAATAGCAAAATTACTACTTTAAATAGCTCATTTCCTAATCTAATTCCCTCAACATCACCCTATTTAATTTAACTACATTCCATTATCTTTGATTTGCTTTAGTTGATGTTCATCTTATATCCTCCTTTCAAGACACTGTCCATTCTGTTCAGCTGCTCTTCCAGGTCCTTTGCTGTCTCCGACATAATTACAATGTCATTGGTGAACCTCAAAGTTTTTATTTCTTCTCGACTGATTTTAATACCTACTCCAAATTTTTCTTTTGTTTCCTTTACTGCTTGGTCAATATACAGATTGAATAACATCGGGGATAGGCTACAACCCTGTCTCACTCCCTTCCGAACCACTGCCTCCCTTTCATGCCCCTCTACTCTTATAGCCACCATCTTGATTCTGTACACATTGTAAATAGCCTTTCGCTCCCTGTATTTTACCCCTGAAAGACAGTATTCCAGTAAACATTGTCATAAGCTTTCTCTAAGTCTACACATGTTTGCCTTTCTTTAATCAATTTTCTAATATAAGTTTTAAGGTCAGTATTGCCTCGTGTGTTCCAACATTTCTATGGAATTCCCCAAGGTCAGCTTCTACCAGTTATTCCATTCGTCTGTAAATAATTCGTGATAGTATTTTGCAGCTGTGGCTTATTAAACTGATAGTTCGGCAATTTTCACATCTATCAACACCTGCTTTCTTTCGGACTGGAATTATTATATTCTTCTTGAAGTCTGAGGATATTTTGCCTGTCTCGTACATCTTGCTCACTAGATGGTAGAGTTTTGTTAGTCCTGACTCTCCAAGGCTGTCAGTAGTTCTAATGGAATGTTGTCTACTCCTGGGGCCTTGTTGCAACTTATGTCTTTCAGTGCTCTGTCAAACTCTTCACACAGTAACATATCTCCTATTTCTTCTTCATCTACATCCTCTTCCACTTCCATAAATTTGCCCTCAAGAACATCGCCCTTGTATAGACCATCTATGTACTCCTTCCACCTTTCTGCTTTCCCTTCTTTGCTTAGAACTGGGTTTCCATCTGAGCTCTCGATATTCAAGCAAGTGGTTTTCATTTCTCCAAAAATCTCTTTAATTTTCCTGTAGGCAGTATCTATCTTACCCCTAGTGATATGTGCCTGTACATCCTTACATTTGTCCTCTAGCCAGCCTTGCTTAGCCACTTTGCACTTCCTGTTGACCTCAGTTTTGAGACATTTGTATTTCTTTTTGCCTGCTTCATTTACTGCATTTTTATACTTTCTCCTTTCATCAATTAAATGCAATCTCTCTTCTGTTACCCTAGAAATTCTATTAGCCCTCGTCTTTTTACCTACTTGATCCTCTGCTGCCTTCACTACTTCATCCCTCAGAGCTACCCATTCTTCTTCTACTGTATTTCTTTCCCCCATTCCTATCAATTGTTCCCTTATGCTCTCCCTGAAACTCTATACAACCTCTGGTTTAGTCAGTTTATCCAGGTCCCATCTCCTTAAATTCCCACCTTTTTGCAATTTCTTCAGTTTTAATCTACAGTTCGTAACCAATAGACTGTGGTCAGAGTCCACATCTGCCCCTGGAAATGTCTTACAAGTTAAAACCTGGTTCCTGAATCTCTGTCTTACCATTAAATACACTATCTGAGACTTCCCAGTATCTCCAGGCTTCTTCCATGTATACAACGTTCATTCATGATTCTTGAACCAAGTGTTAGCTATGATTTAGTTACGCTCTGTACAAGATTCTACCAGGATGCTTCCTCTTTCATTCCTTACTTCCATTCCATATTCACCTACTATGCTTCCTTCTCTTCCTTTTCCTACTATTGAGCTCCAGTCACCCATGACTATTAAATTTTCATCTCCCTTCACTATCTGAATAATTTCTTTTATCTCATGATACATTTCACCACTTTCTTTGTCATCTGCGGAGCTAGTTGGCATATAAACTTGTACTACCGTGGTAGGCTTCGTATCTATCTTGGTCACAATAATGCATTCACTATGCTGTTTGTAGTAGCTTACCCACATTCCTATTATGCTATACATTATTAAACCTACTCCTACATTACCCCTACTTGATTCTGTATTTATAACCCTGTATTCACCTGACCAGAAGTCTTCTTCCTTCTGCCACCAAACTTCACTAATTCCCACTATATCTAACTTTAACCTTTCCATTTCCCTTTTTAAATTTTCTAACCTACCTGCCCAATTAAGGGATGTGACATTCCACGCTCTGATCCACAGATGGCTAGTTTTCTTTCTTCTTTAGGTATTATATGTAGAATTTTCATTGCATGACAAAATTAGTTATATTATGGTTTTCTGTTTTCAATTGGGCAAAAAAATTGGAGGGATTTGTATCTCTATTGCTGGACTGCTCTCAATATACTGAAAATTTCATCCTGTCTGGCTTATATAGAATTTTTTGCAACAATTACAACTGATTTTATATTAATGCTGACATAAAACTAACACAAAAAACGCCTACAAGATGGAAAACCACATACATACATAGGAAATATATCAGACAAATTAAATTCATTACTAAATTCTTAACATAAAACGTCAAGTTACCTCAAATTTATCATTTTAACAGAAACTTAAAATCCCAAGTACACTCAGGCAAGTTAACAAGAGGGCTTTGAAAATATAAGACTCTGCTTATATCTCTTTCAGCACAATAGTTTCATGTTCAGCCACTAGAGAGCAACCGGTACTACATTTGTAGCCTGGCTGTCCTGTTTTGGTTGATGTGGTTGCTATAAGATATCATCTTTACTGTGTGCAGCTTTGGATATTTGACAACAAACTTTGTGCTTTCTCCTATATTGTTGTTTAAGCAATGCTTTCAAAAAATATTTGCTATAGCAAGCCTGAATTTGACACTGAGTTTAGCAGCTCAGAAAGTGAAGAAGAATATGATGTTACTTCATTAGAGACTGAAAGTGATGACAGTTTGTCAGCAGGGTGATAAGTGCTCACCAGTGGAACAACATGAAACACATCCATTGTGCTCCATACAACTCCTCCAAAGTTTATGTTCACAGGAAACATTCTGAAATACATGGTTAGATTTCACAGCTATACAAAAACTAAAAAATGAATTCAAGTTTCACTATATTTTAGTCAAAGTTCAGTGCCCAAATATACATGGGATTTTATTATTGGTTATTTTCAAAACTTTGTAACTCATTATTTTGAGCTTTCTAAGTTGTATTCATATGTCTGTAAGTGCTGCCATTCATTACAGGATGTTTTCATTAATAAAAAAATAATCATTTTTTGGAACATAATTTTTTAAAAAAATTGGTAAGTTATGGGGTTAAAAAATACTACAGTGAGATAACATAAAAACACAAATCCAGGCCAGCAAAACAAAAACACCAACACACAAGAATCCAGGACTATTTTAAATCAATTTTAATGATAGTAAAAATTCTATGTAAACCAAACAGAATGAAATTTTCTGATCAGATATCGAGAACACACCTGAAAGAATGACACAAATCTCTCAAAATTTTTCTGCCATATGAAAACAGAAACCCAAAACATAAAGCAGTCTGAGCACACAATGAAAATCCTACATATAATACCAAAAGGCCCAATAATGACCCTTTTAGAAGAAAGAGAAATAGACGCTACATATACAAAAATGCCCAGACAAGATCCTAAATGAACTGACTTAACTCAAGCATAAAAATTTTATTGAAAATTTTGTCAAAATTTTAGGACGTGGTAAAAAATAACATGATATGCAAAGAATACTCATACAGACCCATACAAAGAATATATAACCACCACATAACTGTACCGATAAAAAAATTAATATGTAACCATACAATATAATTGGCTTATCTGAAGTGAAGCTGTTAAAAATTAATAAAAAATGAAAATTTCAACTACAAAATACAATAAGCAGCAAAATTTGGCAGCCACAATGTCAATGATGAGATATGAAAGTAAGTATTCGACACACTGTTACTAAACCAAACAGAAATATAACATAAAAATTGTATACATTAATAGCACATTTTAACTGCAGATCACCTGCAGCCAAAATAAACTTGCCGAAATAAACTTATCACCTAACTACACAAGTCTACAATCAAGCTTCAGAAAATAGCAGCAGTATCCTGAAATAATATACATAAAATGTATCTACTTTATTTATCAAATTATTAATGTACTCCAGGAGTAAGGGTTTGAGTATATTCTTGTATTCCTAGTGTTCATTTTATGTATCAGATAACACGGAGATGATCAAATTCAATTAACAATGTTCCTAAGCCTTGCCAGCAATGCTGTTGCAATATGCAACAGTACATTTACATTTGACCTTATTTCATTCAAATGGCATGCATTCATTACCTCAATCGCAGCACCCCATTTCAAATACCTGTGTCAGTTACATAAACAAAGGGAAAGAAAATATGCCAATCAACAAACAGATTATTCAGAAAGCCACAGTGAAACAATCAACAGGTTTTGAAATCTGACTCCATCCTAAAATGATACCTTCTGGTTTGGTAGAGTTAAAAATTGAATTCCTAGTAGGAGTTTCTTGGACACATTTATGATCTAATACTGTTAATGTTCTACCCTCTCAGATATAAAACAAGGAGCAGTATTTCTACAATGTAATTACTTAAATAAGGACACCAGTACGTTACCAGCCACTGAAGTCAACATTCATATTAACATGAAAATTTGTAGAATAATATTTGTGCAAAATTATAATTTTAAGAGATAAAAACCTCTTCAAATGGTTCAGTGATGACTGAATCCTCTTTCCAGTCTGCTGTTCTCCAAACCCTCAATGTCTTGTCATCAGATTGTGAAGCCATATATTTGCCTACAGGATCCCATGCAACACCCTTCACTAGTCCAGAATGACCTTTCAGTACTGCTACCATTTCTGTAAGAAGATGAAAACTGGGGACTTAATTCATGAAAATATTCTATGCATTCTCTTATTCCTAACATAAGCTGAAGAAGAAACTGCCTTGCTTTAAGTATCATTATCACAGGCAGGAAACTGTTAATCACCACAATTGTGTATCTATTGTTAGCTATACCTTTAACAATTTAAAAAACAGACAGAAAATACAAAAGAAACTATAATAGGCTGTAGGAGTGTGTACTATAATGGACTGAGACTCAAATATTGAAGTATATGATACATATGTTTACGAATCACCTTGATGTACGATATTTAATATATCACTCGATACACTGTATCTTTTATCACATTATCTTATATTTAAACCTAAGTGAAATTATTCCACAGTTATTATTCTTTATTTGATACTATCTGTGATTACTAAATGTTTCACAAATGACAAGTCAGTCATTCTAGTTTATTTACAAAAATACGATACTTTGAATTTTCATGCACGTATCTTCCTGTTTTGTTAGGATGGTAACTCCTAATCCAGAATGATGAATTTTCACTTGGATAATCCAATTTTGTAAAATTAACAAAAATAAAGTCCCAGAAAAAAACACTTTGTAATGTCCGGTCTGATTACTGAAACTGTATAGTGTTCTTTAGATCATGACCTTCAACACAGCTCATAAAATAATTAGGTGCAGTAAATAATTTGGCTACAGCATTGTAGCCTCTGTAAATGAGAGTAATTTAAATAATTAAGTACCTTGACAGTAATTTCATAAAGAGATTCATTTCATGAAAGTTTGCACAGAAAATCAAATATTTTTCCTTCTTTTTGTAAAGTCTAATGTCGCACCAGTATATTTGTGAATATGTAATTTTCATTTTAAGGTAATTAAAGTAACTGTTTTAATAAAACACTTGTAAGCTTGTGTTTGTTACATTAATATACATGCTAAAGTGGCTGTGTCAGCACAGTTAGTTAGTAATTGTTGAAGATATACGATGGCAGTAGTTGTATGAAGTTATGCTGAATATATTGTATGTTGAAATATCTTTGAGGAAACGACTAGATGCCAAACTTGAACTCCTACAACTGTTAGCTTCCAAAAAATTATGTAGTAATGTATGTACAACAGCAAATTATTGACAATTTTAAAATGTTGCTGAAAATAATATTAATATAATAGAGGGAAACATTCGACGTGGGAAAAATATATCTAAAAACAAAGATGATGAGACTTACCAAACAAAAGCACTGGCAGGTCGATAGACACACAAACAAACACAAACATACACACAAAATTCTAGCTTTCGCAACCAACGGTTGCTTCGTCAGGAAAGAGGGAAGGAGAGGGAAAGACGAAAGGATGTGGGTTTTAAGGGAGAGGGTAAGGAGTCATTCCAATCCCGGGAGCGGAAAGACTTACCTTAGGGGGAAAAAAGGACGGGTATACACTCGCGCACACACACATATCCATCCGCACACACACAGACACAAGCAGACATTTGTAAAGGCAAAGAGTTTGGGCAGAGATGTCTCGACTGACATCTCTGCCCAAACTCTTTGCCTTTACAAATGTCTGCTTGTGTCTGTGTATGTGCAGATGGATATGTGTGTGTGTGCGCGGGAGTGAATACCCGTCCTTTTTTCCCCCTAAGGTAAGTTTTTCCGCTCCCGGGATTGGAATGACTCCTTACCCTCTCCCTTAAAACCCACATCCTTTCGTCTTTCCCTCTCCTTCCCTCTTTCCTGACAAAGCAACCGTTGGTTGCGAAAGCTAGAATTTTGTGTGTACGTTTGTGTTTGTTTGTGTGAAAATAATATTAATGATATGAATATAATAGGGAAACATTCCACGCGGGAAAAATATACAAATATATGAAAATAATATTAAGTTGACATATGTCCCTACAACATCCGGACATGTACTGATGAAGGGAATAAGTTGAAATAAGCTAATATATTAAAATAAAATATCAAGCAGCACATTGTTTTCCAGTTCTCTGCATAATACTGTATGAAGATGGCTGTAAAATCAAGATTTGAAATTGGATTGATCTGCAAAAGCAAATCAAAGTTTGTTAAAATTTGTTAATCTGTCCACTGGGATGGAAAGAAATAAGTGGGAAGTCATGTACAAATGTTGTCAGGATTTTATTTATGTCTAAGAACACAGGACCCCTTTATTCAACAACAAAGTGAAGAATTCACATTATAGTGAAGACGCTGAGTTGCAGATAGGCACAACGAAAAGACTCTCTGGAAGTGAGCCTTCATCAGAAATAAATAAAACACTCACACACACACACAAATGCAACTCACAACTCACACACACATGAATATAGAGACTGTTGTCAGGTGTGTGTGTGTGTGTGTGTGTGTGTGTGTGTGTGTGTGTGTGTGTGTGTGTGTGTGTGTTTTCTGATGAAGGCTTAGTTGGCTGAAAGCTCACTTCCTGACAGTCTTTTTTTTGAGCCTACTTGTGAGTCAGCATTTCTGCTACATGGTGAGTAGAGCAAATATCCTTTTCATGTTACTGTTACATTCCATTCAGGATTTTCCATTGGTTGAATTCACGTTATCTTATTCTCACTATTATCTGATAAAATACTTACTCTAGATAATATGTACTGAATTAGAGTTCCAACTAATTCATCTGCAAAATAAATAAAAGTCAAATAATAACTTCTTATTTAAACCAGCAGAGCGTGATGTTAAGAGTACCTGTGGCATTATCAATACAAGATATTGCTTATTTTTAAATAACACAATCAAATAAATGGTCCACTGAAGGTGCGATAATGTGCTGAAACACGTACAGGTGCAGAAAAAATAAATTAATGATGTCTTACAGAAGGCAGAACTATAGTACAACTTTTTAACCATTAATTTCCACTATATATATGACATACACCATTAATATTTATTCTTCACGATCAAAAATTATTTTCTGTTGCTTATGATATGATCAGGTTTTCATCTGTTTTAACATGCCACTCTTTTCAGAACATATATTTGTAGGACCAACTCTCATCTGAGCACTACCTTATAAACAAGAAATTGCCTATCATCTGACAATTGTGTGCTTCTATAATGCCACAAAAATCTGCATATTATTCAATATTCTAAGATTATTTGTTTGTGAACTACATTTAATTCAGGAGACTGGATTTACTAAAACAAAAAACACCCTTAATAAGAGGAACTCCTCTAAGTTGGTTTATTTTCATCTAATTTGTTTTCCAAAAGCCTATGAGGTACCTTTACAGATATTTACCACAAACGATAGTTCAAGTAGTTTCCTATTTATGAAGCAACGGACTGCTTCATGTTTCAAAACTTTATGTATGAAATGTATAAATCATTGTTATTACCTGGCATCTTAAGAGCATTCCACACAATCACTGTGATGTCAACAGAACAAGACGCAAGCTACGCATCATGTGGAGACCATGCCATATCCAGGACATCACCATTATGTCCACGCAAAGTCATGCAGCAATGCCAACTCTCAACATTTACTTTCCCAACACTTCCAAAAACATTTGTTGCACCTGCAATGTTACAATGCTTTCTGAAGAAAAGTTATCATGTATATGATATAGGAAAAACCAAATACTGTAAAAGGTGACTAACAAGAGTCCCACAAAAGAATTACAACACACTTATCAAATAGGGTTGGGGCTGCAAGACACAGAGTGAATATCTAAAACAATGGAAAATCCAAGATGGAATAACGACAATATTATAAAAATGATAGATTTCGTCTTACCATAAATTAGAAATGTTGAGGTGCAACAAAAGACTGCTAAACAAGTAAGCTACACACAGCACACGCACATTCACGCACATACAACTCTTCATACAGTTTTGCCTTAGCAGTCAGAGACAGTGGACAGTGGTCGTGTGCAGTTGCATGAATATGTGTGTGTGCTTTTTGTATAATTCAAGAGAAGGCTTTTTGGCTGAGGTGAAAGCTCACTTGTTTAGCAGTCTTTTTGTTGTGTCTGTCCAACAGTGAACATATACATGCCAGAGGGGAAGAAAAACAACCTGATAGTCATTTCTGAGCAGGGGGACTTCAAATTCTACAAAATTTCTCAAATAATCGAAGGTCAGAAATGTACCATTATGGTGCCACAGCCACAAAATGACAGCCGATCGGTGACAAGCATGTGCATGTGTGCGCATTTAAACTATCTTGCCACAGCAAATACCTGTTATGCTAAGGAGTGCAGTTAATAATCAACTTAGCTGAAGATAATGGTTTCAAGTGAACGGTCATAGCTAGGTAAATTTTAAATTCTCATCCAAGAGTGTTTACGTTCCATTTAGATTTTCTCTGATGTTTCATGACTATTAAATCAGTTACTTGTACGCATAACTACCATAGCACCTTAAAATTATTAAGATAATTAGCTGCGCTGCATTGTTAGGGATATCCAAGCACCATCACTTAACAGGATGTCATTTTATGGCTATAGTTCCACAATGAATCACTTCCAAGCTACAGTTATTTTGAAAATTTTATAGATATAAGTTAACATGAACCATGGACCTTGCCCTTGGTGGGGAGGCTTGCATGCCTTAGTGATATGGATAGCCACACCGTAGGTGCAACCATAATGGAGGGATATCTGTTGAGAGGCCAGACAAACATGTGGTTCCTGAAGAGGGGCAGCAGCATTTTTAGTAGTTGCAGGGGCAACAGTCTGGATGATTGACTGATCTGGCCTTGTAACATTATTCAAAATGGCTGAAAGCAAGAGGAAACTACAGCGTTTTTTTCCAAGGTCATGCAGCTCTACTGCATGGTTAAATTATGATGACATCCTCTTGTGTAAAAAATTCCAGAGGTAAAATAGTCCCCCATACGGATCCCCGGGTGGTGACTACTTAGGACGTCATTATCAGGTGAAACAAAACTGGTGTTCTATGGATCAGAGCATGGAATGTCAGATTCCTTTATTGGGTAAGTATGTTAGAAAATTTAAAAAGGGAAATGATTAGGTTAAAGCTAGATATAGTGGGAATTAGTGAAGTTCAGTGGCAGGAGGAACAAGACTTTTGGTCAGGTGAATACAGGGTTATAAATACAAAATCAAATATGGTTTATGCAGGAGTAGCTAAAATAATGAATAAAAAAATAGGAATATGGATAAGCTACAATGACCAGCATACTGAACGTATTATTGTAGCCAAGATAGATACAAAGCACACACCCACTACAGTAGTACAAGATTAATATGCCAACTAGCTCTGCTGATGAGGACGGCATAGACGAAAAGTATGGCGAGATAAAAGAAATTATTCAGATAGTTAATGAAGATGAAAATTTAATAGTCATGGGGGACTGGAATTCCATAGTAGGAAAAGGAAGAGAAGGAAAAGTAGTAGGTGAATATGGACTGAGAGAAAGAAATGAAAGAGGAAGCCACCTGGTAGAAGATTGCACAGAGCATAATTTAATCACTGCTAACACTTGGTTTAAGAATCGTAAAAGAAGGTTCTATATGTGGAAGAGTCCTGGAGATACTGGAAGGTTCCAGATTGATTATATTATTGTAAGACAGAGATTTCAGAACCAGATTTTAAATAGTAAGACATTTCAGGTGCAAATGTGGACTCTTACTACAATTTATTGATTATGAATTGCAGATTAAAACTGAAGAAACAGCAAACTAGAATGTTTCAGAGGGAGCATTAGAGAATGTCTGACAAGAACAGGGGAAATGAGTACTGTAGAAGAAGAATGGGTAGCTTTGAGAGATGAAAGAGTGAATGCAGCAGAGGATGAAGTAAGTAAAAAGAGGAGCAATAGTAGAACTCCTTGGGTAACACAAGAGAGATTGAATTTAATCAATGACAGAAGAAAATATATTGTGTCTCGTAACATACATGATCAAAATCTTTTGATTCAGGTACAAGAGACACTTCAAAGTTTGGTAAAATTTACCATAGACATAGAAAGTTGAAGCCTACATTTGTTGTTGTTGTGGTCTTCAGTCCTGAGATTGGTTTGATGCAGCTCTCCGTGCTACTCTATCCTGCGCAAGCTTCCTCATCTCCCAGTACCTACTGCAACCTACATCCTTCTGAATCTGTTTAGTGTATTCATCTCTTGGTCTCCCTCTACGATTTTTACCCTCCACGCTGTCCTCCAATGCTAAATTTGTGATCCCTTGATGCCTCAGGACATATCCTACCAACCAATCCCTTCTTCAAGTCAAGTTGTGCCACAAACTTCTCTTCTCCCCAATCCTATTCAATACCTCCTCATTAGTTATGTAATCTACCCACCTAATCTTCAACATTCTTCTGTAGCACCACATTTTGAAAGCTTCTATTCTCTTCTTGTCCAAACTATTTATCGACCATGTTTCACTTCCATACATGGCTACACTCCATACAAATACTTTCAGAAACGACTTCCTAACACTTAAATCTATACTGAATGTTAACAAGTTTCTCTTCTTCAGAAACGCTTTCCTTGCTATTGCCAGTCTACATTTTATATCCTCTCTACTTTGACCATCGTCAGTTATTTTGCTCCCCAAACAGCAAAACTCCTTTACTACTTTAAGTGTCTCATTTCCTAATCTAATTCCCTCAGCATCACTTGACGTAATTCGACTACATTCCGTTATCCTTGTTTTGCTTTTGTTGACATTCATCTTATATCCTCCATTCAAGAGACTGTCCATTCTATTCTACTGCTTGTCCAGGTCCTTTGTTGTCTCTGACAGAATTACAATGTCACCGGCAAACCTCAAAGTTTTTATTTCTTCTCCAAGAATTTTAATACCTACTCCGAATTTTTTTTCTTTCTTTCACTGCTTGCTCAATATACAGATTGAATAACACCGGGGAAAGGATACAACCCTGTCTCACTCCCTTCCAAACCACTGCTTCCCTTTCATGCCCCTCTACTCTTATAGCCACCATCTTGTTTCTGTACACATTGTAAATAGCCAAGACAGTATTCCAGTCAACATTGTCAAAAGCTTTCTCTAAGTCTACACATGTTTGCCTTTCTTTAATCTATTTTCTAAGTTAAGTTGTAAGGTCAGTATTGCCTCATGTGTTCCAAGATTTCTATGGAATCCAAACTGATCTTCCCTGAGGTTGGCTTCTACCAGTTTTTCCATTCATCTGTAAATAATTCGCATTAGTATTTTGCATCCATGACTTATTAAACTGATAGTTCAGTAATTTTCACATCTGTCAACACCTGCTTTCTTTGGGATTGGAATTATTATATTCTGCTTCAAATCTGAGGGTATTTCACCTGTCTCATACATCTTGCTCACCAGATGGTAGACTTTTGTCAGGACTGGCTCTCCCAAGGCCATCAGTAGTTCTAATGGAATGTTGTCTACTCCCAGGGCCTTGTTTCAACTCAGGTCTTTCAGTGCTCTGTCAAACTCTACACGCAGTATCGTATCTCCCATTTCATCTTCATCTACATCCTCTTCCACTTCCATAATACTGTCCTCAAGTACATCACCCTTGTATAGACACTCTATATACTCCTTCCACCTTTCTGCTTTCCCTTCTTTGCTTAGAACTGGGTTTCCATCTGAGCTCTTGATATCCATACAAGTGGCTCTCTTTTCTCCAAAGGTCTCTTTAATTTTCCTGTAGGCAGTATCTACCTTACGCCTAGTGAGATAAGCCTCTACATCCTTACATTTGTCCTCTAGCCATTTTGCACTTCCTGTTTATCTCATTTTTGAGACGTTTTTATTCCTTTTTGCCTACTTCATTTACTGCATTGATATATTTTCTCCTTTCATCAATTAAATTCAATATTTCTTCTGTTACCCAAGGATTTCTACTAGCCCTCGTCCTTTTACCTACTTAATCCTCTGCTGCCTTCCCTCAGAGCTAACCATTCTTCTTCTACTGTATTTTTTCCTCAATTCCTGTCAATTGTTCCTGTATGCTCTCCCTGAAACTCTGTACAATCTCTGGTTTAGTCAGGTTATCCAGGTCCCATCTCCTTAAATTCCCACCTTTTTGCAGTTTCTTCAGTTCTAATCTACAGTTCATAACGAATAGATTGTGGTCAGAGTCCGCATTTGACACTGGAAGTGTCTTACAAGTTTCCCTTCAGTACCTGAATAATTTCTTTTATCTCATCATACATTTCATCAATTTCTTCATCATCTGCAGAGCTAGTTGGCATATGACCTTGTACTACTGTAGTAGGTGTGGGCTTCGTGTCTATCTTGGCCACACTAATGCAATCACTATGCTGTTTGTAGTAGCGTACCCGCACTTCTATTTTTTTATTCTTTATTAAACTGACTCCTGCATTACACTTATTTGATTTAGTATTTATAACCCTGTACTCGCCTGACCAGAAGTCTTGTTCCTCCTGCCACCGAACTTCACTAATTCCCACTATATCTAACCTTAACCTATCCATTTCCCTTTTTAAGTTTTCTAACCCACCTGCCAGATTATGGGATCTGACATTCCACACTCCGATCCGTAGAATGCCAGTTTTCTTTCTCCTGATAACGACATCCTCTTGAGTAGTCCCCGCCCGGAGATCCGAATGGGGGACTATTTTACCTCCGGAATATTTATCCAAGAGGACGCCATCATCATTTAATCATACAGTAAAGCTGCATGCCCTCGGGAAAAATTACAGCTGTAGTTTCCCCTTGCTTTCAGCCATTCACAGTATCAGCACAGCAATGCTGTATTGGTTAGTGTTACAAGGCCAGATCAGTCAATCATCCATACTACAGCATCATAATAATAACACAATTTTGTTTTATATACACAAGCGGCAGAGATGATGATGATGATGATGATGATGATAATAATAATAATAATAATAATAATAACAATTATAAAAATAACATCTAAAAATCTAACACTAAATTACCCTAGCTCAAATTATCATTTCATCCTCTAAAAATTCTTCTATCAAATAGTAACATGTCTCCCCCAGAATCTGACGTACTCTTATTTTTATTATCTCTGTCTTAACATTAAATATATTTTTGCCCATTAATTTGTTATTATTGTCATTCCCATATACTGTGGAGCCTGTTCATATAACTTCAATTTGTGTGTGGGAAGCATAAAATTATTTTTATTTCTTGTGTTGTGTATGTGGATAAATTGATTTTCCTCAAATAAGTTTTTCCTGCTATGTAGGAAGATAATAATTTCATAAATGTATATAGAGGCTACAATTAGGATTTGCAGTTGTCGCAATAATGGACGACAAGATTCTTTTTTCTGTACGGTACACATGTATCTGATAATTTTTTTCTGAAGTTTCAGCATACGAAATACTTTACTTGAACTTCCCCAGAAAATTACACCATACCTAATTACAGATTCAAAATAACTATGGTATGTTATTGTTCGTGTACTCATGTCTGTAGAATTTGCAAGTATCTGCATTGCAAATGCAAAACTGCTTAGTTTATTTGATAATGAGTCAATATGTGTGTTCCAGTTCAAGAACTTTTCCACATTTAGTCCTAGAAATTTGACAGTGTCAACTTCTTCTATAAGTTGATTATTGCATTGTATTTTAAGCTCTCCACATTTTGAGTGTTTGGTTTGGAAATGTCCCGTATGGGTTTTTGCAATGTTCAGTTTCAACCCATTTAACTGGAACCAGTTCTCTTGTGTATCCAGTGTGCTCACAATGAAGCTTGGAATTTTTTCTGCATCACCATCTTCAATTAAAACCCAAGTATTGACGGCAAACAGAACTGATGGGGAATTGATATTTGTGAATAAGTCATTTACATAGAATAGGAACAAGTTAGACCAAAATTGGAGCCTTGAGGCACACCTTGTGATACAGAACTCCACTTCGAAAAATAATTCACCACATTTTAAGTGATAGTTACCCTTTGTTTTCTGTTCTGCAGGTACAATGTAAGCCATTCGAGAGTATTGCCCTTAAACCCATATTTCTCTGATTTGCAGATAAGCAAGGCATGGTTTACAGAGTCGAAAGCTTTAGTAAGATCACAGAAAATACCAGCAACTTTACTCCTCTGGTCCAGTGCTTTGCATATCTTTTCAATAAAGTTATTTGCTGTATCGAGGGTGTTTTTTCCTGGTTGGAATCCAAATTGATTATTTATAATAATATCACTTTGCACAATAAAATTTTGTATCTGGTTTGCAGCTACTCTCTCAAACACTTTCGACAAGATTGGAAGAATAGAAATAGGATGATAGTTTCCCATGTGTTCCCTTGACCCTTTCTTGAACAGAAATCTGAGTGCAGCATACTTCAACACATCAGGAAAGCATCCCTGTTGAAAAGATTGATTAATTATTTTAGTTAGTGGCGGTGCTGTTATGTGATACACAGCTTTAATCACTTTAGTCAGTATCCCATTCCACCCAGCTGAGTTTTTATTTTTTAATCATAATATAATATTTTGCACATGCTTTATTGAGACTTTTTTAAAATCTGTGACATACTCAGCTCCTTGCTGGAATCCAAAGGGGTTTACTTTACTCTGATTCTCTACTATATCGACATCTGACTTTGCCACATTTATAAAGAATTCATTTAAACACTCCGATATTTGAGCTGGGTTTACAATAAGGCTATCATTTACTTTAATTCTAGATATTTCATTTCTATTAATTCTGACACCTACCTCTGATTTGACAACAGACCACACTGCCTTTGTTTTACTTTTATGTTGTGAAATGAAGTAATTGTTTGGCATTTGTTTGGTTGCTTTCACAACTTTTTTTGAAGGTAGCTTTATAAAGTCTAACATATTCAGTAAAATACCTATTTTTATTAAATATTTCAGTTCATTATGTAGTTGCCTCTTCCTAGCAACAGAAATTTTTATACCCAGAGTTATCTATTTAACTTTACCAGTGATGCAATAAATGAAGCACACAAAAGAGAAAACAAACTTCTAAAAAATGAGATCAAAAGGAAGTGCTAAATGTCTAAACAGGAATGGCTAGAGGACAAATGTAAGGATGTAGAGGCATATATCACTAGGGGTGAGATAAATGCTGTCTATAGGAAAATCAAAGAGACCTTTGGAGAAAAGAGAACCACCTATATGAATATCAAGAGCTAAGACAGAAAACCAGTCCTAAGCAAAGAAGGGAAAGCAGAAAGATGGAAGGAGTAGTTAGAGAGTCAGTACACAGCATATATACTTGAGGGAAATATTTTCGAAATGAAAGAGGATGTTGATGAAGATGAGAAGGAAGATATAATGTTGCATGAAGAATTTGACATAGCACTGAAAGACCTAAGTCGAAACAAGGCCCAGGGAGTAGACAACATTCTGTTAGAGCTACTGATAGCCTTGCGAGAGCCAGCCATGACAAAACTTTTCCATCTGGTGAGCAAGGTGTTTGAAACACCCAGACTTCAAGAAGAATACAATAATTTCAATTCCAAAGAAAGCAGCTGTTGACAGGTGTGAAAATTACCAAACTATCAGTTTAATAAGTCACGGCTGCAAAATACTAACATGAATCCTATACAGAAGAATGGAAAAACTGGTATAAGTCGACAGAAAAACTGGTATAAGTCGACCTCAGGGGAGACCAGTTTCGATTCCATAGAAATGTAGAGATGTGAGGCAATACTGACTTTACGACTTCCAATAGAAGACAGGTTAAGGAAAAGCAAACCTACATTTATAGCATTTGTAGACTTAAAGAAAGCTTTTGACAATGTTGACTGGAATACTCTTTTCAAATCTAAACGTGGCAGGGCTAAAATACAGGGAGAGAAAGGCTATTTAAAATTTGTACAGAAACCAGATGACAGTCATAAGAGTTGAGGGGCACGAAAGGGAAGCAGTGGTTGAGAAGGCAGAGAGATAGGGCTGTAGCCTATCCCCAATGTTATTCAAACTGTATATTGACCAAGCAGTAAAGAAAACAAAACAGGGAGAAGAAATAAAAACTTTGAGGTTTGGCACTGACATTGCAATTCTGTCAGAGACAGCAAAGGACTTGGAAGAACAGCTGAACACAATGGGCAGTGTTGTGAAAGGAGGGTATAAGACAAACATCAACAAAAGCAAAACAAAGATAATGGAATTTAGTCTAATTATATCAGGTGATGCAGGGGGAATTAGACCAGGAAATGAGACTCTTAAAGTAGTAGATGACTTTCACTATTTGTGAAGCAAAATAACTGATGATGGTTGAAGTTAGGAGGATATAATTGCAGACTGGCAGTGACAAGAAAAGCATTTCAAAAGAAAAAATGAAATGAGTATATGGCATTTATTGGCCGGGATATCCCTTTCGGGGTTCAGCCGCTGTATTGCAAGTCCTTTTAGTTGAAGCCACTTCGGTGACTTGCGTGTCAGTGATGATGAAATGATCACGAAGAACACACAACACCAAGTCCCCTGCAGGGAATCGAACCCGGGCCCCCTAGCATGGTAGGCGGTAAAGTTACTGCTGTGCTAAGGAGGCGGACATTTCAAAAGAAGAGAAATATAGTAACATCAAGTACAGATTTAACTGTCAGGAAGCCCTTTTGTAGAGTATTTGTATGGAGCATAGCCATGTATTGAAGTGAAACATGGATGATGAACAGTCTAGACAAAAAGAGACTAGAAGCATTTGAAATGTGGTGCAACAGAAGACTGCTGAAGATTAGATGGGTAGACCATATAACTAACAATGAGGTACTGAATAAAATTGGAGAGAAAAGCAATTTCTGGTACAACATGACTAGAAGAAGGGATCAGTTGGTAGTATACAGTTAGAGACGTCAAGGGATCATCATTTTAGTACTGGAGGGAATCGTACAGGGAGACAAAGAGATGAATACAGTAAGCAGATTCAGAAGGGTATAAGTTGCTGTAGTTCCTTGGAGATGAAGAGGCTTGCACAGGATAGAGTAGCATGGAGAGTTGCATCAAACCAGTCTTTGGACTGAAGACCACCACCACCACAACCACCACCACCACCACCACCACCACCACCACCACAACAACAACAACAACAACACCAAATTAATATGCAAGAATCTCTAGAGTAGGTTATTGCATTTACAATCAAACTTTTTCTTTCTTGGCACATTTTAAAATCATCCCTTCTTGTAAGAAGGCAATAATAATACAAATATTTCTATTAAAAGTTTGGTAGCTTTTTCAATGGTGGATCATTTTAAGTTTCTGGTATCTCACAGCATATAGCAAGTATCTGTAAAGTAATGATGTAAAATATTAACCCTGCATTGCATGGTGTTGTCATGCAGCAAAAAACTATAAACTTACATATAATGTTAAGAAAAACACTTGTATATGCATGATGTACACATCTGGCAACACACACAATCTGGATGCATCGACCCAGACTGTGTTTAGCGGCAATCTTTGGTGTAGGTCGAGCTGTACTGGTACTGTGAACGGCTGAAAGCAAGGGGAAACTACAGCTGTAATTTTTCCAGAGGGCATACAGCTTTACTGTATGGTTAAATGATGATGGCGTCCTCTTGGGTAAAATATTCTGGAGGTAAAATAGTCCCCCATTCGGATCTCCGGGCAGGGGCTACTCAAGAGGACGTCGTTATCAGGAGAAAGAAAACTAGCATTCTACAGATCGGAGTGTGGAATGTCAGATCCCTTAATCTGGCAGGTAGGTTAGAAAATTCAAAAAGGGAAATGGATAGGTTAAGGTTAGATATAGTGGGAATTAGTGAAGTTCGGTGGCGGGAGGAACAAGACTTCTGGTCAGGCGAGTACAGGGTTATAAATACTAAATCAAATAAGGGTAATGCAGGAGTTGGTTTGATAATGAATAAAAAAATAGAAGTGCGGGTAAGCTACTACAAACAGCATAGTGATTGCATTAGTGTGGCCAAGATATACATGAAGCCCACACCTACTACAGTAGTACAAGTTTATATGCCAACTAGCTCTGCAGATGATGAAGAAATTGATGAAATGTATGATGAGATAAAAGTAATTATTCAGGTAGTGAAGGGAGACGAAAATTTAATAGCCATGAGTGACTGGAATTCGAGAGTAGGAAAAGGGAGAGAAGGAAACATAGTAGGTGAATATGGATTGGGGGTAAGAAATGAAAGAGGAAGCCGTCTGGCAGAATTTTGCACAGAGCACAACTTAATCATAGCTAACACTTGGTTCAAGAACCGTAAAAGAAGGTTGTACACGTGGAAGAATCCCTGGAGATACTAGAAGGTATCAGATAGATCATATAATGGTAAGACAGAGATTCAGGAACCAGGTTTTAACTTGTAAGACACTTCCAGGGTCAGATGCAGACTCTGACCACAATCTATTGGTTATGAACTGTAGATTAGAACTGAAGAAACTGCAAAAAGGTGGGAATTTAAGGAGATGGGACCTGGATAAACTGACTAAACCAGAGGTTGTACAGAGTTTCAGGGAGAACATACAGGAACAATTGACAGGAATGGGGGAAAAATACATTAGAAGAAGAATGGTTAGCTCTGAGGGAAGGCAGCAGAGGATCAAGTAAGTAAAAAGATGAGGGCTAGTAGAAATCCTTGGGTAACAGAAGAAATATTGAATTTAATTGATGAAAGGAGAAAATATAAAAATGCAGTAAATGAAGCAGGCAAAAAGGAATACAAATGTCTCAAAAATGAGATAAACAGGAAGTGCAAAATGGCTAAGCAAGGATGGCTAGAGGTCAAATGTAAGGATGTAGAGGCACATATCACTAGGGGTAAGATAGATACTGCCTACAGGAAAATTAAAGAGACCTTTGGAGAAATGAAAACCACTTGCATGAATATCAAGAGCTCAGATGGAAACCCAGTTCTAAGCAAAGAACGGAAAGCAGAAAGGTGGAAGGAGTATATAGAGGGTCTATACAAGGGTGATGTTCTTGAGGACAATATTATGGAAATGGAAGATGATGTAGATGAATATGAAATGGGAGATATGATACTGTGTGAAGAATTTGACAGAGCACTGAAAGACCTAAGTTGAAACAAGGCCCCGGGAGTAGACAACATTCCATTAGAACTACTGACAGCCTTGCGAGAACCAGTCCTGACAAAACTCTACCATCTGGTGAGCAAGATGTACAAGACAGGCGAAATACCCTCAGACTAGAAGAAGAATATAATAATTCCAATCCCAAAGAAAGCAGGTGTTGACAGATGTGAAAATTACCGAACTATCAGTTTAATAAGTGACGGATGCAAGATACTAACACGAATTGTTTACAGACGAATGGAAAAACTGGTTAAAGCCGACCTCAGGGAAGATCAGTTTGGATTCTGTAGAAATGTTCGAACACATGAGGCAATACTGATCTTACGACTTATCTTAGAAGAAAGATTAAGGGAAGGCAAACCTACGTTTCTAGCATTTGTAGACTTAGAGAAAGCTTTTGACAATGTTGACTGGAATACTCTCTTTCAAATTATAAAGGTGTCAGGGGTAAAATACAGGGAGTGAAGGCTATTTACAATTTGTACAGAAACCAGATGGCAGTTATAAGAGTCGAGGGACATGAAAGGGAAGCAGCGGTTGGGAAGGAAGTGAGACAGGGTTGTAGCCTTTCCCCGCTGTTATTCAATCTGTATATTGAGCAAGTAGTAAAGGAAACAAAAGAAAAATTCGGAGTAGGTATTAAAATCCATGGAGAAGAAATAAAAACTTTGAGGTTCGCCGATGACATTGTAATTCTGTCAGAGACAGCAAAGAACCTGGACAAGCAGTTGAACGGAATGGACAGTGTCTTGAAAGGAGAATGTAAGATGAATATCAACAAAGCAAAATGAGGATAATGGAATGTAGTTGAATTAAGTCGGGTGATGCTGAGGGAATTAGATTAGGAAATGAGACACTTAAAGTAGTAAAGGAGTTTTGCTTTTTGGGGAGGAAAATAACTGATGATGCTCGAAGTAGAGAGGATGTAAAATGTAGACTGGCAATAGCAAGGAAAGTGTTTCCGAAGAAGAGAAATTTCGTAACATGGAGTATAGATTTAAGTGTCAGGAAGTCGTTTCTGAAAGTATTTGTATGGAGTATGGCCATGTAAGGAAGTGAAACATGGTCAATAAATAGTCTGGACAAGACGAGAATAGAAATGTGGTGCTACAGAAGAATGCTGAAGATTAGATGGGTAGTTCACATAACTAATGAGGAGGTATTGAATAGAATTGGGGATAAGAGGAGTTTGTGGCACAACATGACTAGAAGAAGGGGTCGGTTGGTAGGACATGTTCTGAGGCGTCAGGGGATCACCAATTTAGAATTGGAGGGCTGTGTGGAGGGTAAAAATCGAAGAGGGAGACCAAGAGATGAATACACTAAGCAGATTCAGAAGGATGTAGGTTGCAGTAAGTACTGGGAGATGAAGAAGCTTGCACAGGATAGAGTAGCATGGAGAGCTGCATCAAACCAGTCTCAGGACTGAAGGCCACAACAACAACAACAACAACAACAACAACAACGTAAAATGATGCTTTATGGTAACACACATTATGTTTCCACTTCCCTGTAATGGAACAAATAATATTCAATGAATATTTTCAGTTTGTTACCATATGACAACAAACCTAAAACATAGAATAAATCAAAATTTCTGTGTTTGACCTGTTATATGGTATTTTGTGTGTTGGTCCCTACCACCAGATGGTCTTTCATTGAAATCAGTTTCCTAAAAAAATTCTTGCAACAGAGCGGTAAAAAATGGAAGAAAAGTAATTTTTTGGAGTTGTCAATATTGTATTTTCTTCTAATATTAACGCAAGAAGCCCTAAGTTATCAGACACCAATTTTAGCACTCATGTGCATGAAAAGTAACTTCTATAGTATGGCATCAGTTAAAAGTCTCACCAAATGCAATCATTAGACTGAGAATCATTTTCTATACAAAACTGACAAAAAAGCTTTTAAAATGTATCAGCATATGATTTCTTTTTATGCTGAAAATTTCCCAACAGGTGAAGCATACAAAAACTGTAGTGACTAATGAAATCATATAACCACCCAAGGAAAGATCCAAGCATAACTCATCAATTAAGTTCATGAAAAATATCTAGGCATGTCAAGAACTAATCTTAATAAAGTGGTCACAGACAGATGAGGCTACTGGAACGTGTGCCTACTATGACTGGCAAAAACAAGTGATGAAACTTGTGTTCATCATGACACATTCATCATCATAGAAAATCTCTAGATTTCCAACATAATACCAAAGTATACAGTCAATGATATTTTGGTACAATGAAGGGTCACTACTAGCATAGTTTTAGCATTTTTGCCTTGAGAACACACTACCAATACTGATGTTTACTATGGAATGTCAAACCATCAGGCTACAATGCTAACATTGAAAAGACAACACCCATTCACACTGCACATGATACAGAGAAATGACTGCTGCATTTGGAAAGTAAAGTTTTCATGTACACTTAATCATATGCAGTTGATGTTCCTGAGACATATTGAGTCTCATCCTTATCAATAATGATGTAGGCTGAAGCAATGAATCAAAATCTATACCAACGTTGAGACTAATAAGCAGGAGACACGGGTTTGAATAATGGTGCTGGTAATAATTTCAATTCATTGCTATGGCCTACATCATTATTTTGATGTACCAATGCCATTCCTTTCCAAAGCTGAAGGAATAAGAGCATAGAAAAACTCTGGCACACAATGTTATAAGTGAAGAGGAAGCAAATAAGTTAACTGGCAGAACAAGCAGTGCACTTCCATGGTGTTGGAATAAAAGAGTTTGTAGCTAAACTGGAACGTATGTGTATTTTTGGCAATTAAGATTTCTACTGAAAATGATGAGCTGAATAACTTACATCAAGTCAGCATCATTTTGCTGTTGGCCTTCTGTAATTGCCCATTTTTTAAAATAAGGGAACATATGAAATGAAATGACTGTATGGCACATTGATGGCCGGCGAGTTGCAAGTCTTTTCAGTTGATGCCACTGTGGGCAACGTGCATGTCAATGATGATGAAATGATGAGGACAACACAACACCCAGTCCTTGAACAGGGTAAATCTCTGAGCTGGCTGGAAATCGAACCAAAGTCTGCCGCATGACAGTCAGACGCACTGACAATTCAACAAAGGGAGCAGATATAAGGTCACAACAAGTACTAGTCAATGTTACACTGTCATTTGATGAGAATCATTATAATCACCACCACCACCACCATAATCATCAGGCACATCATCAAGCTCTCGGAGGCAGTGGTCATCTATCAAATGGTAGTTTACACAGTAGCTACTGGCAAAATCCTCTCTATGTTATTTGCTGTTACAGTGCAGGAGCAGATATGGTACCATTATTCCCACTGTGTTGATACAGCATTCAGTAAGGGCTGCTCCTCCACAATGTAGCCATTAAAAGGTGTAACAATAAGGCGTTACACCATTGTCCTCTCTTGAAAAGCTGTGTCACCCTTGCAACTGGAAGGGAAGTTTGGGTGCTGTTCCCATGAGATGGCAATTGGCAAACAGGTCGGTCCCCCCCCCCCCCCCCCCCCCACACGCACACACACACACACACACACACACACACACACACACATATACATTTGACATATGGGCAGTCAGTATAAACATGAAAATATACCAGTGGCAAGTCATCATCCCCAGTAAATAGCTGGCTCACTGAGAGGCCAAACTATGCTATAAGTATAAAAAGGTACTACATAAACTAATCTTTGTTGCAGTTGATTCCTTTGTATGAAATTTGAGTTTCTCATGGCGTATAAAATGTTCAAACAAATTAAAGGAATGTAGCTGAGCGACATCTCCAATAACCGGCAATATTTCAACAGGCGAACATGCTGTCATTTTCACGGTATAAACATAATGAGATAGCAATGTGCACAGAAATTTAACACCTCTGTAAGTGGAGCTACACCTACCAAGAACCGTATAATATAGTTTATTAAGAATAACAAAATACACGCACACACAACACACTGTAAACAACTAGAACATCACACAACCAAAGATGCCTAGTATCAGAAGTTATTACTAGTGAATATTAATTACCAACCAGTTAGAATGTTGCATCAACTTAGGCTGTCCATTGTTTAATCGTAGTGAGCACTATTCCAAGCAGAATATTTTGAAGATGAGGGATTAAAACTGTGATCCAAATACAAGGGTTCCCCAGAAAGTAATACACTGCATTTGTTTTCTTCGACAATTTTTTATGGAACAAAATGAGAATTACACACAGAAGAATGGTGCTCTATCTACACACCCTATTTTTCAGTGTAATTTCCATCCTGTTCTATGGCCTTCCTCCAGTGGGAAACAAGGGCATATATACCCTGTCGGTACCAATCCTTGTCCTGGTGGTAGAGCCAATGCTTCACTGTGTGAATCACCTCCCCATCGTCCTCAAAATGTCTTCCACAATTGGCATCCTTTAACAGCCCAAACAAGGAAGTCTGAGGGGAGCTAGTTCAGGGCTGTCAGTTGTGACAGCCAAGGATGCCCTAACCCCAACCACTGGAGCTCCACTGAACTGCACTCTGATGACCTCACCCACCGTGCCCAGTGACTAACTGCACTTCTGTTGACAGCAGATGCTCCATACACTTTGCACATGTGCTTGTGAATATTCCCCATAGTTTGTTTATCTGCAGTGAGAAATTCACTGACACCACGTTGCTTGTAATGTACGGTACATCACCTACAGATGCCATTTTGAAACTGTCCTGCAGCTGTGCTATCTGTCAAATGTGACAGAAGCTTGGCGCACCCACTCAGGAGATTTCATATACTACATACATAATGTTTCCCACTCTAAGCATTGTTTTCAGCTGAGAAAAAAAAAATGGTGTATTACTTTCTGGGCAACCCTCGTAACTATGAAATAGCCATCACTTCAACCATTCATTATATTCTTTGGTACTATCTACAACAGATAATTTATTTAGCCAGTGTTCCAGAGCCATAGTAAAAACCAATGGTTAATCAAATTCTGAAATCTGCAAAAATTAGCTGTGGCCAAACACTGTCCTATGGATATGCACAACATGTTGTATGAACCAATAACAATTCTGGCCCACACTCCAAATTACAATAACTCAATTAAGATGGGCATTTTAAAAATCAGAATGCATGTCAACAACTTTAAACAGAGATGGGGTAAGGACCCAACAATGCACAAAAGTAGATCAGCAATTTTGTGTGTGTGTGTGTGTGTGTGTGTGTGTGTGTTCTAGCTTGCAAAACAATTCGTCCAAAAGCTACCAAATTCTTCATTTTTCTTTGTGTGTCTGTAAACGACTCAATTCTTTTACTCTTTGGTGAGTTTTCTCCTTTACTCCTAAATTATTTACATTCTGCAGAACTTTACCTGCCTTATTTATAACACTTCAAGATTACAGAAAAGAATGCTCCATAATTATATTTCTGATGGGAATCACGACATTGTGGGTCAAATGGTATACCTGGAACAACCTTTGGTTTCAGGGACATTGGTACGGCATTCACATCTGTGGATTCCTGGGATTTCATTATAATTTTATCAATACTGGGTTTCTCCTTTAGAAAAAAATAGCTTCCATCATGATTTTTGACTATCTGTTTCTCTTCCTACTGATGACAATGGGGGTAATTGCTAGAAGTGTGAAATTTTTTACAAATATGATTCACATTACTCTGGATCAGTTCTGCATCAACAAGAAGCTCCATTACCATGGCACAATAATAGTTTGTAACTATTTTCCCTCTCTTTCTTACTGTCAGTGATACACAGGAAGAAAAGAAAAGTCAACATCACTCTCGGTAATCCCCAATATTTAGGAAACACTTAGAATTAAGAAAACAAAAGCTAAAGTACAGAAATAATATACAAAGGGAACTGGCTGTTATTAATTGGGATCAAATGTAAACATCTTGAGAACTACAGCACAGCCACTGGTGTATCCTGTCATTGAAAGCTTTCTTGTGTTTGAGGTGGACATAGCCACATCAATAAAATAGATATTCATCTAAAGAACAGAATGAGAATTGTGATAGGAACTCTTAAATCCACACCAATACCACGACACCATAGTGTCGGAAGTTCCATGAGGCTTTTCGCGGATGATGCTGTAGTATACAGAGAAGTTGCAGCATTAGAAAATTGTAGCGAAATGCAGGAAGATCTGCTGCAGATAGGCACTTTGTGCAGAGAGTGGCAACTGACCCTTAACATAGATAAATGTAATGTATTGCGAATACATAGAAAGAAGGATCCTTTATTGTATGATTATATGATAGCAGAACAAACACTGGTAGCAGTTACTTCTGTAAAATATCTGGGAGTATGTGTGCGGAACGATTTGAAGTGGAATGATCACATAAAATTAATTGTTGGTAAGGCGGGTACCAGGTTGAGATTCATTGGGAAAGTCCTTAGAAAATGCAGTCCATCAACAAAGGAGGTGGCTTACAAAACACTCGTTTGACCTATACTTGAGTATTGCTCATCAGTGTGGGATCCGTACCAGATCGGGTTGACAGAGGAGATAGAGAAGATCCAAAGAAGAGCGGCGCGTTTCGTCACAGGGTTATTTGGTAACCGTCGTAGCGTTACGGAGATGTTTAGCAAACGTGGTAGACTGCAAGAGAGGCGCTCTGCATCGTGGTGTAGCTTGCTCGCCAGGTTTCAAGAGGGTACGTTTCTGGATGAGGTATCGAATATATTGCTTCCCCCTACTTATACCTCCCGAGGAGTTCACGAATGTAAAATTAGAGAGATTTGAGTGCACACAGAGGCTTTCAGACAGATGTTCTTCCTGCGAACCATACGCGACTGGAACAGAAAAGAGAGGTAATGACAGTGGCACGTAAAGTGCCCTCCGCCACACACCGTTGGGTGGCTTGCGGAGTGTAAATGTAGATGTAGATGTAGACTGTCAGTACTTGCTACTATTGCCCCATCAAATCTCCAATGAGAAGCATAACACATGAACAGACAGAACTCAAAAGGTCCAGAGACTTAACAATTCATGAAACACTGAACAATTTGTCACACTCACAACTAAAATCTAGTGAACCAATCTGGGTAAACAATGACATACTCATGCCAGGCAGCTATGATCCAGAATGGAGAAATCAACAGATGTTCTTCCATGGTCATCAGAATATAGGTATAAAATAGATCTGACCAGCCAATTCTTGGGAACCACCATACAAAGAAAAATATGGAGCTACCTCAATCATATAAGAACTGGCCATGCTGTGACTAAAGCAACTCTTCATAAGGAAGGAATGACCAATGTCACTGGAACATCACTGAGCCACATTTTGCATAATTGCCCAAAAGGAAAATTCACTGGTACCTGGAAAGACTTTGCAGAGGATACATCTCAAGAAATCAACTAGCTGGAATCTTCCAATATCCAACTATTTTTTGGGGAATGGCTATCTGAACCTCTTAACTACCGGTAGTGACAGCTCTCCAGTTTTCAGCACAGTTTGTATCTTGAGGTACAGTTCACATTTTTAAATAAAATTTTTCTAACTTTACAACACTCAATTTTAATAATTTATGAGATTTGTGACAGTAATCATTTAGGTAACGATGTATTTACATCCTGAATACAAGAATCACACTTATCAACATGATATATATACTACTACCAGACCTATCAATCTATATTCACACAATTGTTTCAACGCATTTTTTAAAAAGAAGCATTTCAAAGGAAACTAGCAAAACACAAAACCTATCAGCCTACTGACAGTACATTAGTAGACAAATAAGAAGAAAGGTAAAAACAAAAAACAGAAAAAATGAAGGACACCTTACTAAAACAGACAGAGGAAATATTCGTACCTGTGTATTTACTAATTTTCCATATCATTATAAGCTTGTCATCACCACCAGATGCCAAAAATTTTCCTGAGAAACTCCACCGGACACAATTCACACATGCTGCAACAATGAAGAAAAATCTTATTTTAAAAAAATTGTACAATAAAGGAGAAAATTCTGCTATTAACAAAAAAACAAATATATTTTCAGAAGATTTAAAGTAATGATTGCATTATTTACTAAAAGTTTTGGGAAGACCATCATTGGACATGTTACTGCGTAAGATGGAAGATTCAGATACAATAGTAACTACAATAAAAGTTGTTACAAATCCATCAATAGCAATTCAGACTGACTCACAAGTTGCATGTAATAATGTTGCTACCAACTTCACCATAGATTTAAGTGTCAGGAAGTCGTTTCTGAAAGTCTTTGTATGGAGTGTAGCCATGTATGGAAGTGAAACATGGACGATAAATAGTTTAGACAAGAAGAGAATAGAAGCTTTCGAAATGTGGTGCTACAGAAGAATGCTGAAGATTAGATGGGTAGATCACATAACTAATGAGGAGGTATTGAATAGAATTGGGGAGAAGAGGAGCTTGTGGCACAACTTGACTAGAAGAAGGGATCAGTTGGTAGGACATGTTCTGAGGCATCAAGGGATCACAAATTTAGTACTGGAGGGCAGCGTGGAGGGTAAAAATCGTAGAGGGAGACCAAGAGATGAATACACTAAGCAGATTCAGAAGGATGTAGGCTGCAGTAGGTACTGCGAGATGAAGAAGCTTGCACAGGATAGAGTAGCATGGAGAGCTGCATCAAACCAGTCTCAGGACTGAAGACCACAGCAACAACAACAACAACACTTTCACCATGACTAAAAGTTGGGATCAGTTGTGTTAAATTTATTTAGAAATTCTTGAAATAGATTATGCCAGATGTATTGGATCTCAAATGCCTCTCCTCACTCATATAGTGCAGTTTTTCCTTGATCTCTTGGAACTTGTCTTCTGATTGGATTTTAAATAAATCCTCTGCAGCTGACATCAACTTTGAGCCTCTATGAAGTTCCTGAGATTCATGCAAGCTGCAGAGCAGTGTGTGTATAAAATATTTATACTGCTTTCAGACAAGGTGATGGGTGCATTTTTCACAATCAGAAGACAAGATCCAAGATATCAAGAAACACTGCAATGTGCTGCTGCTAAGACACTACACGAGCCCAACAGAATAAATTATTTTCACAATTAATTATTAATTGTTTTCAGAATAACATTTGAAGATGGGCGTATAAGAGCACAAAACCGGTCGTGTTCTAAATAAAAGAACCTTACAACTGTAGCGGTATTTTCAACCTCTGGTATGAAGTTCAGTTGTGGATGTTCCTCTGGCAGGTTTATTTGAAATTAAAAGAAAAAACTCTATGGAGGCAATGTTGGCTGTTTTAGTCACCACAAAGTTCTCGAGATTAATGGGATCTGCAGAGCACTTTATACATGGGAAAAAGGGGGTTTTAAGCAAACTCACTAAAGATCAAAACCACACCCAAAGGCCACAAAAACCTAATTTGCACACACCTAGGTCAAACTGATACAAGATAGCTGTGAATAGGGTACAGGTCTATACAGAGTATGATGGTTTGTGGAGCAAACATTTAGATGTAGATTATGTGCTTGCTTTTGGTATATCATCTGCATACCCGCACAATGAAAAATTCATAGTATTTAAAATCTATTCTACATCTCTCTGAAACACCAGGAATCTCAATGATGCATGTTCTATGCACTCCAATTATACTAATCACAGCAGAGTATCAAATGGGTAACCATTCACAATGTTCTGGAGTTCTGAGTTTAATACTTTCATGGTTTTATTGAAAGTAACTGAATCAGAAACTCTCCTTGTAGTATGCGATATCCTTCTCCATCCTGTTGATGACGGCAAATCTCACAAAGAACTGGAAGCTAAAAAGAGCCATGCCAGTCTGCAACTATACAAAAAGACCCACAACTTGCATGTCAACAACATCCCAGATTTGCTTAACAATACTGTGGCCAATAGTTCCCGACAGCCCTGCCATGCATCTCATGATGGTTCACACAGTACAGATGTAGATATGAATGTTACCCAACATCCCTCAGCACCATTTGAAGTGGTAGTGAGGCATATTGTCTTGCTTAATGTCTATATCTCCTGTGGTGCTACAAGTGAGCAAAAGAAGGTACATGATCTCTGTACTTTTAGATACAGTCCACATTTTAGAGACAAGAGGTGAAACAAGTAATTTTAATCTTTCGTTTTGAAAAGTTCTTATCTCTCCTCAAAACTGGCTATTTTTGTACTTATTGCACCCAGTTTCAAAAACTCATTTGAGATATGTTACATTTCCAGCTACATCAGATTTTTTTTTTTATTGTTTTTTTACATATATAATTGTCTGCTTGTGTTTGTATATGTGCTGATGGATGCGCGCGAGCGAGTGTACACCTGTCCTTTTTTCCCCTTAAGGTAAGTCTCTCCGCTCCTGGGATTGGAATGACTCCTTACCCTCTCCCTTAAAACCCACATCCTTTCGTCTTTCCCTCTTTCCTGATGAAGCAAGCGTGGGTTGCAAAAGCTTGAATTGTGTGTGTGTGTTTGTGTTTGTTTGTGTCTCTATCAACATACCAACGCTTTCAGTTGGTAAGTTACATCATCCTTTTTTTTAGATATAATTTCTTAAAAATTGTCATATCTAGAAAGTTCTTACTTTGGCAGCATTGCTGCCTTTTGTCACACAATGGAGTGGTCAGCTACCTGTTGCAGTGAGTCAGACCACCATATGGAGTAGCTCTTCCTGTCAAAACATCGTGTGTTACAGTCAGGTCACCCACAGATGTATGAATTAGTTATTTATGAATAGTGAGTACATACACAACAACCAAACCCAACACTGTATAATGCTCCTGATGATAATTTGCACAGTGAAGTTTGTTCAGTCAATAGTTGGCTCTTATTTTAGCTACACCACCTGTAGTAATCTAATAGGCCTGTTGTTCGAATAAGCTGTATTTTTTCACATTTCTTTATTAATTAAACCTGATCACATAAACATGCACAAGTTTCATGAAATTTCCTGAATATGACTTGCTCTAATTAATGGTTTAATTGGCATTTTGATACTATCCTTATACATTCCAATGCCTATTTGCCATAAGAAAAGTCAACAAAAAAGTATGAAATTTTCAACTTTATTCTGAGACTTCAAGGACAGAAGAATTAAACAAATGCAACTAGGCTTTGCCCAACTGTTGGTGATTTACAAGAATTTTAAGGGAAAATGCAAATTCTATGAATGGTTGGGTCCCTGTTCCACACACTCTTGAAACAATTGTTACAAGCACGGCCTCTGGAAGGTAGTCAAGAAAGATGACAGAGCCTAATGCTGGGGGTGGTATCTTCAAACACACACTGAAAACTAAATTTATTTTCATTCTTAAATGCTACATCCATTTGCTAAAAACATAACAAGAAGCATATTTAACACCTGTTGCCAGGTTTTTAGCTAAATAGATCTGGCATTAACAATTATTCTAGTTCACCCCAGAATTGTTAAAGTCATTTCAAATATGGGTTCTGAAGAGGCACACGCAGAAAATATGTATGACCTTTCTTCTTTTTTTAACAAAGATGGGGTCCTTCTTGCTTTGTAGGCAAGATCTTTATTGTGTTAATACACAAAACAGTTGCTACAATGTAGGTAGAATGTCATTGGCTTAAATATTATCAAATATTCCTGCATTATTTTGCCAATTAATCAGAAGTAATTATCTGAGACAAAACAAAGAAAAATAGACATGGGCTATTCATCAAGGATCCACCTATCCACCCTTTGTCATCCATGTGCTTCATAATTTATCATTACCCAACACTCCATGAAGATATCTACCGCGATGCTGTCGACAAGAGATAGTGGTGTTGCTATCACCGTAAGTAACGTGGATTATTTCTTATTGCCTCACTTCTAGGAAGTGATAGAGCTATGGAAACCAGTCTCTAGTGCATCTCAACTGGCTTTATTGTTTACTGACCTCTATATGTAAGTTGTGATGGAGAACATCTGCAGTTAATGGTATGGATGTTAGTATGTCTGAGTTCAGCAACACCCACAAGAGTCACCTCTACAGAAACTAGTTGTTTGCCCCAATTTTTGATATTTACAACATCTTACAGCATTCAGTATACAAGACATAATTTTTATATAACATGTACATTAGGGTAAGATTACTTCCTCTCCAAATATAAAGAGTGCTAAACAGTGGACACCCAAACATAAAAGATGGAAGATTTTTTGGATTCTGGGCAAAGTTCATCGTAAGAGATAACTAATGAACAATTCACACACCAACTGTAGTGTAGAGCTGTTGCTGCATGACCTGTGCAAGCAGCAATCCCAGCTGTGGTGGATATTGGGGAAAAGGGTGGAGCATGAAGTGGAGAAGAAAAAACAAGAAGACTTGAATGCACTGGGAAAGACTGTGTTGGAGTGCGACATGTAGATGAAAGACACGCCAGGATACTGGTGCACAAGAAGGAATGTTAAGAGAAAAAGGGAAAAATACAAATAGAAGGTATTATGTTTGAGTTCCAGCAGAAATAAAATAATTTTTCTCACAATACTGCATTTTATTTGGAAAAAACTTTTATACTTACAATTTTCCAATTCCACTGAGAAGAGACTGTGAAGCAGCTACTGAAGTCTATTACATTTTTTTAACAGGATGTTCCATTACTGAGTGAAACTGTTGGCCTTAGGCTGTAGCTTGGCAGCGGCAGTTCATCTGGTTGGCTATTTCATACTTGGTCACATGTGAGTTTAAGGTGAGGTGCCCAACTGGACCATTTTAGGGCAATACAAGCAATTTATGTTTTAAAACAAATGTCCTGCTCTTTTTCAGCACAGTATTTATTTTCCTGATGATGTTCTTGGCATCTCTGACAGCTACATTAGCCCACTTTGTCTGCAGTCATGACACTTCTAATCGCCTAATTTCCGAACATTTTCCTGCTCAAGCATCACGGATTTTGATGAAATTTTGTGTGAATATTTGCACGTAACCCCAACAATAACTGGCAAAGTTTAATGTTCGTCAAAGAAACACTGGCAGAGATATAGCCAGTCAACTTGTTTGGCTCCACACACAAGTTTGCACAGACTGTGAATTTCTGATGGCATTGAGCTGTTATATATTGGGTAATATTTTGTTGAAAATAATCAAATTTGGCCATCTTGTACACCTTTAGTCATTCTCTTAAGGATATCAATGAAAATAATATTATGAGCCATATTCAGCCAGAAATTTTCGACAGAATCACCTGAGAAAAATTTCATCTACATCTACATCTACATTGATACTCCGCAAGCCACCCAACGGTGTGTGGCGGAGGGCACTTTATGTGCCACTGTCATTACCTCCCTTTCCTGTTCCAGTCGCGTATGGTTCGCGGGAAGAACGACTGTCTGAAAGCCTCCGTGCGCGCTCTAATCTCTCTAATTTTACATTCGTGATCTCCTCGGGAGGTATAAGTAGGGGGAAGCAATATATTCGATACCTCATCCAGAAACGCACCCTCTCGAAACCTGGACAGCAAGCTACACCGCGATGCAGAGCGCCTCTCTTGCAGAGTCTGCCACTTGAGTTTATTAAACATCTCCGTAACGCTATCACGGTTACCAAATAACCCGGTGACGAAACGCGCCGCTCTTCTTTGGATCTTTTCTATCTCCTCCGTCAACCCGACCTGGTACGGATCCCACACTGATGAGCAATACTCAAGTATAGGTCGAACGAGTGTTTTGTAAGCCACCTCCTTTGCTGATGGACTACATTTTCTAAGCACTCTCCCAATGAATCTCAACCTGGTACCCGCCTTACCAACAATTAATTTTATATGATCATTCCACTTCAAATCGTTCCGTACGCATACTCCCAGATATTTTACAGAAGTAACTGCTACCAGTGTTTGTTCCGCTATCATATAATCATACAATAAAGGATCCTTCTTTCTATGTATTCGCAATACATTACATTTGTCTATGTTAAGGGTCAGTTGCCACTCCCTGCACCAAGTGCCTATCCGCTGCAGATCTTCCTGTATTTCGCTACAATTTTCTAATGCAGCAACTTCTCTGTATACTACAGCATCATCCGCGAAAAGCCGCATGGAACTTCCGACACTATCTACTAAGTCATTTATATATATTGTGAAAAGCAATGGTCCCACAACACTCCCCTGTGGCACGCCAGAGGTTACTTTAACGTCTGTAGACGTCTCTCCATTGATAACAACATGCTGTGTTCTGTTTGCTAAAAACTCTTCAATCCAGCCACACAGCTGGTCTGATATTCCGTAGGCTCTTACCTTGTTTATCAGGCGACAGTGCGGAACTGTATCGAACGCCTTCCGGAAGTCAAGAAAAATAGCATCTACCTGGGAGCCTGTATCTAATATTTTCTGGGTCTCATGAACAAATAAGGCGAGTTGAGTCTCACACGATCGCTGTTTCCGGAATCCATGTTGATTCCTACATAGTAGATTCTGGGTTTCCAGAAATGACATGATACGCGAGCAAAAAACATGTTCTAAAATTCTACAAGAGATCGACGTAAGAGATATAGGTCTATAGTTTTGCGCATCTGCTCGACGACCCTTCTTGAAGACTGGGACTATCTGTGCTCTTTTCCAATCATTTGGAACCTTCCGTTCCTCTAGAGACTTGCGGTACACGGCTGTTAGAAGGGGGGCAAGTTCTTTTGCGTACTCTGTGTAGAATCGAATTGGTATCCCGTCAGGTCCAGTGGACTTTCCTCTATTGAGTGATTCCAGTTGCTTTTCTATTCCTTGGACACTTATTTCGGTGTCAGCCATTTTTTCGTTTGTGCGAGGATTTAGAGAAGGAACTGCAGTGCGGTCTTCCTCTGTGAAACAGCTTTGGAAAAAGGTGTTTAGTATTTCAGCTTTACGCGTGTCATCCTCTGTTTCAATTCCATCATCATCCCGTAGTGTCTGGATATGCTGTTTCGAGCCACTTACTGATTTAACGTAAGACCAGAACTTCCTAGGATTTTCTGTCAAGTCGGTGCATAGAATTTTACTTTCGAATTCAATGAACGCTTCACGCATAGCCCTCCTTACGCTAACTTTGACATCGTTTAGCTTCTGTTTGTCTGAGAGGTTTTGGCTGTGTTTAAACTTGGAGTGGAGCTCTCTTTGCTTTTGCAGTAGTTTCCTAACTTTGTTGTTGTACCACGGTGGGTTTTTCCCGTCCCTCACAGTTTTACTCGGCACGTACCTGTCTAAAACGCATTTTACGATTGCCTTGAACTTTTTCCATAAACACTCAACATTGTCAGTGTCGGAACAGAAATTTTCGTTTTGATCTGTTAGGTAGTCTGAAATCTGCCTTCTATTACTCTTGCTAAACAGATAAACCTTCTTCCCTTTTTTTATATTCCTATTAACTTCCATATTCAGGGATGCTGCAACGGCCTTATGATCACTGATTCCCTGTTCTGTACATACAGAGTCGAAAAGTTCGGGTTTGTTTGTTATCAGTAGGTCCAAGATGTTATCTCCACAAGTCGGTTCTCTGTTTAATTGCTCGAGGTAATTTTCGGATAGTGCACTCAGTATAATGTCACTCGATGTTCTGTCCCTACCACCCGTCCTAAACATCTGAGTGTCCCAGTCTATATCTGGTAAATTGAAATCTCCACCTAAGACTATAACATGCTGAGAAAATTTATGTGAAATGTGTTCCAAATTTTCTCTCAGTTGTTCTGCCACTAATGCTGCTGAGTCGGGAGGTCGATAAAAGGAGCCAATTATTAACCTAGTTCGGTTGTTTAGTGTAACCTCCACCCATAATAATTCACAGGAACTATCCACTTCTACTTCACTACAGGATAAACTACTACTAACAGCGACGAACACTCCACCACCGGTTGCATGCAATCTATCCTTTCTAAACACCGTCTGTACCTTTGTAAAAATTTCGGCAGAATTTATCTCTGGCTTAAGCCAGCTTTCTGTACCTATAACCTATAACTATTTCAGAGATTGGCTTCTTATATCTCAGGAACTAAAGTTATGACAAATGTGAAATTTGGCATATAGTAATCTGACAACACAAGGTTCTCATATATAAAGTTTCATTTACTACCACTTTCCAATGCCGAATAAATTACGGGGAAAATTGACCTAATTTTGCAAAAAACTGTGTTCTTTAAAACTCCCCACGCTGGGCTGATTAGGAAGACTGTGGCTTTAACCACAAGACAATGTGTATTTGATAATCCAATGTGGGCTAGTGATGCCAGATAATTAGAATCAAAGTTGGATGCAAAAATTGCAGTATGAATAAAATGTAAACTTTGGATTCTTGTATTTCATAGAGTAAATGCATGCTGGACATGAAACTTAATATGGAATGGTTCAAGTGGCTCATTAGCATAAGGATACGGCAAACAAAATTTCATCCCCTTACTATTTTCCAGTAATCTACAAATTTGGAAAAGAAGGGAGAATGACATCTGTGAAAAGGTGTAAATTGGTGTACTGAGCACTTCTACAAATACCATTTTTAAAGCATGAAGACCAGTCTCATTTGAAACAATATGGTTTAAGATCCCCACACCCCACAAAAACAGTGGGTGTAATTTCCAACATGGGATAACAACGCTACATAAATTGAGGCAAAGTGGACGGAAAAATCATGATGCGAATAGAGTTTTAGCTTTGTCTTCAGGTATCTCATTGATTAAAGGCACGATAAACATGAAACGTTGGACACAACAACTTAGCAACATGAAGTATTTTATAGGATAACCAAATTTCTATAAAATAAGTTCAAACCTGATTTTCATAAAAATTACAAAAATAGATCTCATTCAACATGTTTTTAGAAAGTTAGTTTTCCAGAGGGAAAAATCTGCATGCTACTTTACACCATTTTGTAGCTTATTACATCAACAAGGGAATGTTGCAATCTGTTAACTGTTGCACTATTTCAGGTCAATGCAAAATGTTACGGTATCTGTACAGGCGTTTATTCAAAAACTGATCAACTTTTTGTGAACTCAAACAAAAAAACATTATTTAAGTGCCATCTCAGCTGCACAATGTAAAAATTATAAGAATTTTGTCAATCTGTGTAGCCACAAAAATGATTTCAACACTGATGCAGAATGGAACTTTTTTGTCACCAGCTACGGAAAATCTGCAGGGAGTGATGGGATTGATAGCACAAGCAACTGGTTATATGCACAAGCCTACAAAGGCCATCAACCAATCGAATACTGAAGACAAAAGATCTATTCATCTTTTGTGACATATCTGTGTGTGTGTGTGTGTGTGTGTGTGTGTGTGTGTGTGTGTGTGTGTGTGTGTGTGTGTTTTACAAAACAAGAAATGTAAGAAAGCAAAAAGTTTGAAGAATAAGATGGCAAGGAAGCAGCACAGCTGCCAGTATGAGAGAGCATCATCAATTCGTATCAGCAAAGTTTCTACTGACATGATAAATTTTCTATTTTGTTGCCAGAGTATCTAGTGCAGCCATGCTCACTCTGAAATGGATAGGAGTTCATACTCTCAGTCATTATATTGCCTGTAAATATGATACTGAATGGTGGACTGCTAACATTATTGAAAAATTAATGAAACACAATTATACCCTGATAAAATTTATGCATGCTTAAGGCCCAGCTCATTCATTTTATTGGCCATAATGTTTGTTGGGTACCAGATCAAGACCCCATCATGCTCTATTTTCCTTCAATATAATCATCTAACTGACAGTATCAATTTCCAGAAAACGAACTGCAGAAAGTGGTTCAAATATTATAAAAAAATGTAAACTGAAATGTTGTCAAATTTAAAATCTGCCTATGTTGGATAGTCGTCCTGGTACCACGCGCCGCAGGTTTTGAATCTGTGCCAGACGGCATGGACGTCGAAGACCACTAGAGGTCTCTGCACCGTCACACCATAAGCCATGGTGGGGCGGGGCGCGCCTCCTGGCCCATGTATAATATGAGGGCTCCACGGTGGAACACGTGTTCCCAGAGGCCAATAGCGACGTCCCCAATCATGTATTTAAGCGCCTGCCTTTCGCTCAGCCAGTCAGTCAGTCTGATCTTTGTTTGTGTCTATCAACATCTCGCCTACAGCCAGCGTGTTTACGTTAATTTGTTCCATGTACGAGTGGATGTGGTTGATTGGTGAGGTTTTCTTGTGACTCTGTTGCTTCTTGTGTGTTGTTGTGCATAAGGTCTTGCTCGGTTGTCCTTCGTTGTTCATTTCTGTCCTTTCCTGTTTGTGTTGTTGTTCATGGGCTGCTCCATGGGTCTCACCGAGCTCTCCTTCACTACAACCCCGCAACCTTCCTACAGAACTGAGATTTGGGGATTAGCTACTTAGGAAATGGCTTTGTAAGCAGACCATTACCATCGCAAAGCTTTGATCCTAAATTAAGATACCAAATTACAGGTGTAGGAAACTGGATGAATAAACCCACCTGTGGGAAGCATTTCATGACTCCTATGGCAACTGGGTCGCCATGTCAAATTCTTGTACTGATAAAGACAATGTCACCATGCACCAAAACAATAGAGTGAGATCTTACTTGCCAATTTAAAAATAAAAATCATAGGCAATAAAACACGGACAACATTTTGCTGAAATGTACCCTGTTGCTGTGGCACATTTCCTCAAATCTGTCCATCATTTTCCGATATTGTTAGTGCACACTGGAAAATTGAATATGATTTTCTGGATACTTCAAAACATGCTCTTTCCAGTTGTAATTAGTTTGAAATTAATTATGGAACACAAATTTTCTAAATGCAAATTGAATGTGATCTACTTTTGTAATTTTTATGAAAATCAAGTTTGGAACGAATTTCTAGAAATTTGGAAAGCAGTACATGAACCATATTTTATACTGGAAAAAACTTTACTTTGCTAGTGTCTTGTGTACAAAGTTTCATCTTTATCATGCCTTTAATCACCAATACACTTTATATAAGATGCAAAAGTTAAAACTTTATTTGCAGCATGATATTTCCAGTTACTTTCCCTGAATTCATGTAGTATTGTTAGCCCATGTTGGAAAATACACTCTTATCTAGTGATGGAAAGGGGGGGGCTGGTTGCTGAGGTGGAGGTTGGAATCTCTTACAACAATTGTTTCAAATGATGACAGTTCTAAAGCTTTGATACAAAATAGTATCTGTAAAACAAGTGACCCCCCCACCCAAGAACCATGGACCTTGCCGTTGGTGGGGAGGCTTGCATGCCTCAGCGATACAGATAGCCGTACTGTAGGTGCAACCACAATGGAGGGGTATCTGTTGAGAGGCCAGACAAACATGTGGTTCCTGAAGAGGGGCAGAAGCCTTTTCAGTAGTTGCAGGGGCAATAGTCTGGATGATTGACTGATCTGGCCTTGTAACGCTAACCAAAACGTCCTGGCTGTGCTGGTACTGCGAATGGCTTAAAGCAAGGGAAAACTACAGCTGTAATTTTTCCCGAGGGCATGCAGCTTTACAGTAAGGTTAAATGATGATGGCGTCCCCTTGGGTAAAATATTCCGGAGGTAAAATAGTCCCCCATTCGGATCTCCGGGCGGGGACTACTCAGGACGATGTTGTTATCAGGAGAAAGAAAACTGGCGTTCTATGGATCGGAGCGTGGAATGTCAGATCCCTTAATCGAGCAGGTAGCTTAGAAAATTTAAAAAGGGAAATGGATAGGTTAAAGTTAGATATAGTAGGAATTAGTGAAGTTCAGTGGCAGGAGGAACAAGACTTTTGGTCAGGTAAATACAGGGTTATAAATACAAATTTACATAGGGGTAATGCAGGTTTAATAATGATTAAAAAAATAGGAATGTGGGTAAGCTACTACAAACAGCATAGTGAACGCCTTATTGTGGCCAAGATAGACACGAAGCCCACGCGTACTACAGTAGTACAAGTTTATATGCCAACTAGCTCTGCAGATGACGAAGAAATTGAAGAAATGTATCAGGAAATAAAAGAAATTATTCAGGTAGTAAAGGGAGACGAAAATTTAATAGTCATGGGTGACAGGAATTCGGTAGTAGGAAAAGGGAGAGAAGGAAACGTAGTAGGTGAATATGGATTGGGGCTAAGAAATGAAAGAGGAAGCCGCCTGGTAGAATTTTGCACAGAGCACAACGAAATCATAGCTAACACTTGGTTCAAGAATCATAAAAGAAGGTTGTATACATGGAAGAAGCCTGGAGATACCGACAGGTTTCAGATAGATTATATAATGGTAAGACAGAGATTTAGGAACCAGGTTTTAAATTGTAAGACATTTCCAGGGTCAGATGTGGACTCTGACCACAATCTATTGGTTATGAACTGCAGATTAAAACTGAAGATATTGCAAAAAGGTGGGAATTTAAGGAGATGGGACCTGGATAAACTGACTAAACCAGAGATTTTACAGAGTTTCAGGGAGAGCATAAGGGAACAATTGACAGGAATAGGGGAAAGAAATACAGTAGAAGAAGAATAGGGTAGCTTTGAGAGATGAAGTAGTGAATGCAGCAGAGGATCAAGTAGGTAAAAAGACAGGGAGTAGTAGAATTCCTTGGGTAACAGAAGAAATATTGAATTTAATTGATGAATGGAGAAAATACAAAAACGCAGTAACTGAAGCAGGCAAAAAGGAATACAAACGTCTCAAAAATGAGATCGACAGGAAGTGAAAAATGGCTAAGCAGGGATGGCTAGAGGACAAATATAAGGATGTAGAGGCTCACTAGGGGTAAGATAGATACTGCTTACAGGAAAATTGAAGAGACCTTTGGAGACAAGAGAACCACTTGTATGAATATCAATAGCTCAGATGGAAACCCAGCTCTAAGCAAAGAAGGGAAAGCAGAAAGGTGGAAGGAGTATATAGAGGGTCAATACCAGGGTGATGTACTTGAGGCCAGTATTATGGAAATGGAAGAGGATGTAGATGAAGATGAAATGGGAGATACGATACTGCATGAAGAGTTTGACAGAGCACTGAAAGACCTAAGTCGAAACAAGGCCCCGGGAGTAGACAACATTCCATTAGAACTACTGACGGCCTTGGGAGAGCTAGTCCTGACAAAACTCTACCATCTGGTGAGCAAGATGTATGAGACAGGCCAAATACCCTCAGACTTCAAGAAGAATATAATAATTCCAATCCCAAAGAAAGTAGGTGTTGACAGATGTGAAAGTTTAATAAGTCACAGATGCAAAATACTAACGCAAATTCTTTACAGATGAATGGAAAAACTGGTAGAAGCCGACCTCGGGGAAGATCAGTTTCGATTCTATAGAAATGTTCGGACACGTGAGGCAATACTGATCTTACGACTTATCTTAGAAGAAAGATTAAGGAAAGGCAAACCTACGTTTCTAGCATTTGTAGACTTAGAGAAAGCTTTTGACAATGTTGACTGGAATACTCTCTTTCAAATTCTAAAGGTGGCAGGGGTAAAATACAGGGAGCGAAAGGCTATTTAGAATTTGTACAGAAACCAGATGGCAGTTATAAGAATTGAGGGGCATGAAAGGTAAGCAGTGGTTTGAGTGGGAGTGAGACAGGGTTGTAGCCATTCCCCGATGTTATTCAATCTGTATATTGAGCAAGCAGTAAAGGAAACAAAAGAGAAATTCAGAGTAGGTATTAAAATCCATGGAGAAGAAATAATAACTTTGAGGTTCACCAATGACATTGTAATTCTGTTAGAGACAGCAAAGAGCCTGGACGAGCAGTTGAACGGAATGGACAGTCTCTTGAAATGAGGATATAGATGAATATCAACAAAAAGCAAAATGAGGATAATGGAATGTAGTCAAATTAAGTCGGGTGATGCTGAGGGAATTAGATTAGGAAATGAGACACTTAAAGTAGTAAACGAGTTTTGCTATTTGGGGAATAAAATAACTGATGACGGTTGAAGTAGAAGGGATATAAAGTGTAGACTGGCAATGGCAAGGAAAGCGTTTCTGAAGAAGAGAAATTTCGTAACATGGAGTATAGATTTAAGTGTCAGGAAGTCATTTCTGAAAGTATTTGTATGGAGTGTAGCCATGTATGGAAGTGAAACATGGACGATAAATAGTTTGGACAAGACGAGAATAGAAGCTCTCAAAATGTGGTGCTACAGAAGAATGCTGAAGATTAGATGGGTAGCTCACGTAACTAATGAGGAGGTATTGAATAGGATTGGGGAGAAGAGGAGTTTGTGGCACAACTTGACTAGAAGAAGGGATCGGGTTGGTAGCACATGTTCTGAGGCATCAGGGGAACACCACTTTAGAATTGGAGGGCAGCGTGGAGGGTAAAAATCGTAGAGTGAGACCAAGAGATGAATACATTAAACAGATACAGAAGAATGTAAGTTGCAGTAGGTACTGGGAGATGAAGAAGCTTGCACAGGATAGAGTTGCATGGAGAGCTGCATCAAACCACTCGGGACTGAAGACCACCACAACAACAACAATAACAACAAAAAAAGTGTCAAAAATACCATATTTACATCTTTTCACAAAAATCATCAGTTTTTTACAAATTTGTAGATTAATGGAAAATAGTAGGTGAAAATTTTTTTTTATTCCATATGCTTGTGCTACTGAGCTAGTGCACAATAAGTTTCATATTCACAATGTATTAACTCTAAGAGATATAACAATCCAAAATTTACATTTTTGTCATGTTGCGATTTTTGTGCCCAATTTTGTTTCAAATTAATGTAGCTAGCATTCTTAGCCTCTGTTGGCTCATCAATAACATATTTCCTTTTTGTTAAAGCCATGGTCTTTCTAAGAAGTCCAGTTTGGAGAGTTTTACAGAACACAACTTTTTGCAAAATTAGGTCAAAAATACTGCATTTTTTACCTTTTTACAAAATCTTTAACTCTGTACTGAATTTATTCAGTATTGGAAAGTGGTATATAAATGAAACTTTATATCTTAGAATCTTGTGTTGTTAGGTTACTACATGTCAAATTTCACATTCATTGTACCTTTAGTCCCTGATATACACGAAGCCAAACTTTGAAATTGTTTTAGGCGTCGATATTTACGGAGCCAATTTTTCAGGTAATTTTGTGTAAAAAAACTGTGGTGAAATATGGCACATAAAGTTCTTTACATTACTATTTTCAAGAGAATGCATGAAGTTGTACAAGATGGCAAAATTTCATTTATTTCAACAAAATATTGCCCAAGATACAACAGCTTGAAGTCACCAGAAATTCACTTTCAGTGCAACTGGGATGCAGGAGGTATCCTACACATTATCACTGACTATTTTGCATCAACAGCAATCAACCCACTTCGTGTATTGTACATATTCAGGGCTGATAGCTTTGACAGATTTCTGCAGTCTTGTGATCTTCACAATTAAGTATACGTTTTGGCTTTCTTTAAGACACTGGTTGCTGGAGCATGTATTTATTTTAAGATGATAGGGAATCAGTGGGACTGGGAGCTCACTACTTAGGAACCTATGGTTAATCACAAATGAATCTAAGTAATTCTTGCTAAGCTCTATTGCCTAGCTGTCCTACCATATAGTACTGCATATGACTTATGGAATGCTACAAAACAAAACACACACACACACACACACACACACACACACACACACACACACACACACACACACACACACACACAGAGAGAGAGAGAGAGAGAGAGAGAGAGAGAGAGAGAGAGAGAGAGAGAGAGAGAGAGAGAGAGATCAGTTCATCATTTATATTTTCTATGTGTAATATGTTGTTGACTTTCTCAAACACGCATGCCCAAAATTTTTTTTTATTCCATGAAGCTCAGTTCTGAGTACATCTAACCACATGCAGAGATGAGTTTCACCATTGCTCTTTATCTTCATATGGCAGGAAAACCATCCTACTTGAGTTCTCCACAACATCTGGTTGCTCATGGTGTTTGAGCATTCTAGTCAAAATGCATGGTGAATCTGCTTCTCTGAGCACCTTTTCTGCACTAACACCTAACACTAAATGGAAATGGGTAAACTCTGCTGACAAGCTCTCAGGATCTGATATAACTTCCACAATTTGAGTGAGTGCTCATAAAATACTACTGCCTTGGGATGAGTGAAAACAGTTAGTAGCTCACAATTATAAGTAATTGTGTGTTCATTCACTATGCATATTGTGACCCATGAGCGATTTCTACATTCATGACATCTAGAAAAGGGAGGTCTTCATTTTTAACCAGACAATTGTATAGAGGGAGTTTTGATTTCTAAAAATAAAGGAAGCATTGCGGTCTCATGTGGTCATACCACCAAGGTATCATTTAAATATATCAAAAAACATTTGGGTTCAAGAACTACTCACTGAGGTACTTTATAGTTGATGCAATGTTTCTTGAAAAGGCACTTTTAGTAACAGATAAACTGGGACGAAACTCTAATATGTCAGTTGGTTCGAGAAGTAAGACGTTGAGTTGACATTTTGTCTTCTGAATTTTTAATGCAGTGTTCAATTTTTGAACCAAATGGTTCAAAAGAGAAGCCAGATCTATTGCTGGGTAGTATGTCAGGGTTGCAATATTGCTGGCAAGGGGTGAAGCAGGCCTCTTTGGTAGGCCATAAAGTCTTGGTTTCAGGTGGTCATTAATAGGTGGGCACTGAGGAGTGTGGATGTCTTTGCTTGTATGCATCCATAGAATTCTTCTGGAAATCTCCAATAAATCTGTCATGTTGTCAAAATAAGATGTCAGAGACAAAAAAATAATGGTGTCACACTTGTCCTCTCTTGAATATCGAAATGCTTTCATCATCACAGAGGTAATATTCTGCTTGGGTGTGTGCATCCTAAATGTCTTTATCTGTGAAATTAAGCACAGTATGTCTGCAATGTTTATATTTTTGCAGTGGTCAGTATGCAAGGTGACAGAAATTCGACACACCATGGCTTCTTCAGCCTGGTCTGAAAGTGACCAAATAACACTGCCTATCACTTCCAGGAATATGCCAACTGACATGACAATATAAGAAAGGGAAAGTGAAAGCAGATTTCTGGAGATCATGTCTAGTTCTTGTTATGCATAACAAATTCTGACTGTCATCAGTGCCCACTTGGTGAATTTCAATCAAGTTTTCTGAAGCCAAAATCTTAATCAAAATGCAAGAGAACGCAACAGTCTGTTTCTCTCGTAATGAAGATTATCAAACTCTTAACTGCTGATGTCTCCTCCCTGTAGGTTACTGCCATAGAACGTAAGTTATATTTCAATGAAGTTGCTGCTCATCATTTTCTGGTGGAACTGTGCTGAGTTGAAGTGGGCTGCCAATTTACACAGAAGTTTCTAAGAAGAATGCATGTGCCAGGAAGTAGGGCTATAACATCACCATAGGAGATGTCAGCATACAAAGCCCCACTACCAGAAGAATGAGCCATTGATCCCACATGTGGGGCAGGAAATCCCTGCCACAAGCTGTGCCATTAACGTAATGGTTGAAATATATATAGCAAATGATTTACTCAACAGAAACAGAGGATTTCGCAGCTTTGGTAGCACTAAAGCAATGATTGGAGCAGATACATTAATTCAACAAGATTGCACTGACAGACTCAAAAGCTAGGAGAGCTCAGCTTTGCCACAATGCACGTGCTGGGGTCCGCAGCAGTTTTCAATGTGTCATGCATCTGGGGTCCCCTGCCTATTTCTTTAGCAGGGAGCTATAGATGTCAATGTTATCTGTGATGATGTTATAGCCTCTTGGCATCTGCACTTCTCTAGTGAATCAGTATATGAATTGACGAGCTACAACTACTCCCCACAGTTGAAGATGATGAGCTGCTACATTGAAGCACAGTGCACTTCCCATGACACTACCCAGTGCAATGCCTGAGAACCTTACAAGCATGTGGAAAATCAACTGAATGAATATGAACCACTATAGTGTCTTGGAGTCAGAATATTATGCTGCAGCAAATAATAATGTATAATCAATTAAAAATATCAGTTCCAATGTTTTATCTTAAAAAATCTACTCACCAAGTGGCAGCAGAACACACACATAAAAGACTGTCGTAAATGGCAAGCTTTCGGAGCCAGTGGCTCCTTAATGGTTGAAGGGGAAGGTAGAAGGGTGAAGGAAAAGGACTGGAGAGGTCTAGGAAAAGGGATAGTTTTTGGCAAAGTCACCCAGAACTGTGGGTCAGGGGAGACTTACCGTACGGGATGAGAAGGAAAGACTGATTGTAGTGGACAGCATCGGACGAGATTTGAAATCCTGAGAGCTTAATGGTGGAAGACAGGGTAATATGCAAGACAGAGATTACTACTAAAACATCACGCATGAGTTAATAAAGCAAAGTGAATTGTGCATGTGCACGTAGCAGAGGTGGAACGGTGGGTGGGTGGGTAGGTGGATGGTGGTGGGGGGAGGGTGAAAAATAGATGGGAACGAAAATTAAAGATGTCAATAACTGATTGTTTCAGCTCCATTGTTTTGTTGTGTTTTTGTTTTATATGCTGAAGGTAAAAAATGACAGACATACAGATAAATCTTACGGAAATTAAATTGTACAAAGTTTATCAAGAACATGCTTAGAAATAAGCAATTTTGTCAAAAATGATTTACAAATGGAAAACACAATTAGACAGGACAATAATGAGGAAGGAAATTGGCTATATTCTTCCGATGGAAGATGTTTTGGCATTTGTTTTGAGGGGATATGTGAAACTACTGCACACCTAAATGTGGATAATCAGCCTGGGATTTGAACACTCACACTCACACTCACCCTCCAGAGTTTTTAACCACTATGCCACCACGATTTGTAGTAGCTAGTAGCTGCACAGTTCACATAACGACTGAATATTGATTGACTCATATCCTGTAAGATCAGAAGGAGGAAGGAGCAATGTGTCCAAAAAGGGGTCACTTTGAACAGTATAAGCTTTATCAGCTTCTTCATATACGGTGGAAGCAAGAGCAATCATGAAGGCCATTAAGTACTCTTTAACCCAGCATAATGAAAGTATTATAATTGTTTCTGATTCTAAAAGTATTCTTAGAGCTATAGAGAGCAGAAATTGGAGTAAACACAGCAATAAACTTGTTATTGACATAGGTAACAAAATAACAGAATGTTTACAAACAAACAAATATATTCATTTACTTTGGGTTAAAGCTCATGCAGGCAATTTGTTTAACAAAACTGTTGACCAAGGAAGCTGCCATATCCAGAACTGTCTGAGATATCAGGCTACCTTACACCAATTTATTACATCAAATTAAAAGGGACATCAGATCACAGAGAAAAAGAGGAATGGAAGACATCTGTTAAAAAATGAAAATACACTGATTAAAAAAATGCAACACAAAAATATTAATGTAGAGTAATGTAATTTCGGGAATACATTTGCCTAGGTAACCTATTTAAGTGATTAACATTGCTAGATCAAGGTTAATGGAAGTGCAAGATAAGCCATTGCAAATGTGAAATGCTGGCCCATTAATAACTGGCCTAACTGTCAGAATATTGAATGCAAGCTTGCAAACATGTCTGCACTGTGTTATACAGGTGCCTGATGTCAGTTTATGGGATAAGAGTTCAATGCCTGTTGCACTTGGTGGGTTGATACGGGGATGGTTAATGCCATTTGTGGAAAACCCTGAAGTTGTCAGCTGATGATGTCCCATATGTGCTCATCTGGAGACAGATCTGCTGATCGAGCAGGCCAAGGGACATGTTGACCATCTGTAGAGCATGTTGGGTTACAACAGTGATTTACGGTTGTGCGTTATCCTGTGGAGAACAGCCCCTGGAATGCTGTTAATGAATGACAGCACAACATGTCAAATCACCAGATCGATGTACAAATTTGTAGTCAGGAAGTGTGGGATAACCACGAGGGTGGTGCTGCTGTCATACGAAATCGCAACCACACCATAACTTCTTGTGCAGATCCAGAGTGTCTAACATACACACAGGATGGCTGCAGGCCTTCAAATGGCCTCCTCCTAACCAACACAAGGCCATCACTGGCAATGAGGTAGAACCCGCTTTCATCAGAAAACACAACAGACCACCATCCCGCTGTCCACTGAGCTCTCGATTGACACAATTGAAATCGCAGATGGTGGTGGTTTGGGTCAGTGGAATGCACGTTAGAGGGCACCTGGCTCGAAATGTCCTTGAAGTAACTAATTTGTAACACTGGTGCCCACTGCTGCAGCAGTTGCAGTACAATGCACCAGAGATATATGCCCAACACAGTCATCATCTCTCTGTAGTGCCATGTGGGTGTCCAGAACCCAATCATCTTGCTACTGTACATTTTCATGACTAGAGCTGCCACCAATCATGTTACATTCCTACCAAGCGTCTCTGCAATTTCAAGGAAGGAACAGAACATCCAGCTTCTTGTAGCCCTATAAAATGACCTCTTTCAAACTCACTGGTGTTTATTGCAGTAGCCACAAGAAAGATCACGGGAGGCGCACATCGGCGCGGCACGTCACAGACAGTGTTGCCGCAAGTAAAGTCCCGCCCACCAGAGGGCACACGAGAATTCGGCCGCGCCCTCTGCCAGCGGAACAACAACAACTCAGGCAGCATGGGCTTTGCCCAGTCAGTTTTATATCGGGCATGCCTAGCAGACAGTTCCCGGTCTACACTAAGTGAAGTGCAACAGACAATGTGAATTGTGTTAATACACAATTGGCGACGAGTAGGGTCGTTCTTTCGCTTGTTGCGTCATTGTTCCGGTTTCGCAGCTTATCCACGGCATGGAGGATTTATTGCGGGTTTTGGTTGAGCAGCAGAAGCAGCTCATGGCAACCATGACACAAGCACTGCCGGCGTTGCTCTCCATGCAGCCTGCTCCAGTGCCGTTCCCTCCTCCCTTTGCCCCGTATGACGAGACGGCGGAGGATTGGGACACATATAAACATCACCTTCGGCAGCATTGCCAAGCATTTCATGTTGCCGATGCGGAGGTATGTCATGCTCTTTTCTTGTCTTGGATATCTCCCCCCCTGTATCAAGTTTTGCGGCAGCTAGCGCCGTTCCAGGAGCCCTCGTCCTTGTCTTTTGATGCATTGTGTTCATTGCTGACTTCCTATTATCGCCACCACACGCATGTTGTGGCAGCTATGGTTGAGTTCTATCAATGCGAGAAACAGCCCCATCAGTCTTACCAGATGTGGGCCACTACCCTACACAGTCTTAGTTGCAAGTGTCATTTTGTCACGGAGCAGTCGCGAGAGTTGTATGCCCACGTTATGGTGCAAGACGTCATTGTTCATTCGGCCCCTGATAGGGAGGTCTGGCAACGGGCCCTGCAGTAGGTAGATCCTTCCCTTGAGGAAGTCCTGTCCATTGCCCAATCGTATGAAGTCTCTCACACCGCAGGTCAACAGTTGGAAGCGTGGTGTGACATCGCGGTGGTTCAGGGCGATGCAGCCATGTCCACTGCGTCCGGGGTGAAAGACGTGCGAGCGGTACAATCCAGCCGTTACGGCCGCTCCCACACGGCACGTAAACAGAGTTCCGGCCGCCGGCCCCTGTTACCATCCTGTTCGTTGTGCTATATAAATCATGATTGGTCAGAGTGCCCCAGCGTTGGGCCGTTTGTTGCAAATGTAATAAAAAAGGACGCATTGCTCAAGTTTGCCGCTCAGCCTTAAAGGAATCGAAGGAAGCAGATACAGAGGACATTCAGGAACTTTCATCAGGACAGGCTCCCGACACATCGGCACACAAACTCCTTATCGTGGTGTCAGTTCGGTCGCACCGACTACAACTGCAAGTAGATACGGGCGTGGCAGTTTCCTTGTTGAATGCACAAACTTACTCCGACCTTGGGTCGCCCCCGTTGGTGCCAGTTTACCGGCGTCTCTGTGGTTATGGCAAACAGTTCATTCCCCTACTGGGTCAATTCACTACCGATGTTACTTACAAATGAGCCACTCGGCCTCCTACTTGTATTGTTGTCAGTGATGCGAGCTTCGCTAACCTTTTTGGATTGGATGTCTATCAAGCTTACAGTTTTTCTATCGCAGACACCATACAGTTGGTTTCCGTAGACGTTTCCTATCAATCATTGGAATCTTTGATCTCCGACTTTCCAGATATCTTTGAGGAGGGCCTGGGGCATGTTCCAGACTTTGAAGCTCACTTAACGTTGAAGGCGTCACCTCGCCCAAGTTTTCTACGTGTGTGGCAGATCCCTTTGGCTCTCCGCCCTCAGGTAAAAGCAGAGCTAGACCGGCTGACAGCCCTCGGGGTCATTCTTCCCATTTCTTCTAGTGAGTGGGCTTCGCCCCTCATTATTGTCAGGAAACCCTCGGGAAAATTACATCTTTTTGGCGATTTCAAGGCCACCATTAATTCCCAATTGGCGGACACCTATCCCTTGCCTCATTCTGATGAATTGTTCTCCGACATGGCGAGAGGCCAATATTTTTCGAAAATCGAACTTCCGGAGGTTTATCATCACATACCACTTGATGAGGACTCCAAACGGCTGGCGGTCATCAACACCCCATTTGGCCTTCACCAATACTAGCGGTTGGTCTTCGGAATATCCAGTGCCCTGGCGATATTTCAGCATTATCTTGAGCACATCACGTCAACAATCCTTCGTATTAATTACCTTGATGGCATAATTGTCACAGGTTGCCGCATGAAGGAACACTTGCACAACCTTCGAACCCTCTTTCTCAAATTCAGGTCCGTGGGCCTGCGTTGCAACCTGCGTAAGTCGAACTTCTTCCAATCATCCATTGAGCATGTGGGCTACACCATCTCTCAGCACGTCGTCCAGCCGCTAGGAAGTTTGGTCCAAGGTATTGTCAACCATCCGTGGCCCGCTTTGCTGAAGGAGTTACAAGCTTTTTTAGGCAAGATTGCCTATTACCACCGGTTCATTGCCAGGGCTTCCACCATAGCCCACCCTCTGTACTGCCTTCTGTGCAAGGGTGTTCCTTTTGATTCATCGCCTGCATGCGAGCGAGCGTTCACCTCGTTGAAGGGCCTCCTCACGTCAGCGCCTTGCTTGGCTAATTTTGTCCCCAATAAGCCGTTGGTCCTGGCTACAGATGCTTCACAGTATGGGGTGGTTGCGGTCCTGACCCATCGCAATGCGGATGGCTCCGAGCAACCACTGGCCTTTGCGTCTAAAACTCTTAGTCCCGCGCAGGCCCATTACTAATAGGTGGAGAAAGAGGCTTTGGCCATTGTCTATGCTGTTACCAAGTTTCACTCTTTCTTGTATGGCGTGAAGTTTCAGTTATCATTATTTAGCCCCGCCTCTCAGATTCCAGATAGGGCGGCCCACAGACTGCAGCGCTGGGCCTTGTTCCTCTCTAAGTACCATTATGACATTCATTTTCGCCCTACCGCACAGCATGCCAATGCCAACACTCTTTCCTGTCTTCCGGTGGGCGCGGATCATAAGTTCAATCGGGAGGAGATTATGTGGTTTCATTTGGATGTGGCGTCTCTACGAGACTGCCTCTCAGTCTTGGAAGGAGTTCTCTTTCTGGCTACCGATGATACAGCTCCTCGCATGGTTGTTCCTGCAAGTTTGCGAAGGGAGGTCCTCACGTTATTACATGAGGGGCACTGGAGTGTTTCCCGTACTAAAACCTTGGCTCGCAGACATGTGTACTGGACTGGTATTGACAGAGAAATTGAGCACTTGGTGGCTGCCTGTTCCCAGTGTGTGAGCCAACAGGCGTCTTCCAGGTTAGCATTCTCTTCATGGCCACCTGCAACCCAGGCATGGGAACGTGTTCACATAGATTTTGTGGGCCCGTTTCTCAATGGCTTTTGGCACATTGTCATTGATGCTTATTCCCGATTCCCATATGTGGTTCGCTGCTACTCAACCACTTCCGAAGTTGCAATCCAGGCACTCGCAAAAATCTTTTCTGTGGAAGGTCTGCCAGTCACCCTGGTATTGGACAATGGACCTCAGTTTCTTTCGCAGACCTTCCAGGATTTTTGTAAGTGCTTCAGTATTCAGCACGTTTGCTCTCCCCCTTTTCATCCACAATCGAATGGGGAAGCCAAGCGTATGGTGCGCACATTTAAGACGCAGATGAAAAAGTATGTGCACGAATTTCCTGCGGAGGAGGCGTTGATGTTTTTCCTGGCGGCATACGGGTCCACACCGATGGGAGAATGCAACCCCGCAGAGCTCCTCCACGGGTGCCAACCTAGGACTCTGCTGCACCTCCTCTGGCCTGGTCCTCGCCAGTCTTTGCAAAACGGGGTACCCGGCTTTCCACCAGATATGTCTGTCTGGGCATGTGGGTTTGGTCGCAATCCATGTTGGATACCAGCGGTGATCATGCGCCTCAATGGCCGCTGGCTCTATACCTTGCAGGCGGGGGACCGGGAGGTGCATCATCACCAAAATCAGCTACGTCCACGTTTGGGCACCCACCCTCCGACCCCTCAGGCACCGGCTTCCCCATTGCCAGCACCCATGTTGTTTTCACAGGGGATGCTACTGCCCCTGCCCCCTGTGACTCCGCCACACTGTGATGGTTCTCAGCCTTGGCGCCCTCCAGTAGCTCCAGCACCAGCATCGCCATCATTAGAGATGCCCCGGCAAGAGCCAGCCCCCCTCGCAGGCCCGGTTTCTCAGGAGGCTGGTTCACCTGTGGTCGTGCCTTCCCCATCGTCCCCACCACTGGGTCTTGCCCCTCCCGAGGTGGAACAGGATCCTGAGTTTGACAGCTTGTCACCCGTTCTGTCCCAGGCTCCGATGGTGGGACAATGGGGGCCTCTTCGTGTGGGTCACTTCCAACCGTATTCGTAGGTTCCGGCTCGAGGGTTGGCAGATACCCCTGACTCCAGCATGCCAATGGACATGGAGATCATCGCTATTGCATGATGCTCTACCTTCCGATGCAGTGTCTCACAGTGGCTCCACCCCCCCCCCCCCCCCCCCCCCCCAAGGAGGAGGAGTGCTGTAGCCACCAGAAAGATCGCAGGAGGCGCACATTGGCACGGCGTGTCACTGACAGTAGTTGCCGCAAGTAAAGTCCCGTCCACCAGAGGGCACGCGAGAATTCGGCCGCGCCCTCTGCCAGCAGAACAACAACAACTCAGGCAGCACGGGCCAAGCCCAGTCAGTTTTACATTGGGCTTGCCTGGCAGACAGTTCCCGGTCTACACTATGTGAAGTGCGACAGACAACGTGAATCGTGTTAGTACCTTGATAATGGTGATTTCCTCATCTTAAAGTCATTCTTGACTTACATCAACTCACCATGCCCAATTTCAACAGTAACTAATGCTCAGGACCACAATAATGTATATTTAAACAAAAGCTGATCTGCATCCTCATAATGGCTCTATCAGGCTACTCTTATGTGACTGCAACAAAATATGAAGCAACGTCATCTTTCAGATGTATAAACATGCCCACCAACTTTCATTTACGTTGCACAACTCCCTCTTAGTGTCAATGTATTATAGTTGGATACGGATACAACTCACATACCCAGATTTCTGTGGTTTCACAACAGTCTATACACTGTAGAGCTATCTCTGCAATCGTGAGGATGAGATTTAATCAAGCCTGTTTTCTTATGCATTTATTTTATTTCCAACTAAGAAATTCTGGCACCTGTTATTGCAACAGCTCATATGTGGGGTACATTAATCATTTAATATTCACCTGCTTGAAGTATAGTCAGCATACAGAACACCTCCTTTCTGATCTTAACTATCTTAGATTAACTTCTTTCCTTTTATTTATTTTTTTAATTGAAAACTTGAGTGTTTAGAAATTAAGTTTGCCTTTGTTTACACAATAGTACAGAAACAGTGTTTAGATATGTTAATAATTCATGTTCATTTCTTCTTCTTCTTTTAGTGCTCAACCCTGAGGTTGGTTTGCAGCAAAGTGCCATTCTTCTCTTCTGTCTGCCTTCCTCTTCATTTCCACATGTGTGTTACATCCAATGTCATTCATGATCTGTTGCATGTATAATATCCTTGGTCCCCTGCAGATTCCTTCCCTCAATAGCTTGTTCTGCTATTGTTCCAATTATGATATTGTGTCATAGGATGTGCCCTACAAGTTTCTCTCTTCTTGTTTAGATATGCCTCCACAGAGATCTGGTTTCCATTTGGCTTCTAAGCACCTCTTCATTTGTTACTTTATCTCTCCAGCTGACCTTCATCACATCATCCTTCTATAGCACCACATCTCCAGGGTCTTTAGCCATCTTCTCTCTTCTCATCCAACTGTCCAAGTTTCACATCCATATAGGGCCACACTCCAAACGAAACCTTTCATGATTTGTTTCCTCATTTTCGGGCAGATGTTGCTGGTGAGCAAGTTTCTTCTCTGATTAAATGCAATTTTGGCCTTTTGTATTCTGCTCGCAATTTCTTTCCAGCTTCTACCATCCCTTGTGATTTTGCTTCCCAGGTAAGTAAATTCCTCTATCACTTCCAGCTCCTCTATTACAATTCTCATCCTCAGAGGTTCATATTCTGCTCCTGTACTGCATACCATCACTTTAGTCTTTTTCTTGTTTATTCTCATTCCATACTGATTGCATAGAATTTTTTCCATTGTTCTGAGGACTTCCTCTAGATCTTCTTTTGTCTCCGTGACTATAGCAATATCATCCCTTTGTGATCCAGCTGTTTGTTCTAGAGTTTCCCCATACGGGGAATAAGGGTTTCATGCCAGAAGAAAAGACTACTTCATGAAATATGTAACTCAAAAAATTCCTCACCTGTAGTACGCGCATACTATAAAACATACTCCAAAATATTAAGAAAAGTAATAAAAGCAGCAAAAATAATGCATAATGATGAAATCATTTATAATTCAGCTAATAAATCAAACGCTATGTGGAGTGTTATAAAAAAAGAACGTGGAGAATACAGACAACCTTGGAAAAATATAACACTATCACATAAAAATAAAAAAGTAACAAACCCCTTAGAAGTAGCTAACACATTATACAAATTTTTCACAGGTGTTGCTGAAAATATGTTACAATCAAACTTTAAGAGCATCCAGGCAAATGAATATAAAATAAGTACATGTAGAGGATCAATGTACATCAGTTCTGTTCCACAAGATGAAGTAGCTAAAGCAATAAAAGGACTAAAAAATTCCAAATCGGCAGGTATTGATGGTATACCTGCAACAATGTTAAAGAAGAGCGCATCAAACCTAATTGAAGTACTCACACATTTATGCGACTGCTCACTTCAGACAGGCACTTTCCCTGATGTGTTAAAAACATCAAAAGTTATTCCTGTATATAAAAAAGGGGATAAAGACAATGTAAATAACTACAGACCCATCACAATTTCCTCCTGCATCTCTAAAGTACTGGAAAAAGTTATGTATGAGAAACTTATGAAATTTATAAATAAAAACAGCATCCTATGTAATGAACAACATGGATTCAGAAATAAGAGGTCAACGACAACTGCTGTCTATGAGTGCATCAATTCCATCCTAAACTTGATGGACAAAAAACAGGAAACAATAGGAGTCTTTATTGACTTGTCAAAAGCTTTTGACATGGTGGACCATAAAATTCTGCTATCAAAGCTAGAAAGATATGGTATTCGAGGTCTGTCCAACAAGTGGATCAGTTCCTTCCTGACAAATCGTATGCAGGCAGTGTGCGTCAAGCACACAAATATTGAACTAAAAACTGTATCTAATCACTTATCTGACTATAAACAAATAAAATGTGGTGTACCCCAAGGATCCGTATTGGGACCCCTTCTGTTTCTTCTGTACATAAATGATCTAAGCTTAAATATTGATGCACACAAATCAATCATATTTGCAGATGACACCACGATTCTACTAATAGGAGACGACGATGAACAGTTACAGCAGACAGTAAACACGGTCACGAAACAACTTAGCAGCTGGGCACAGAGTAATCAGCTTGTAATAAACAGTAAGAAAACCGTTGCTCTAAAATTCCACAATGTTCCTAACAAGGACATGTTTATCCCATCAGTCTCTATCAATGACGAACCAGTCGGTAACAGTACTGAAACCAAATTCTTAGGACTTTGGCTGCAGAGTAACATCAGATGGAATAAGCATATTGAATGTCTCAATGCAGAACTGAGCAAAACATGTTATCTTCTTTGTTCATTAAAGTCATGCTGTAGTGAGTAAACAGTAATGAATGCATATCATACATACTTTCATTCTCGTCTTAGATATGGGGTCACCTTCTGGGGAAACTCTAAAATAGCTAATAGCACTTTTAAACTACAAAAAAGGGCCATTAGAATCTTGTTTGGGTGCAAGCCTAGAGACTCTTGTAAACCCCTGTTTAAGAAATCTGGTATTCCCCCATTACCGTGTGTATACATTATGGAAACCCTTTTGTTGTTTAAATTAAGTTTAATAGGCAAGGACCAGAGGCTACAAAAAACTGTGATATACATGAGCACTTTACCAGACAAAACAGGAACTTACATATGACTCAAATCAGCACAGCACTGTGCCAAAAAGATACTTTTCACACGGGAGTTAAGCTTTATAACAAACTTCCTGAAAACATAAAAGCTATCACTGAGGTCAATACATTTGGAAAATCTCTAAAGTCATATTTACAGCATCACTGTTTTTATTCCATTGAAGAATATTTAAATTTATGAAATGTGTTATATAAATACTTGTGTGTAAAGTGTATTATTGTAAGATTAAATATGTATGCCTTGAAATCACTTTCAGCCTGTATATTTATAACTTGACTTGTCCAATGTCTTATGCATAAGCTGCTATGTAGACAACAGGACCAATAAAATACAATCTACAATCTACAATCTGCATAACATAGCAAGTCTATCTACTGCCCATTAATTTTGATCCCCACCTCAGTAGGTTCTCGAACTTGGTCTATAGCTTCCTGGATGTAAGCATTGAATATAAGAGGAGAGAGAGCACATCCTTGCTTTACCCTTTTTCTAATGTTTGCTTCTTGTTCCTGGTGACAGTTCCTAATCACTACCACCTCATTCTTATAGAAACCGACTTTCACAGGGATGTCTTTGTACTTTATTCCACTTTTCCTCAGCATTCTGAACATCTCTTGCCAGATAATGTTATCACATGCCTTTTCTGTGTCTACAAAGTCAACATAAGTAGATTTATTTTTCTGTAATTGCTTTTCGATAATGAGTCTCAATGCCAGAATTGCCTCTCTTGTTCCCAATCCCCTTCTGAAACCAAACTGATCTTCACTCATATCCTTCACCTTCTTTTCAGCTCTCTTCAGGACTATTTTTATGAGAATTTTTGATGCATGTGATATTAGGCTTAGAGTTCGGTATTGTTCACATTTTGTAGCTGCTGCCTTCTTTGGTGTAGGAACAATGATACATTTCTGGAAGTCCGTCAGTATCTCTTCTGTGTTATAGATGGACCCAATAAGTTTAAGCAGCATCATTTTCAAGCTGTCACCAGCATTCTTTATTAGTTCTGCAGTTTTTTTTATTAGTTCATTGGTTCTCAGTGTCCATTGAGAAGTTCAGGCAGGCAGGTGCTAAAGAGGTCCGAAATTCACAAAATTCTCACAAGAGGAAAGTAAATAATAATGTTACCATTTTTCACCAAAATATTCCGGGACTGAAGAATAAAGTAGATGAGCTCCTTGTTTGTTTAGATGACATTGAATCTGATAATGTAATAGATATACTATGCCTGTCTGAGCATCACATTGTGTCTGATATGGAAAAGGTAAATGTCAGTGGTTATAAACTAGCTGCACATATGAGTAGAGAGAATAAGGTGAGAGGAGGAATTGCCATATATGTCAAAAGTTATCACTGTGTAAAAAGCTTAGATACAAAAAAGTTTTGTCTAGAGCAACATATAGAAGCATGTGCCTGTCAACTTAAACTGAAGGAGGGCTCTTTTATAATTGTAACAGTATGTAGGTCCCCTTCAGGAAACTTTCATTTATTCTTGGAAAACTTGGATGTCTTGTTGTGCTATCTGTCAGATAGGGGAAAGCAAATTATTGTTTGTGGGGACTTCAATATTGATTCACTGAAAGAGTGTAATAGGAAGAATGACCTGGAAGTCTTGCTCGGTTCTTTCAATTTGACATCTGTCATTAATTTTCCTACTCAGATAGTAAAGGACAGCAGCACATTGATAGATAACACTTTTATAGACCAAGATAGGTTTAAAAACAAAAATTCTTGTCCTGTTGAGAACGGCCTTTTTGATCATAATGCTCAGCTAGTTACAGTATATGACACAGCTCCATTCAGTAATTCAAAACTACCCTCCAAAGCTGTGCGTTCAATTAATGACTCAACAATTAGAAATTTCAGAGAAAATCTTTAGCAGTTATACTGGGATGAGGTGTACAAGGAACCCGATGCTAATTTAAAATATAACTTATTTCATGATACACTTGTAAGAGAATTTGAAAACTGTTTCCCCAGGAAAGTAGTTAAATCTAATTATAATAAACCACGCAAAAAAACCTTGGCTTACTAAAGGAATAAAAATCTCTTGTAACCACAAAAGGGAACTGTATCTAACAACAAGAAAGAGTAATGACCCAGAAGCAGTCAAATATTATATAAACTACTGTGCTACATTAAGAAAGGTTATTAAAAAGTCCAAAAGTATGTGCATCATGTCTGAGATTAATACCTCTGATAACAAAACCAAAACAATTTGGAATATTATTACAAGGGAGACAGGACAACCAAGAGTACAGGATGATGGCATCACCATCAAAGCGAATGGAAACTTGAGAAACAACAAGCCGGAAGTCGAAAACGTTTTTAATAATCATTTTTTAAATGTTATAGAAAAAATAGGATCTAAACATTCATTAGAAGAAGCAAGGCAGGTAATGGAAGAGGCCTTACCCACACCATTTGATACAATCGAAATTCCACCCACCTCTCTTTCTGAAATTAGGAAGATAATAAACTCTCTTAAGAACAAATGCTCACATGGAATTGATGGCATTTCCAGCAGGATAATAAAAGCTTGTTCCCAAGAAATAAGTGGGATTCTTAGCCACATATGTAATAGCTCTCTGAAGTAAGGTAGACTGAAGTGTGCCATTGTTAAACCACTGCATGAAAAAGGGGATACGTCTGATGTCAACAACTACTGCCCAATCTCTCTTCTGACTGCTTTATCCAAAATTCTTGAAAAAGTAATGTAATGCAGAGTAGCTTCACACCTTTGTAAAAATAAAGTTTTAACAAAATGTCAGTTTGATTTCCCTAAGGGTTTTTCAACTGAAAATGCTATATATACTTTTACTAATGAAATATTAAATGCTCTGAGTAACCAGAAGTCACCCGTTGGAATTTTTTGTGATCTATCAAAGGCTTTTGATTGTGTAAATCATGGAATGCTTCTAGATAAGCTCAAGTACTGTGGTATGAATGGGACAGTGCTCAAATGGAAGAGTGCAGAAAGTTGAAATAAGCAGTTCACATAATATGCAAGAAACTGGCGATTTCTCAAACTGGGAAACAATCAAGAATGGGGTGCCACAAGGTTCAGTCTTCAGTCCTCTGCTGTTCTTAATATATATTAATGACTTGCCATTCTATATTCATGAAGATGCAAAGCTGGTACTTTCTGCTGATGATACAAATATAGCTACCACACCCAACAGACAAGAATTAACCGGTGAAATTGTAAACTATGTTTTTCAGAAAATCATTAAGTGGTTCTCTGGAAATGGGCTATCATTAAACTTTGACAAAACACAGTATATACAGTTCCACACAGTAAATGGAATGACACCATTAATAAATATAGACTTCGACCAGAAATCGGTAGCTAAGGTAGAATATTCAAAATTTCTAGGTGTATGCGTTGTTGAGGGTTTGAACTGAAAAAAAAAAAAAAAACGCACACTGAGGATCTGCTGAAACGTTTGAGTTCAGCTACTTATGCTATTAGGGTCATTGCAAATTTTGGCGATGTACATCTGAGTAAATTAGCTTAGCACGCCTACTTTCATTCTCTGTTTTCGTATGGCATCATATTCTGGGGCTGCACAAAAGCACGTAACTGGAGCTCATCCAAGATCATCCTGCAGACACTTATTTAAAGAGCTATAAATATTCACTGTAGCCTCACAATATATATATTCAATTATGAAATTTGTTATTAACAATCCGAACGAATTCAAAAGTAATAGCAGTGTACATGGCTACAACACTAAGAGAAAGGATGATCTTCACTACTCAAGGTTACATCTAACTTTGGCTCAGAAGGGGGTAAATTATGGTGCCACAAAAGTCTTTGGTCACTTACCTAATAGGATCAAAAGTCTGACAGATAGCCACATAGCCACATTCCATTACGAAGTGTCGTATTCATGATCTATGGAACAAGTACTAATCTAATCTAATCAACACCCATTACTTTGTTGTCCTGTAGTTCTTTTAGAGCTCTGTCAAATTCTTGTTGCAGAATGTCACCTCCCTTGTCATCTTCGTCTACTTGCTCTTCTCTTCCTATTACTTCCTCCGAAAGAGGTGTTCTGGCATGTCTAAGTGGGAGATATTCTAATTTTCACTGTTGGTAGCTAAATAGTGCTCACAAACTGTTAGGAAAAAAAAAAAATGAGCTGTCCCATGTATCAGCAGCTGCCATGAAGGAGCATGCTACATTTGCATTGACAATGATTTTAGAAAAAAAGTCTTACCTTGATTATAAAAATTTATAACAGAAAAACTGTTTGACATAATAAGTTATATTTGATGCCATTACATAGGTTACTGTTAATAGTTTTATTTTTATTTATTTTTTTTTTTTTTAAGACCACTTATGTTAGTAAACCTCAACATGTGCACCCTTGGTATCTCGAATAATGTCGAGGTGGTATTCCAGTTCCCACCAGGTGTTTTATAACATGTGTTCCGTCACAATACCCACAGCAGCTTGTATCCTAGCCTTCAGTTCATTGACGTCAGCAACTGGTGTGACGAAGACTCTGTCATGGTATAGCACTCCTTCCAATCCACCAATCCTGACATTACTCCCCTCTCCAGACATTACGCCCCTTGACTTTTTTTCTGGGGCTATATCAAGGACAGAGTCTTTGTCACACCAGTTGCTGACGATGACAAACTGAAGGCTAGGATACAAGCTGCTGTGGGTACTGTGACAGAACACATGTTACGAAACACCTTGCGGGAACTGGAATACCGCCTCAACATTCTCCGAGCTACCAAGGGAGTACCTGTTGAGGTTTACTAACATAAGTGGTCTTAAAAAAAAAACTAGTAACACTAACCTAAGTAACAGCATAAAATGTAAATCATTATGTCAAACGGTTATTATTACAATCAGGGCAAGACTTTGTGCTCACTCTGTACATTTAAGTCTCATAAAAGAGTAACACATTTTACATTAGTACGCCTTGTATCCATACAGCCTATGAAGTGAAGTATTAAGAGAGGCTGATTTTCACCCATTGGCAGAGTTCTACAAGGGGCCAATATCCGCGACTACTACCATATTGACATTTTCTCATCTCCTAGGTCACCATGAGGCCACGAACAGTACACAACACAAAATAGCAACCTAGTTTTTCAAGACAATATAATGAATGATACAACTGAGTCAGGGGAAGAAGAGGAAAGTGGGGGGGGGGGGGGGGGGGGGGGAAGGGGTGTAAGCTGAGTAACTTGATTAATTTATGTAGGCATATGTACTGACGCCATTTTAGTTTGTTAGCCAACTGAGCACCAAGTAATTTTACACATGCTATTTCACCTTGCACATGATCATTAGTATCAATTTCTGGTACCAGAAGATTCTTTTTTACTCATTTGAAATTTCAGAACATGACCAAGCGAGGTGGCACAGTGGTTAGCACACTGGACTTGCATTTGAGAGGATGACAGTTCAATCCTGTGTCCGCCCATTCTGATTTAGGTTTCTCATGATTTCCCTAAATTGCTTCAGGCAAATGCCGGGATGGTTCCTCCCTAATCCGATGAGACCAATGACCTCGCAGTTTGGTCTCCTCCCCCACATCAACCCAACTCAGAACATGAATTTTTTTTTAGTGTGAACCTGCAGTAGGCCTATTCAACAGTCTCCTGAAATACGTATGCTATAGTCGAAGCTGCCTTTTGATGAACATGCTAATCTCTTCAAGAAGAATTAAGAGTTTTTGAACACTCCATTGAGGTCACTGTTAGATCATTTAGGTGGATTAAACTCTGAAATAGATGTAGCACTGAACCTTCATGGATTTTATGTTTACTGCTATCTTGTTCTGAGTTTAGTTTTATTCCTGTACTACTGTCGCTAGGTATCTTCTTTCTCTTATGAACCTAAGATTCCATTTATCTCCGTGTTGATCCTGAACTTTTAAGCATGTTCACTAAACAAACAATTCATGAAGCGAAAAATTTTTAAAACATTATTTCTTGGCACTCTAGGTCTTGAATCTTAGATAGATGAAAGCTACACAGACTGATAGTGTTATGAGGACCCTCTGTCACTGAACAGGTACAACAGTTCAAGATACTTTATTCTGGACTGGTATTTAGCACCTGCCCTTCTGTCTATAGTAGTATTTGTGTGATCAATTCAGCAGAAATCTCCAAAAGATAACACAAAACTAGAAAAAAATGAATTATGTTGCAATTAATCATGGAGCTTTCATTTAAATAATACCTGATGTCTGTCCTCTATGTACAGTATTCCATAACATTGAAATTGTTTACTTTGAGCACTATCTGCTGTGATCTGGAACAAGCATTTAGTCTGAATGGCTTATGTAACAAATTTCTTGTAACACTTTTCTAAAAGCAAGACTATTGCAACCTACATCCTTCTGAACCTGCTTGGTGTATTCATCTCTTGGTCTCCCCCTATGATTTTCACCCTCCACACTTGCCTCCAATACTAAATTAGTGATCCCTTGATGCCTCAGAATGTGTCCTACCAACCGATCCCTTCTTTTAGTCAGGTTGTGCCACAAATTCCTCTTCTCCCCAATTCTATTCAGTACATCCTCATTTTACTTGATCTACCCATCCAATCTTCAGCATTCTTCTCTAACACCACATTTTGAAAGCTTCTATTCTCTTCTTGTCTAAACTATTTATTGTCCATGTTTCACTAACATGCATGGTTACAGTCCATACAAATACTTTCTAAAAGGACTTTCTGACACTTAAATCTATACTTGATGTTAAAAAATTTCTCTTCTTCAGAAACAGTTGCCTTACCAGAGACCATCTACATTTTATATCCTCTCTACTTCGACAATCCTCAGTTATTTTGCTCTACAAAGAAAAAAACTCATCTACTACTTTCAGTGTCTTATTTCCTAATCTAATTCCCTCAGCATCACCTGATTTAATTTGACTACATTCAATTATTCTCCTTTTGCTTCTGATGGTGGTCATCTCACATCCTCCTTTCAAGACACTGTCCATTCTGTTCAACCGCTCTTCCAGGTCCTTTGCTGTCTCTGACAGAATTACAATGCCGTTGGCAAACCTCAAAGTTTCCATTTCTTTCCCATGGATTTTAATTCCTACTCCAAATTTTTCTTTTGTTTCCTTCACTGCCTGCTCAATATACAGATTGAATAACATCGGGGATAGGTTACAACCCTGTCTCACTCCCTTTTCAATCGCTGCCTCCCTTTCGCACTGCTCGACTCTTGTAGTAATAATTGCTATCTGGTTTCTGTAAAAATTGTGAATAGCCTTTCTCTCCTTTTATTTTACCCCAATCAACATTGTCAAAAGCTTTCAGAGAGTCCACAAATGTTAGAAATGCATGTTTGCCTTTCCTTAATCTATCTTCTAAGATAAGTCATTGGGTCAGTATTGCCTCGCATGTTCGAACTTTTCTATGGAATCCAAACTGATCTTTCCTGAGGTCGGCTTCTACGACTTTTTCCATTCCTCTGCAAATAATGTGTGTCAGTATTTTGTAGCCATGATTTATTAAACTGATAGTTCAGTAATTTTCACACCTGTCGACACCTGCTTTCTTTGGGATTGGAATTACATAATCATCAGTATTATCAAATTTATCCTTGTATGCAGCAAACACTTTTCATTCATGTTCTTTGTTTTATAGGCTATCACTTTGCATTGTTCAAATTATTCTAACTGCTATAGGCCTTTACTTACATCAAGACTTCATATCACATCAACTGTCATATGCAGTAATTTTATTTATTTATTTACTTATGGCATAGTCCATATCAATACCGGAAGGCTAAGAGAAAATCTTACTTTCATCATCTCAGATGTTACTGTATTTAGCATATGTTAAAATGTCAAACTAAGTAAGAAACACACACATTTTTGTTTTCTCCAAAAAAAAAAAAAAAAAAAAAAAAAAAAAAAAAAAAAAAAAAAAAAAAAAAAAAAAAAAAAATTCTGCTCCAAGATACAGCCCTCCAAAGATGACACTGCACATACCACTTTGAAGTTGTAAATTTTGGAAAAAAAAGTTAAAATGCTGTATCTCCGGACCAGTTCCAGATATTTTGTTGGGGGTGTTTCTTATTTGAAGGATAGCTGCTTTATGATTACAAAGAAATCCTTCATTTGGACTTATCTGTCAAAGTTATTTTATTATAGCATTCTGAACTTTACTTATAATTTATGGATTTTTTTCTTTAAAAATGCCAATCCATAAAATTTTGATTTCTTTCCTGTTGATTAGTACCAGATAGTTTTACATTTGCTGAAAAGGAGAGCTTCCACTTTTAGGTTGAACAGGTTCTATAAGCAACTGAAATTTTTGCCATACATAAAACCTGTTTTATTACCACATTATCACACAACAGGCTCATAAACATCAAAACCTAGCCTTATTTAACACAATTTTAGTTTTGAAAGATGAGTAAGAGATTCATTTTTCAACCTTTTTAAACTGTTCCAAAATGTATGTGAAAGGTTCGAAGACTTAAAAGCTTCACTTTATACAACTTCTGTGCACTCTGTTTTGAATTGAAATTAGACAGTCAATGAACTAAAAGTGTGTTCCACTGCTTCAGTATCTTTTTTTAATATACAGTCATGCATTCCTATTGAACCAATAGGAACTGGAGCACTTACAATCTTCAAAACACTGAACAGGAAGTGAGCACTGATGGTGTTGTTGCTGTCCTTCAGCTGGAAACCTATATGCAGTAGCTGGTCAATGTGTTAGCATAAAGTTCACTACAATTTTGTATACACACACACACCACAAACACTCCCCTTCTCAGGTTGTGAATCCGAATATTATCCTGCTGTTTCTAAGGTGTTTGCCGAACGAATGAAATTCTTCTCTCTTGCTCTTTAAAGTGCATGCAATATGAGTTTGCCCATCACTTTGAGTCCAAAAACGTGTCTTCTGAATTTCTTTCGCAGTTGTAGTTTGTTTGGACCATTCTTCTTCTTTTTTCCGCTCACAGAATTCTTTGATTTCCTCTTTGGACAAAAGAATGAGGGCTGTGGATGTGCAAGATTTCATGACTCTCGTAAAATCCTCAGCATTCTGAATTGCAGCTGTATTTGATCTCGAAAGATTGTGTTTTGTAGCATATTGCTTCAGCAGGCCTCCTACACCATCACAAGGACTCTTCCTGTGACCAGTAGCACTTAAAATGACTAGGAGCACCATCAGAAATAATGATGATCTCTGCCCCTGTTTGCAGTTGAAGAATTTTGCGCATTGCTAGCAAGGCATGTGCTGAGTCATGGCCTATGTCATCACTTATAACTGCAACACTTGTGGTCTTGTTTTGACAATATGTCACTCCTGTAAAAATTGATACCTGGTTATTACTCCAATGATATCCTTGTACTTCTTGTGGGAGTATTACAGACCGGTTCTCAGCAAAATCACAGTGAAGCACTAAACATAGTTCTTCAGCCTGTACACACCCTTTCACTTCTGCAATGTGTTGTTCTTGCAATTTCTTCAGATGCTGGTGTGTTATTCCTTTCACTGACCATTTACCAAGTTCATCAATGAGACTGTCAAAGGCAAGAGTTTTCTTAATTAGTTTGCTTTCCTTCCATGTCACATATGTAATTTCTGCAGAGTTATCTGCTACATCTTCCAGCCAAGTGGCTGTAAAGACAGTCCTCCCTTTCCAAGGCAGTTGCCAAATTCTTGAAACAAACAAGTATCTTGCTTTACATAACAGACTACTAATGACTTCACACGCCCAACAACCAAGGTGTCATAGGTCACATGCTCCAGTAAGTTCTTCAAAGTTACCATACAACGTTCAAAATTCACGCAGTACACATACAGACAGACATCTCTAGATGGGTGTGGAACTACCCACTTGGATTGCAGTGCATAAAATTTTGATCTCCCAACATGTGAAGTTGTATAGATGCTCTTATAAATTGCTATTAAGTTTCTTTAATACCACTAGTCATGTACCTCTTCACTAACATAACTTTCTGACTTTCAACTGTTACAGATATAGTGTCTTTATTGTTGGCACTCAGGCAAGAACAAGTCTACTTATCTTCCAGATAAAATGACTGCACTATTTGAACTTCAGCTGCTTCTACAGGATGAACATAGGCCTAATAGGGATCTGGCCTTCCAAAGACTCCTTTTACAGACCTCACATTTCTTGAGTTGTCTACAGTGTACTTTGATACTGACGGAATATGGCTCAAAATTGTTTTCTTTGAAAATGTCTCTGTAACAATAGTTAAAACTTGCACCCTTTCACTGTAGGGTGCACAATATTCAACAGCTGAATTGATATTTGTGAAAATTCTTGGCAAGAGGTGAAAGAGTGCTTTGGTTCATTTTCTTCTGAAGATGGAATTTTTACTTTGACGAGTGTGGTCAGTTTTGCTGTAGTGCATTCATCCACTGCTTTAGTAATTTCTCTGAGCTTTCTTGAGGCAAAGAGCTTGTGGCTCGACTTCACTGATCACAGTTTCTAAACAGGACTAACATCTACCTCTGTAGTTGACTGATTCAGGGTATTTAACTCTTCCTCTATTGATGCAAAATCTGCATCACCTGCACCATGGGAGGCTTCACCTTATTCAGACACTATCATTGTTGTTATTTTGTTAAAACATTTAGAACACAAAAATTCATCACTGGAAATATCTTAACTTTGAAACAGACTCTTCAAATGAGAACACTTATTCCCAACTTGAGTAAAGTCTGTTTTTTTGTCTGTCTTTTATATCAGTCTTTTATGGATATGCAAATAGTCAGCAGACTTCACTCTCCTGTGGCCCCAGTCAGAAGACATTTCAAACAGTCCTTTTCACAAAACACACTGCAACTGTGTCAACTGGCAAATTGCTCACAAAAACAGAGAACTTACTGTATGGTCTCAGATTTCTTAGAAGCATTTTCAGAAAACAAGTTAGCACTGAACAACTACAATACAGAAACCTGCAATGAACAACCACAATAAAGAAACTGACAAGAAACTACAACAAAGTGTAAGAATATCTGCAACAATGAGACTGAAAAGAAATAACTGCAACAAAGAAAGTGATAAGAGATAATTGCAACAAAGACAATGGAAATATACATTGTAACAAAGAAATTAGTAAGAAACTACTTCATTGAAAGCATATATTACCTTTGAAAGTTAAAAAAAATATTTAAAAAAAAATAAAACCTGTCCAACTTAAAAGTGGAAGCTCTCCTTTACACAGAAGATAGCACTAATTGGTAATAATCGACAGAAAAAAGATCTAACTTTTCTGGATTGACATTTTTGAAAAAAAAAATCTGTAAATTAAGAAAAAGAACTTTGACAGATATGTCCAAATGGAGGATACCACTATCATCATAAAGCAATTATCTTTCAAATAAAAAAAAACTCTAACAAAATATCTAGAACTTTTACAGAGATACAGCATTTTTTTAAAAAATTCCAAAATTTGCATCTTCAAAATGGTGTTCACAATGTCATCTTTGGAGGCCTGTATCTCAGTGGCAGAAATTTTTGTGGGGAAAACAAAAAAAATACATGATTCTCACTTACTCCTGAATTTTAACATACGCTAAATTCAATGACATCCGAGACTATGAAGGTAACTCCCCTGCCTGAAGTGATACGGATTATGCCTTGTGTATTAGGTAAAAACAGAGACCAAAAAGTTTTTTGTACCATCATTCACACATACTACAGAATTTTTATGGCTTTTACATTTTATAAGGTCATATTGGGCTTGGTAATGAGTTCTATACGCACAGGATTTTTTTCCTCAGGAGTTAAGGAAATGAGGTTCAAGTGTGACTGAGTTCCGTCCCCCATCAACAACACATCTTTGTTAACAAATTGACCTGTAACATTAGCCCAAGGTCTAGGTTTTGTTAGAGGCGACAAATTGGCTGTGAGGCAGAGACACTAAAAACTGTGAATACAAAATAAAGGTTGTAGTTATGCCATGAAATGTAGCGCATCCAAACATCTCTTTTCCCTCCACATTAACACACTTTAGTTTAGCAAGATATGTTCAGAAAAGCTATATTACATAATAGACAATTCACCAATGAAAATTTTGGAAGAATTGCATGCAGAAACAAAGGAAGTGTGGGGATGTGGGCACTAAATAACCCTTACCAAGAACTAGGAAGAACACAGCCTGTAGCAAAGACACCTGTAAAGTTACAGAATGTTTCGGTTACTCACCGGAATGTCTTCCCTTTAATAATTTCTTTACTTCACTTAAAATTGTTGTGAGGCACAATTATAGTTAAAAAGACATTGCCTCACATCTTGTTTTGATTGTAATGCACCATTACCCCAATGAAATTTCATCCGTTGGGGAAACAAAAGGCAAAAGCTAATGTAAAACGTGAACTAGCCATCTGAAGATGAACCTGTCAGTTCATAATCAATAACGGTGCTGTTTAAATAAATAAATAAATAGCACTGTAAAAAGTGGCTGGTTGCTGTAATCTACTGTGTAAGAGTCAACCCATAGGAAGTTTCAATCTATGATGTACAGAGTGCAGAACAATCCAAGCTTAATGTATATATGAGCAGTCACTTAAAATGAACCACCTGCAGTTATTGCAGTGAAAATTTGAGAAACCATGTGATCATTACAGTTGATGTTAATCTGAAATTTTGTTGTAAGAAATAGCTCCTTAAAAAATGAAAGAAACAAATAGGTGTAGGCTGTAAGCATACCTAGGTGATTATCCATTTGGCACAACATTTTCGGTATATTTTCATCATTTTCAATTTCTGGACTAACAACTGGAGCCATATTCCAAATAACAATTCTTCCAGAATCTCCACCTGCAAAAAGATGAAATACACGGGTAACAATGCTGTTGTACGCAAAGCTGGTGTAATATTCAACAAATTGTGATTTCCGTCAATTGATCATAAAGCAAATAGAAATAAACTAACGGCAAAGCCAAGTACTGGTAGCACTGTCATGGACCAAATGTGTCAAACTAAAAACCATCTTGACAACTGTGATATTCAAAAGGTCTATGTTCTGAGAGTCAAATTTTTTGTTAACAGTTCACAGTGGCCGATGACCGTATCAGTGTAGTCCCTCCAATCCCACAAACCAATGAACAGTTCACAATTTCTTAATCCATTTCTTCTTTTGGACATAGTTCTGCATAGTTGATAAATCAAATAGCTTCAAACTGTTCATTTCTGGTTCCCTTATTACACCATAGTTTTATGCAGTGGCTAATACATTCTTAGTCCTTTGTGATCTATATGTATAAAATTAATATACTGTGCATTTGCTGCTGAATGCACACACAAAATTTTTTTAATGGGCTATAACAGAGACAAATATGTGCATACAATTGTACTCAAGGGTGAATAAATCTATTCTATTCTTGGTGCAGATCTTTACGAAAACACACTGATGCTACTACATCTTTCTTCTACACTTGCACCGTGGAAGTGGTGTCCTGTTCATATAAATAAATGCTTTTGGTCAAACACAAGATTTACATTAAGTTCACAAACATATTATACCAAATACATCACATAATAATACCTTGTCCTCCTGTTGCAAACCTGGATCCATCAGGATGGATGTCAACGGACAAAATAGAAAGTTCTGAAAAAAATTATGGGTCGACAGAGGCGTCCGATCCCAGGCGTCGGCTTTGACCCATGACGTAAGGGTGTTGTGTGTGACGTCATGATGGCGCGGAGTTTGGTTTGTGAGCGTGGCGTGTTTGAAGATGTCGTCGTGTTGTGGTTTGTTGTGCTCTCTGGTGGTATGTTCAGGATTTTCGTTTGTGTGCTGTAATGGGCTCAGTTTGCTTTTGCTCATTATCCAGAATTGTTCGAGTGTCGGCTGTGTTTCTAGTGGAATTCCTTTTAGTTAGTTAACGATTTTGTGTGATGGTTAATTTAGTGATGTTCACTGCATATGGTGTGGTAATTGTATTAAAATTAATCGGTTGTTGTTTTTGTTCAGGAATGGATATGACTGATAAAATTAACAGTGCGCAGGTCACGAGAAGTGTTCGATCCCAATGTGTGGCTGTGTATGTTGATATTGGGGGTTGACAGAAGTGTCCGATCCATGCGTCGGCTTTGACCCGTGACATAAGGATGTTGTCGTGTGTGACGTCATGACGGCGTGGAGTTTGGTTTGAGTGTGGCTGTCTCCAGTTCTGTTTTACCTTATTTTATTTACTTTTCTGATCTGTTTGTTCTATCTCGTGAGATTTTTTTTTTTTAAATTTAAAAACACTTATTACTTATTTTAATTATCTGTTTCATCGAATTTCTGTTTTAGTTTATTATATTTATCTTTCTGATCTGTTCGTTCTATCCCGTGAGATTTTTTTTTTTTAAAAGACAAGAAACACTAATCAGCTACTGAAGCATCTTTGTCTTCTACGGGTTGCAGGGGTTACGACCCCCTGGGGAGGTGGGTGGGTATTCGTGCTTGGCTGTCTTCACTTACACGTTGTAGCTACGCAAGGCCTCTAAATTTAATTATATTTAATTTGCCCCCCACCCAAAACACCCCATTTCCCGCGCTTGTCCCGTTAGTGTCATTAGGCTTCTTGTGGAAAGTGTGTGTGTTTGTGTTTGTTTCCGCCATATTTGTGACGTCATGGGTCAAAGCAGATGGGTGGGATCGGACGCTTCCGTATTTCCATAGCCTAAATCGCAGTACAGACATTTCACTTCCTTTACTTTCGCTGTCGTTGCACTTCAATATCATTAAGAGTGAACGTGTTATCCTCATCAACAGCCACATAGAAAGTATTTACTCCCATACTCCAAATCCACAATACACTTGCACCTCTGATGAAAGCAAAACAGCACCAATCAATGATAGGCGTAACCCATCAAAGATATTAATTTTCAAATAAAACAGCAACCTGCACAATGCAAAAGGTCTTTATGACATTAAATACAATTTATTTTCATTCTGACTGAAATAAACTCTATAATAAATAAGATGCAGACCAAAGATCTGCTCATTCTGACGGAGTCTGACACTAAGACACAGAATATCAAAATATAAATAGTACAACGCTATGGGAACAGAATGACAGCAGCGCTCCTAGTGGTAAGGCGGTGAACTTTGAATACAAGAAAATATGGTGCCAAAATCAGTATTTTTAATACTAAATACACGATGTAGATGACACTACATTTCATTTATATTTTACGAGCGGGCGTCTTACTTTAGCGGTAAAGTGCGTGCCTGGAAACAAAAGTTTTGTGACCTTGCAAAGCAACATATTAGAGAAATCTTGATTTGTACTAAGCAACACTTTGATGTGTAAGTATAGAGCTGACAGCAAATAAGAGACCAGTTGTGATATTGTTAATTTATAGAGTAACTACAGGGGATCTCGGAATCTTTCTCAAACAGAGTGAAGCAGTTTTGTCAAAATTGTATAAAAACACATTTCAGTCATATTAATAGGTGACTTTAATTTAAATTTCTTGACTGAAATAAGTGATAGAATAGAATTAGAGCAATTGATGAGTGCTTACAACTTAGTGCAAATAGTAGAATTTCCCACTAGGTTACCTGACCATTCAAGTACTCTTATTGATAATGGTTTTGTTAATAAGTCTAGGCACAGCAGCTTGTCAGTCAGTCAAGTCTTAAGTGGGCTGTCAGACCATGATGATGTACTTCTTACTGTCCTTCAGTTTGATCTTAAGGTAAAACTACAACCTATCTGAAAAACTTTGAGACCAGTAAATAAAGAAACAATGTAGACATATAGGTAGGAGCAACAAGTAGTAGACTGGTTTGAAATATATAATTCAACAGAAGTTAACTCAAAATGCATTGTCTTTATTAATCAAATAACAAGTCTTTTTGAGGAAGTGTTGCCAAAGAAAACAGTCACAGAAAACAAGTTTAACACTACATTTAAGTCATGGAGTACACATGTAAACCAAAAAGAGAATTCTATAGGTCAGCCAGACTATCTAACAATACTGACATGAAGTGGCAAGGTACGTGGACTCTAAGATGTTAAGGAAAGTGATACAGAAATCAAAAAACATGCACTTCAAAGAGAAAATTGTTAAATCGGTTAACAAAATGAAAACCATATGGAAATATGTGAGATGTGAGACTGGGAAAAGATCAACTGCCAAAGAAATTACTAGTTTAAGAAATGGGTGCAATACAGTGGATGATCTTGAAATATTGGCTAATATTTTCAATAACCATTTCTTAACAGTCACAAAACAAATGGGGTGCCTGGGTACTGTAAATAAAGATACACCTTAAGTAACAAAATGTTTGGAAAATGGCAGTGAAAGAAATAGAAAAAGTAATTCTGTCTTTAAAAAGTAAAAACTCTGTTGGAGTTGATAACATTTCCACCAAGTTACAGAAATATTGATGTAGTGAAAAAGTACAGTCCTCAGCCATATTTGTAATATGTCACTGGAGGAAGGCGTATTGCCTGACAGGCTAGAATGTGGACTTATACGACCAATTTATAGAAAGGGGGAAAAGATTGATGCTACAAATTATTGACCCATTTCATTACTCTCAGTTTTTCCAATTGGTGCACAACAGAGTGGTTGAGCATCTTAGTAGATATTGCACCCTCAGCAGTTGCCAGTTTGGCTTTCAAAAAGGGTATCAACAGGGGATGCATTTGTTGACAATGTTTTAGAATCTATAAATAATAATATGCTGACAGTTCGAATATTTTGTGACCTGTCAAAAGCTTTTGACAGTGTAAGTCACCATTTTCTTCTGAATAAAGCCAACACCCTAGGATTGAGTGGAACAGTAGGCAAATGGCTTGAATCCTGTCTATGTGGTAGAAACCAGAAAGAAATCATGGAAGTACTGCATGGTGTCTTCCAGCTGGGGCTCCATTGCCACTGGAGTACATCAAGCCTCAGTATTGGGCCCACTTCATTTTCTAATATCTATAAATGATCTACCACTATGCACAGATCATGGGAAACTCACCATGTTCGTTTATGACACTACCATAGCAGTTATGACAAGTGGTTCGAGACTAATGGTCTTGCCATCAATCTAAAAAAGACAAATTATGTTTTTTTTCCTCTAATACAAAGGTTGAGTCTTCCAAATTCTTGGGTCTGCATATAGGCAGCAAACTTAAGTGGCACTACCATATTCAGGATCTGTGGAAAAGGTTAAACTCAATAACATTTGCCTTGAGAAACACATCAGACAGTAGGGAGGTGACCACAACAGAAACAGCATACTTTTGCTATTTCCATAAGCTTATGGCCTACAGTGTAATATTTGGGGAAATAAATTGTCGACAAGAAAATTGTTTCATGCACAGAAGTGAGCCATAAGAATTATGTGCAGAGTACATCCTAGGAACTCATGCAGAAATCTATTTAGAGATCAAATCTTTACAGAAACTGCTCAATATATTTTTCCCTGATGTGCTTTGTTTCAAAAAAATACCAATTTATTTAAATCCAATAGTCTGTACCATAATTATATCACCAGAAGTAAACTTGATATTCATTATGATGTAAAAACAAAGAGCATCGTGCAGAGGGGGGTGTTAGACTGTGGCTCCCAGATTTTTAATATCCTTCCACCAATAACTGAAGAACTGGTTGGAAACATACCCCACTTTAAAGAAAAGCTGAGGCAGTTCCTTCTAGATGGATCTTTTTATAGTATAGATGAATTTCTAAGCCAAAATGCATAACACTTCCTGAGTATGTTTTTCTTGTGGCCTTTATACTTCTTTATCATTCTTAATCTATCTACAGTGTAATTTAAAAACTGAAATGTATGTATATCTGTATGTATAACTGTATATTCATTCAGAAGTCAAGTACAGTAACTCATACGTAATGTTATATGTTAACTTATCTGTTCCTATTATTTATATGATGAGAACAGTGTACTTGTGCACTAAACAATAATTTGTAAAAAACAGACTTGTTCTATATCCAGAGATATATTCTCATATGGGTATATAGAACTCGAAATAAATAAATAAATAAATAAATCAACTTCCATAGTTGAGGTTCAGTCATGCAATATTTTGTACATGCTGTCATGGTCACCATTTAACTGTAAAATTATTTATTTCTAAGACCCAATACCGCAATTTCGATTCCGTGGCAATTATCAAGTGGAATAGCATGTGTCAAAACTTAAAACTTTTGTGACGTAACATGTCACAGATCAGATTCAGAAACTCTTGATTCATTGCATTGTTTTCTGATTGTGAGTACTTGTGTGTACTGCACTCTTTGAGTTGCGCTGTCAGTATGTTGTTCCATTCTGCTTTATTTCTGCGTAAATCTGTAATTTTATGTGGAATAAATGATTCTATGTTTGTTTTATCCAAAGTAAAATACAAGGTTTTTCTTTAGTTTTTTGTTTTCTTTGCCTCTTGGTAAATAGTACCACATAACCACTAATATTACATATATAATGTACTGAAAATTTTAATGATTAAATAATATATTTTCAATGGTACTTTTTTGAACATCTAAGTATCTATGCCACAATTTGAATTGAAGTAACAAATTTAAATATTGTCTTGCAGCTACAAGGTAGTGGGCATACTGTGTTTTGGAAAAGCAAAGAAAATATTGTTTGAGCTGTCATGGAGATATTGTCACTGTCACAATAAGGTGAATCCAAGACTCCAATTTGGTGAATTTGGGCTGGAAAATATCAGTGATTGAACCATACCTAAATTACAGTAGTTTTTAATTTCCTTTAAAGATTTCTGTCCGGGAATCAAGGTTTATGTGAGATAGATTCTTGTATTAATGCATATAAGCTGTCCTTATTGGCTACAGATGGCTTCCAACATTCTTTTGAATAAATAATAATTTTTTCCTTGATCCATGGACTGAGGTTGGATTTAGAAACTCTTGAGTGATATAAAATTCCTACTGACTTCAAACCTGATCTGCGTATTCATTTTCTATGATGTCTGAAAGTCTGAGAATACAAATGAAAGAAGATAGAATTCCTTTATCATTGCTTTGCATCACCATGTGAATAATTTCAGCTGTATGTAAGTTTGTATCATAGTTCCATTTTGAATTTTTGTTGGTTAGAATAACACTTTTTGAATCTGAAATAACTGCAATGTTGCCACATCCTGTTTGTCTACCTAGTAATAGTGCCTCCTTCATGGCTATTTTTTCGGTGATATAGATGGAAGAATATATTGGAAGGATAAATTGTTTGCAAAGTTCTATTTATGGGTCATAAGGAAGCACAGCCAACAGAACCACTGAATCTCCTTTTTGACCCATCTGTAAATATTAAAAACGCCTTAGAAGAAACTTCAAAAATTCAATTCATGTCATCCTTGTTCCATTTATAAGAAGAGCACCTTGTCAGGTTACAATAAAAAGTTGTAGCATTACTCAACTGGCAACTGAATGGAAATTTAATTGGACCTCTTGAATGGCTGCTAATAAAAGGAGAGGTTGTGTAATGAGTCACTCTCCTTTAACATTACCCTTTTTTTTTTTTAGAAATAACCTATGCCATGTATTCTCTTGATTCATTGTATAGGTGAACATTGTATCAGCTGTCTAACTGAATGAACTTCAAATGATTTGGTATGTGATGTGTTGTGTTTTGGGCTAAAATATGTAAAAAGAAATTAATTTGTTATTTCTCTGTACATACAGTTAAAATTACTCTTGTTTTAAAAATATTTGAAATTACAAAATTTCTGGCACATTTAAAATTCATGTTATTAATTGCACAATATTATGCCAATTATTAAATTTATTTCTGGATTAATTTATAAAATAATGTTATATCTTGGCGACGATTCTTCTTTTTTCAAAACAGTACATAAAAATCTTTTGCTTTGTAAACTCTTTGGAATAGTGTGAGTACTGCAGAATGTAGTAGTAGTGGGCATGCCTCTGATGGAAGTAGACGAATTTCTAATCTTGACAACAACAAAATGAATTCATGTTCTGAAGTGGAATTCTAAAGTAGGTATGATATAAAAGAATGGGATAAAATAAAAAGATATTCATAGCAAATTTTCATTAGTTATTCAGTTCAAATAGAACCCGCAACGTTATAAAAATTTCAGCCTCAAGAATGTACCCTATATTCAAGACTTGGTACCATCAACACCGAGATAATGAAGATTATTAAAAAGGTTTTCTTTTGTGCATCTTATGCCTCTCAAAGCTTTTGAAAATAATGAACCGACAGTGAATTTTAATGGTGATATGTGGGAGGGTAAGATTACAGTTGTGAGATTGATTTGAATTTGAACTACTGACACATCCAGTGATTGTAATTGGTGTAGGAGACGATGTGAAGTAAGACCTGAGTCTTGTCTCTTCCATTGTGAGATCTTCTTTGTTATTTGAAGCCTTCTTTCTGAAAGGGGCTTTCCTACTGCTTCCGCCAACAATGCATTTATGGCTGTGGATTGCATTCCTTATTTACATATCCCAAGACAACAATATTGAAGATTATCTAGACAGAGCTTTTTTGAACCATTACCACAAAGAAAGCTTCCTTAGTCTAGTACTATTGTTATTAGTACTCTGTGTAATATCAGCAGAACAGAGAGATGAGTACCCCACCAAGTGCCGGCTATAGACTTCATTACATCAATTGATTGTTCTATTTTGTAGTCTACTTGATTAGTCAAGATTAGCTTAGATTCAGTTTTCTTCCATAGACACAAAAACTGAGATTATTCTTGTGGGTGTGGAACATGTCAGAAAGTGTAAGATAAAAAACTAAAACATTTGAATATAATACTTATACCCTGATCATTTGTCGGGAGATTGTAGAAATAGGTGAATACAGTGCAGTTGTGGCGCAGATGAAATCGACATCAACATCGATGCATCCATCTTTGAACTATGCTAAGATTATCTTTGGCCTGTTCCGCCATGTCAGTTCTTTGTGAGCCTTGCTTGTGTTTGGGTGAATAAATGAACTACTGCTAAATGGAGGTTGTTTGGTGTAACTAACCCGAACATTTCTCTCACTGGTGACCCCGAGTTGTAATATCTTCCGTTTTCGCTGTTTTACTGTGTCCGCGACCTCCACGTTGCTTATTTTCGCTTGTATTACATCGACACAGCATTCGAACAATGATTTAGGCCCAGCACCTAATGCCGGATTTTTTGATCGATATGCATCGTGTTGCAGGCGATTTACACCTGCCAGGACTGCAACACGATGCCTCTCTCTCGACTATTGCGCCCATTTCGCTTGGCGTTTTCAAGCCTGCAACAATTAGTGAGGTTAGGGGTGTGCATGACTCTGGCTATCAAATGCCTTTGTTCCCATCACATGTGCCCTCCCTCATCGACTGTGCAGTTACCTCTTACGGATCTCCGTGCAGTGCGGGACCAATGCTGATTTCTGCAAATGCTTCGTTGGACAACCTACCGCCGCCAGGACAACGATTTGCCACGCCCCAATCCGTGCAATACCACATGGACACCTGCCACATGGCCAGAACTGCTTTGTTCACACGTCAACCTCCTCAGCATCCGACCATGCCCACGCCTGCCTTGGTTCAGCATCAGCACATGCCTTCCTACTTCAATACCTCGGCCTGCAACAGGAACAATAACTTGTTATCTGTGTCTGACCTCCACTTCCGTCCCACTGCTACACCTCAGTGTTTTGTGCTACGGCATTCACCTTATCCACACACCATTTTGAGTGGACTGACTAAGAACAGTGAACATCCACACATTCCATCCCACGTTCGACATCATTTCCCACACTGTGCTACCGGACAGCCCACACCCCCGTAGCCTCCCTGCAACACGGGTGGCCCCAGCTCTGATCAGTTGTCGAGCTTTCCGCAGACTAACACGCATTCTCAAACTTTGAACTTTTTCTCACCTGTTGCCCCCGTGCCGGTTCCAGTCGAGCTTCCGCTACCGTTCTCGGAACATCTTGGTGCCTCATCTGCGTTGGTCTTCCACGACACGTCAATCCGAACACAGCTGCAATGCGTTGAGCTTCCACAACCGCAGTTGACACATTACGGTGTCTCACCCGCGTCGGCCTTCCGCATCACGATGGATCACGCTCAACCACGACGTGTCACCTTCACGCTGCCACCCAAACAGCCATCGTTGCCACAACCCCTGGAGGCACACTCTCCTGGAACAATACAGCAACAACAGCTCGTTTCAGGCAGTGCCCCAACGAACTCTATCTGTTCTTCCAAACATTGTACAATGCTTACCGACGCTGCCGCCGTTTAATCCCGACAGAGCTAAAACCTTGTTCAAAATTGCGGCCGAAGTGTTCGACCATTACAAACTCGACGAGTCAACCAGGTTTCTGTGTCTCATCACCCACCTGCACGTCCAGGAGGACTTGATTGCTGACCTGGTCGACGCCCCAGACTCATCTAGCGAGTACACTCTAGCCAAAAAGACAGTTCTACGTCGGCTTGCACGCTCAACTGAGGCAGCAACAAAGCAAGTGCTCCACGTTGAGCAACTAGGCAACGACAAATCTTTCCAGCTCTGGAGACGGCTACGTGCCCTGGTCAGCGCCGATCTACTCTCTGACACAGCTCTCCTCGCCATCTGGTCAGATAAAATATCTCCTCACATCCGCTTTGCTCTGGCTCAGAGGTCTCCCGAACCTGTCGAGCAAAGAATGACAATTGCTGACAAGCTATACGATGCATCACTGCTCTATTTCGCTAGCCACTGCCTACCTGACAAGTCTTTGGTTCAGGCTCATCGTCCTGCGGCCGGACGCGGCCGGGGCCGCACTGTGCCGACCATTGCGCTCGCTCCGGGAAGCAGTAAACAAGGTACTGGGACATCACCTGCTCCGCCCACGGTCACGCCCACTCTTGCACAACATGACAGGCACCCCCCAGTGCTCCATTCTGTCTGGGAAAGACCAGATAATTGCGGATGACTTTACACTAAAGACATTTCGTTGGGATACCTTTTCCTAGTGGACACAGGCGCCGATGTTTCGCTGCTGCCTACGTCCTTAGTGTCATCGAACATCCGCCATCATTATACTTCACTGCAGGCCCTGAATTCAACTAAACTACAATACTCAGGTTGAACTTCCCACATCATCTCATTCTTCACAAACTGCAAAATCGAGTGGACTTTTTAGTGTGCGAAATTGATGAACCTATACTAGGCATTGACTTCTTGTGACACCACAAACTTTCACCAAACCTAGTGTGAAACACTGTGTTTCATCACCTGTCCAAGACTCACTTCCCCTGTGCTCCATCAAGCAAACTCCCCCGTGACACATCAGTCTGGGCTCATCTCATCCGTACATGCTCATCTCTGTCGACGATATTACAAGAAACAATGCACAGGTGTCTTGTCGAGCTTGAAAACGTTGCTCACCTACACAAGGAAAACTTCAAGCTCTCCCTCTGGCTCCACGAATCTCAGCTCCAGCTCTCCGATGCAGCAAAGGAATTACAGACACTACAGCAAGGACAAAGCAAGATCAATAAGTGCGCCGAATCTACTTGCAGTCGCAGCAATCGAGCCTCTGTGTGTTTATCTCCTGGTACCCCTCGCAACTGTACTATCAAGACCGCCATAACATGTACTGACAGCTCCGCAGGGCCACACCGTCCTAACATGGCAGCATTTGACACTTGGCTGGACACAAGTGCACATGCGTGACGAGCATCACGTGTTCCCGAACTGACGGCTCCTACCCCGCCCCTCGCGGACGGCACCTCAAACTATGCAACTTCGGCTCCGGCGCGCCGCAGTGCAACCACCACTGACAACACAAACAGTGCACTCACGCCAAGCATTTTGCCCGTGACCGTGCTGTCACAGGCCACACCCTCGGACAATGGACTCACTAATGGCTCACAAGCTCTACCGAGCTCACCCAACCACAGTGCCACTGCTGCGGGCTGGGGGCCATCTTGTTGTGTTGACTCCTGGCACACTTTGCCACCTCGGCTCCTGTCGGATCCGCCAAGTGGCTCCAAACACCACAACCACGCCTCGCCTGCCTTGCCCACCACACAATGTAAACAAACCGCCTCCCGTGCCGCCGGCAACATTTCCGTCGTCACCAATGGCACGGTTCACAAGCTTCAGCTCACGCCAGGTCCCCCAATCTCCAGTAAATCACGTCGACTTTGTCCCCAGCGCCTCTCTGACCTTAAAAATCAGATTTCTGAACTACTAAGCTCCGGCGTCACTGAACCCTCTGCCAGTAGCTGGTCTACGCCCATTCATATGACACCCAAGAAAGACGGGTCCTGGCACATGTGTGGAGATTACTGTCAACTAAACGCACGAACAATTATGGACACCTATCCCATACCCAACATTGCTGACTTTACCAGTTCCCTCACAGGTGCGACCACGTTCTCTGTGATTGATTGCAAAAGGGCCTACCACCAGATCCCCATGGCACCTGAAGACATCAAGAAGACAGCAATCACCACCACAATTGGGTTATTTCAGTTTCGATTCATGCCCTTCGGTTTGAGGAACGCAACCCAGACATAGCAACGCTTCATCAATAAAGTGCTATTCGACCTAAAATTCTGCTTTGCATATCTTGATGACATTATTGTGTTCAGCTCCTATGTTGAGGACAACATTCGACATGTGTAAACTGTTATGAACACTCTCACACCAGCAGGCATCGAGACCAACCAGGACAAATTGCAGCTACATCAGCCTGCTGTCACTTTTCTTAGTTTTCGGGTCTCTGCCGACGGCATTTCACTGCCCCTGAGAAAGTACAAACAATACTAAACCTACCCAGACCATCGTCATTCAAAGAGCTCCAGCACTATCTGGGGACGGTTAATTATTATAGCCAACATCTACCTCGGGCTGTGGAGATTCAGGCTCCACTGACGGATGCCTTGGCAGGCACCAACACTTCTGGATCTCGGCCCATTCCATGGACCCCTGCTAGGACTAACTCTTTCACTGCCCTCAAAAATTTTCTTGCCGAAGCCTGCACCATCACACATCCTCATCCCAATGTGCAGCTTTTCATCACCACAGACATGAGCGATACTGCCATCGGCGCTGTCCTTAGCCAGGCAGTCGACGGCCAAACTTCGCCTCTGCAGTTGTTCTTGCGCAAGCTCACCAATGCACAACGGAAATATTCCGCATTTGACAGGGAGTTGCTCACAGTCTATGAAGTGATCAAGCATTTTAAGACTGACATTGAGGGATGCCCTTTCTATGTTTTAACGGACTACAAACCCCTGGCTGTGGCCATTACAAACCCACCAGCTGATCCGGCTCCTCGTCGCTTCAGATACATGGATTTCATATCTCAGTTCACTACCAATGTCAGACACATAAAGGGTGCTGACAATATAGTTGCAGATTTCCTTTCACGAGTCGACGCAGTCCATTCACTGTTAGACTTCTCTGAACTGCTTAACCTCCAACCCACCGACTGGGAAACATAAAACCGAATTTCAGATTCTACCTCTTCACTACACTTCGTCCGCACCACCTTCCCTGGCATTTCTGGTGAGAACTTGTGCGACGACAGTACAGGCACATTACGCATTGCATAATTTAGCCCACCCCAGTGTTTGTGCGTCCGCCCGCCTCATAGCTGAGGGCTTTGTGTGGAGAAGTGTCAACAAGGACTGCCAGCAATGGGTATGCTCTGCATCGCGTGTCAATGCTGCAAAGTAAACAAGCACACTTCACCGCCCCCCCCCCCCTCAGTGTCTTTTTGATCCCTCCTGGATTGACATTGTTGCCCCCCCCCCCCCCCCTTGCTCGGTCGAGGCCGTCCCCCTCCTCAATATTACGGCAGAAACTGTTGCTCGAGCTTTCATCAAGTCATGGGTATCGCGTTTTGGATGTCCAGCTATCATCACGACTGACCAGGGCAGACAATTTGAGTCTGCCCTGTTCAATGAGATTTGTAACATTTGCTGCATCTGGCGCATCCATACCACAACATATCACCTGCAAAGCAATGGGCTAATTGAGCGCTGGCACCGCACTTTCAAGGCGGCTCTTCGATGCCATGACTCTCTATGGATGGAGGTCCTTCCCCTTGTGCTACTCGGCATTTGTGCGATCTATAAGGAAGACCTCAAAGGTGGGTGGTAGCAAGGAGGGCTGCATCTCTTAGCGCCCGATCGAACTTGGTATGGTAGTAGCAGAATGGGTAGTGTTGTGGGTGCTCTTGGGGCTCTGGATCATCAGAAGTGTTGAGACTAGGGGGATGGGATGGAGGTGGTGTAGTCACTGCTGTTTGTGCGGTGCGAGGGGGAGGGGGGGGGGGCGTTGCTGCACGTGGCGTTCGCGCTGGAGAGCGGAGTGCACTCGGGCAGCAGCGCGGATGCGTTCTTCAGTTGATTGATCTTCGTTGCTGGCGATGGCAGTTTGGATGGAGAGAGGCAGTTTCCCGATCCATATCAACATGAGGGTGTCATTGGGCAGGCCCTGTTTGTTGACGAGGAGTCATAGGTGTTGCCACATCTGAGACAGAGTTTTGTCACCGAGGTGCTCCTTGTAGATGAGGTTCTGAACCTTTTCCATTGACGTCTGGATGACGCTTTCCAATATTATCTCCTTGGCAGTTGTGTATTTGTCTACCTGTGGGGATGTGCTTACTAAATCATGGATCAGGTCTACATGGTCGCGGAGGTTCGTCAGCAGACAGATGAATCTTGAGTCATCATTGAGCGAATAGTACTGAAAAGTTTGTTCTGCGAGAGCAAACCAGAATTTGGGGTGTTCTAGTGTGAACGCTGGTAGTTTCGGTACCGTAAAATGGGGTGACTTTGTGACAAGTTTTGCATGTTTTCACTCGTACACTGATCAATTTTTAACATAAACTGAAACGGATGGCATCATAAGATAGCTACAACCTTCCTTTACAAGATTATGTCTTCAAAAAATTTGTATCTTTTTTATGAACGACTATATAAAGGGAAAACTCTGTCACAAAGTCACCCCACCCTGTGGGGTGACTTTGTGACAACATTGTTTTTGGGTTTTAAAGTATGGGAAATAAAGAATGTCTCAATTTTGACCAATCAAAAAGTATATTTAATCAATGTACATGTGTTTGATGCTTTGGTAGAGCTACATCATTTTTACAAGTGATGAAAAAGGAGCTCCCTAATCTAGATTTTTCACCTCAAAGAACCCTCGCTTTCCTACCGGTCTTGGGGGGTCGATAGTGTACAAAAATTCTTCTTTGGAGTACAGAATAGCATCTTCTTTAGTAGGCCACTTCCAGAACATCTTGGTCCTCTCCATAACGCTGACAATGTAGCCCTCTTGTTTTTCTTCAGTCACCCTCCCTGGAAAAAGTTTCCCTTCAAAGTTCACCACTACAAAATCATCCACTTTGAAAACTTTTTTTCAGGAGCCATGCTGTCGATTCCCAAGACGTCTTTATCATTTGGAATCACTTTTTTGGGAGACATTTCAGGTTCTGAATCCTCCAAACAGCTGAAAGATTCATCCAGCACGTTGGGGTCAGTGAGATCTTCATCCGTCCAGTTCCTCTCTCTGCTGTTGTCTTCATCTGAAGAGCTTTCTTCAGACATCTCACCTGCCAGTACAGCCTTTTCCTTGGATCCGCTGGGTCTGGAGGAAGTGCTGGCTTTTGTGTTCTTCCCTTTCGGCTGTTCCGCCCTACTGGCTTCGATTTCGGCACTGGAGATACTTCTGCCTGCTGGAACAGTGAGCCTTCTCCTTCTCTTGGGGGCCCGGCATCCTGTAACCTCTTCTCTCTTCTTCTTCAGTTCTTCTATGAAGATCTCACCAACCACTCCTGATAAGGACTGTAGGCTCTCTTCCAAGACGGCCTTCGGGAGTCTTTGGAGGACTTCCATTTTGTTAAGCGGAAAAATCCCAGTCTTCCTAAATCCTGACTGGAGATTTTTTATGATGTTCTCCTGCAGCTTGTCCATCATTTTCTTTAACAGACCAGGCAGTTCATCTTTTGGAACTGATGTGCACTGGCTACCAGATGTCGATTGCTTCCAATCTGACAAAATTTCACGCCAAATCAGTTTTAGAACTCTGAATATGGCAACATCTAGCGGTTGCAGTAGATGTGTCGCATTTGGTGGGAGTGCGATAAATTTTATCCCATACTTTTCGCAGAGTCGAATAACCTCTAGGTTAATATGCGAACTCAAATTATCGCCAATAAGAACTTTTTGGCCATCTTGTTGTTTCAGTATGGGGAGCATAAGATTGATGAACCAGTCCTCAAACACTTGGTGATCAAACCATCCAGATTTAGTACGATTGTAGCAGGCTCCTTCAGGTCCATTTTCGGTCCAGGTCGACCACATGTTCTCGGCCTTGTAATTTACGTATAGTGGAGCCAACTGTCCTGCGGCGTTCCCACAGACCATAATCGAAGTACACGCTTTGGAACAATTTTGTATCCGCTCTGTATATTTTGCTCCTCTTCTGACCAACACTTTTTTGCTTCCCGGATCGTCCTGGACGTTCGTTTCGTCGTAATTCCAAATTTTTTTCTGGCGGAATACCCTCTAACTCCTTCTCTAAATGCTCAAAATATGAGTCAATCACTTCAGTATCAGTTGCAGCTCTTGCATATGTGATATTTTTTGCGACACGTTCGGAGAGAACATACTTATGCCGCTTCATAAATGACATGGCCCACTCTCTCCCAGGAAAGTTTCCATTTCCAAACACGGGAACTTTTCTTCCGGTTCGATCTAGATATGATTTGACGACACAGCCCAAATCAAGTAATGTCGTTGGGAAACCATAAGATGCCATTGCAATGGAATGAGCAACGAATGTATCCTCTTCTTCTTTTGTAAAAATAGGTTGACCCCATGCTGTCTTTTAGGTTTGACTGTCTATGAGTTTGAGGTGGTCGAACGTTTTATCTCTTTGGTTTTGTTCCACTATGTGTTTCGATGAATATTGAACCTAAAAGCAGAGAAAAAGAACGTATAAAACATATATACCAGTATGGTATAATTCAGAAAAAAATACCATACCTTTTAAAAGATGTTTAATAGAAAAAATGCCAAAAATATCAGAATTTTACGAAGGTAGGTTTAAAATTTGCATAAATGCTTCCTTTACAAATGCCAGAAGTTGCAAATTGGTGTAAAAGCCCGTTTTATGACAGTAAAGTTTGTAACAAAATAAAGAAATGTAGGTAACTTCCTGGTGTACATAGCTGTATTTTTCTCCCTATTCAAGCAGAAGAATTTGCTTAAAAACGCCAAACAGATGGTCATCTAAACGTCTATTTTAGCCTTACAGTATCCAATAAAACGTTTACTTCCTGTGTGACAGTGTATGAAAAATTAAAGAACTGCCACTAACCTTTCAGATGCTGCTCGCAGGGTCATTTTCTTTGTTAAAACCAATTTAACAGCTTTATCTAACGTCTCTGGAGAGTAATTTCTATAGGCTCTTGCACCCAACTTCCTTTTATAAGACTTCATCTTCTTTTCAGTGCTTGAAAGACAAAAAAACGTGATAAAATATAACCTAAAACCATGGTGGGGTGACTTTGTGACAAGTTGGGGTGTCACAACGTCGCCACACAAAGTGCGTGCATTTCAGTTTTTGTCTCATATGTTCAACAAACATGGCTTGATTTAATCGATATTCTACAATAATTTGTCCAACATATTAATAAACAAATGTACATACCTGTTTTAGTTGCGTCCTTAACATAAACGTTTTCACAATATAAAGTTTCCCTCGTTTTACGAAAACGTAAATAACAGCGTTTCTAAGCAACGGCGTCGGAAGGAACTATGCATGTGCAGAAGCTTCACCCTGCTGCCGCTACGTGGCGTGGCATGTCTGACAAACGAAATGCGTGGTTCAGCTCTTTCCTGAGACGAGCGGTCGCGGCGCGAGATTTAAAATACGAAAACTCAATCCCTTGTCACAAAGTCACCCCACCAGACCAGTCACAAAGTCGCCCCATTTTACGGTAGCCTCTTGGGTGACAGCGGTTTGGAAGCAGCAGATAGGTTAGGTGTGGGCGCGGATGTCAGGTGCCATGTGGGGGGGTTTGCTGTATGTGTCTTCTAGACTTCGTGGCGCGGCCGACGTGCTCGGTGGCACTGTTGGGCGGTAGAGTAGCTCGGTGCAATGAAGCAGTCAATCGACGCAGCTGGCACAACACGTGTTGTGGTACATGGCTGAACATTAGGCCAGCGTTCACAATTGACGTTACTTGGTCCCCTGGCGGAATAGTTCACTGTGCTCGACTGGAGTGGCGCAGTACTACGTGATCATGGTGCATCTTTACAATGTTCACATGGCACACATAAAAAGAGGTTCCATGAACTGGTATGAAAAAGTACTGAGGTACGTTCACTGGCGAAGGTATGCTAACACTCGCATTATTAGAGTAACTGCCTGATAAGTCTATAGAGGCGTTTGTGAACTGTGCAACTTGTTGCTGTGTCACATTCACAGAAGGATACTGTTGAAGTCTATATGGGACAGAAGCAGGTCCATCTACGGAATTAATGCTGTCTGCTTGCACACTGTAATTAATGTTTCGTTGCACTGCTGTAGGTGTAGGAAATGTGAAGGGGTTGTTCCGCTGGTGTGATTCATATTTTGGTGTAACGTGGGGGAAGCATGGCGTCACAAAACCAGAGTCTCTCGGATTGTTCTCTAGGTTATGTACTCGAAGTGGCGTGGAAGCAGGTTCTGGCGATGTAGCGTGAGCTGATTTCACTGTAGCAGGGTGTTGGAAATACAGCGGGTTAAACATGCTTTCTTCATTGTGCTGGTCGACGCTGAACTCCAGGTGTGTGTAGCCCATGGCCATGGTCTCCGTGATGCGGTTGAATCGATGGATGTAAATAGCGTTTTTCACGATGCGGTAGTCCCAAACACTTAACTCGTGCAAAAAGGTGGAATAACGAACTCGGGGTAACCAATACGGGGTATAAGTAGGTACTATAATATCGAATAATACACCCATTGCTAAAAACACTGATTTATTGTACTTGATGGCACAATGTATACAGCACATAGACTAAGGAAAGGGCGCCAAGACGTGGGTCTACGCTTGATGCTCCAAAGAACATGGCAAAGAGAAATCAAACCTTCATAGCTGGTGACGGTCGATGTCTAACTACTTCTCTGAACGTCGCCACACTGCCATTGATATGTGGAAACTAAGTCTGACAATGTGTGTCTATTATACTCATCTTTGTTTCCCTAAATGGAGGTGGATTACCGTTTGTGATACTTGATGTGACACCTCACATCTTGTACCAAATAAATATACATTTTGCAGGAGAGTTTGAGAGTAAAAGGTTAACACACTTGTTTGTAGTTTTATTTTTTTTTTTGTTTTCTCCTAAGACCATTCTGAGAGTCTTCTCACATTAAGGACTGTTACTGGGGAACATATCTCATTCAAAACCTCATCTTCTGGGATGTCTACGAGAACACTTTGTGTTACTCTCTGTTTGAATACATTATGTGACAGACGATAGGGATGGATTAGTTTAGTTATGGAAGGAAAAAAAAATACAGAAAATTTAAAAAAAAGGGGGAATGTGTTTGACAAGCAATTGAAATTATTGAGGTTAGATTCCAGACACTGCTTAAATTTTGGACGGTAAACTACTCTTGAAAGGTGGAAGTATCAGCAATGAACAACAGCATGGGGATACAGAAGGCAATTGGAATCAATGTACTAAAGCCGCATTGTGTGTATTCACTGGACATGTAACCTGTATTGGTAATTGAAAAAGTGTCGTGGTAGTCTTCCCATGGCCAAATGATTCTGGATTAGTCCCCAATTCAGATCTCTGGGAGAGGACAATCAAGTGGGAGGTAAACATGAATAAAAGATTGAATAAGCAACGAAAGTTTATCATTCTACGTGTCAGAGTCTGCACTGTCAGATGGCAGGAAAGTTAGAAAGTCCGAAGAGGCAAATGCAGAGGTCAATATAGGTATTGTGAGGATAAGTGAAATGATATGGAAAGAATATAGTACTTACTGCTCATCCAAATACAAGGTAATACCAACAGAAGCAGAAGATGATATAACTGGGGTGGGCACAGAGTGAGCTAATATGAAAGAAGATAATAGTTGCTCTTATCAGAATCAACAGAAAATCTACACCAACAACAATAGCTCAGTTATACATGCTGAATGGCAAACGAGGAATGAGAAGATTACACTTACATTGCATCATGCTCAGATGGACATTCCAGAGTCATATATTATATTGTAAGGCATATCCAGGAGCAGATATAGACTCAGATCACAACTTGGTAATGATGAACAGTAAACTGAAATTTAAAATAATCTTCCAGAAGAATCAACGTGAGAAGATGTGAGATATTGTAATACCAAGGAATGATGAGATGTATTTGAAGGTCTCCAAGGCTGTGGATATTGTCCTAATGAATACCACACTAGGCAGTTAAGCTGAAGAGGAATAGACATCGCTAACACACATAATCACACAAACAAATAATTATTGACAAAATTATTTAATTGGTTGGATAAAAAATCTACTCACTAAACGGCACCAGCTTGGTGAGTAGATTTTTTTACCTATCCAATTAAAAAATTTTGAACATAATCACAGAAGCTAGACTGACAAACATAGGTACATGGAAAGTGACTATGAAGAAACATTGGGTAACAGAAGAATTAATTAAACTGCTTGACAAAACAAAGTACAAAAACGTCCAACAAAAGACAGAAATATAGCGATGTGAGTCACTAAGGAATGTAATATATAGGACGTGTGGGGAAGTCAAGCCACAACCAATGCAAGAAAAATGTGAAGATGTCATAAAAGAAATGGTCGACAGAACAACGACTGATTCGGCGTATACCAAATTAAAACAATCTATTGATGCTTGCCCAACTGCTCTTCGCCAGACGGTGAGATCCGGCTCATTTGTTATTTTGCGCCGTGACCATCGCTGCATGACCTGAAACTTAGGTCATAATTGGCTGCTTCAAGGTCACTCCAGCAGTGCCATGTTTGATTCTGCAAGCATTCAGTTAGCTACATAAAAGGCTAGAGGGTAATTATTATCAGTGAGCAGCCAGGCTGGAGCGTAAGTGTAACAAGTCTCCTGGTGAGCAGAGAGGTGCAATGTGCTGGCAGTGAGGTGTCAGTAGAAAGTCTGCAGCATGAACATGCCCTAAGATTGCAGTGGGAGTTTCACTGTTCAACAGAAAGGAAAGAGCAATTAGTTGGAAAGAATACAATGAAGACTTCTACAAGACCGAGGATTTGTCTGATGAAGTGATAGAATTGTATGGAGAGGAGTTTTTATGAGGGAGATTTTGGCGACGGTACAAAAATAATGTATATAAATCACACAGAAAGACTTATACATCACCTTCAAAAGTTATTTTTTTTAATTGGACACCTCTTTATCAACGTAGTTTGACTAAAAGAAACCACTATGAACGGCCAAATTGTGTTTTGGCAGTGAAACTAATGCTGCATTATCAGTGCAGTGCAGTAGTGTGTGTGCTGTTTCCAGTAGTGAATGGGACAATGTGGCTTATGTTCACTAGTTAGTTTGTCATCATATCTCAGTGGCTGAGTCTGAGATTATGCCATGTGACCATCAGCCTTTATAGTAATGAGATTTGTCAGCATGGGAAGCTGCACACCAAATTAGTGTACTCCACATTGATATCATCTGAACATTCAGCTGCTATTGTTGGACACTAAACATTGAAGGTCATTCTCATAGTGGTCAATATTTGGCGTTTGTTTGCTGTGTAGGGACGATTTCGACATGGGAATAATTATGCACACAGTGAATTGAGTATTCTATATTTGACGCCATTTGAAAATTTACCTGGCACCAAATATTGAAGATCTTCCTTCTAGAGATCGCTCGTGGTCCACAACATCAATTGATACATGCTACCTATATACACATATCAACAAAAGTTTTGCATCACAACTTTATTTCGAAATTCATGGTATAAAACAAAAAAACGAGCACCGAGGCATGTGTCTATATTCTTTCTTAATGTGTACTGATCACCAAATCAAAAGAACAAGCATTTTTGTATTGACAAAATCGTCTGTTTCCATAGGGGACTCGTGAGCAACATCAATATGTGGTAGAACTTCCCCCTGCCGAGATGCAGGTTTGAATCCATCATGACATGCCATCACTGAAGTCATCAAGCCCTGACCCAATTGTCCCACTCCTCAATGCACTTATGTATAAGTCGCACACAATATGTGGTTGTTGTCGATATTCACACATCATGTTCGATTGGGTTCATGCTCAGCAAACAGGCAGCACACTCAATTCTGGTGATACCAGCGGGCTGAAGGACTGTTTCCACGAAAGCAGTACGCGAGCTACAGTTCATCAAGCTGAAATTCTCACCAAACCGTTAGTGACTCAATCCCACTGTTGGCTGCAAAATCTCATACCTGCACTGCAGAAAGTGAGATTGCCCTCAACAACCACGAGAGCTGTACAGTGGCCTCATGTAATGCTACACCAGAACATAACTCCATCACCACTTTGTTTTAGATGTGACACACAGTGCTGGAAGCGGTAGATATTAGCAGATAGTCTCTACAGAGATTGTCTGCAGTTATCAGGTTACAACAGATCCGACTTTCGTCCATGAACAGCAACTTACGCCAATCCTGGGGCATCAATTCAGCATGATTTCATGTCCATCTGTAACGAAGTCCGTGGTGTTCTGGTATACGACATGGTGGTGGTAGGGAATGGAGATTTACATCATGCAGTCGTTTTCTAACAGTTTGATGCGATACGTGATTTCCTGTAACCTCTCAGAATGTTGGATTTAGTTCTGGAGCAGTCGATCCACAGTTCCTTCGACTCAAATGTCATATATATCGATCATCCTGTGCACCTGTCGAAGGTGGACAGCCTTTGCGGTGTAAGTCTTCAACACCATTTGTCATTTTGAACCGAATTCGTGTCCGGACCCCATCACTTTGACTCCAAAGAACATGTCGAGCAACTTCCCTGGTTGACAAACCTTCTGCACGTAACTTGATGATGCAGCCCTGATCATTGGTTACAACTGTCCTTCGTGTAATGATCCATGTGCACTCTACTGTCCCACAGACTTCTCCACATGTCCACTGGTGCTTTACTTTGAACTGAAATGCTAGAGTCCATTCGAGTGCAGTACCGTAGGTATCACGCATTATAACTGAGTGTACGGTTACAAACAACGTCAGGGACAGTCTTCTGATAGGTTCAGAAACAGTCACAATAGCAACACAGCTGCACAGCATATCGTGGTGATACAACACTTTCGTTGATGTGTGTGTGATAGCTCATAGGACCTTCAAGGAGAATGCAACAGATCTGTACACTGCCCTTTGGGGATTATTCGATGCAAAATGTAGACAACCATCTCCATACGACATATGAAGTACCTAGGCGTCTGCTGCAAACAACAGCACGAAGGCCCCAGCATTGTGGTGCATGGAGAAGGTGGGTAATGGAACATCAGCAATGCAAACCATGTCAATGTTGTCAGGTTCTCTTCACCGATAAGTGCAGGATTTTTCTGACTCCAGCTGATAGTTGAAGATGAGTGTTGAAGAGACCAAGTATTAACACATGTTTCAAGGAAGCACTTCCATAGGGTGAGCAGGAAGAGGGGTCGATTTCGTTTGGTTCAAAAATGGTTCAAATGGTTCTGAGCACTATGGGACATAACTTTTGAGGTCATCAGCCCCCTAGAACTTAGAACTACTTAAACCTAACTAACCTAAGGACATCACATACATCCATGCCAAAGGCAGGATTCGAACCTGCGACCGTAGCGGTCGCGCGGCTCCAGACTGACGTGCCTAGAACCGCTCGGCCACCGCGGCCGGCAATTTCGTTTGGGATCAGTGTCATGTGCAGATGTCAAAAACTTGTAAAAGACTTTTTCTTGTGGACATGCTTATCTCCTGCTGGGGAGATACAAACCAGATCAACTCGAAGAATTCCTCATGATACCATAATAAACTAATATAGTAAGGATACTGCTACATGACACTGAGCAATGTTTTAATAGGAGCTGTTATTGATATTATTCAAATTACAGGCATGCAAGCTGACATTGAGCCCAAGTTAAAGCAATGGCACTAACAGTTGATGTGCAATATAACACCCTTAGTGTTTCATGTGCCACTGCAGATTAGTCATCATCTGTTGATTGTTTGATGCAGCGAATAATGTTGTGATTAATTACTTAATAAACAATGTTTAAAATCACAAATTAATACAGAGGATAAAATTAATAACTACAGACCACTTGTGTAATTACGTAATTAACAAGTTGAAAGACTTAATTAGCAAATTAACGTTATATTATTAATTTGCCAAGACTACCAATGTGTTGCCTAAGTATGGGGGTAGATTAATTTTAATATCAGTTAAAATAAGAAAGCCTCAAGATTACGTAAATCAGTAAAGGACAAGACTGTTGCATTCAGTCTTGACCTCAGATGGGGGGAGAAGTTTTACTAGGGCCACCACATGGTGTCGAACTTAAACACAGGGACATCTTTCCTCCTCCACTCTCCCGTCATCCCGCTAAGGGATAGGGGGCAAGTTGGCGTCGTCATATTCAACGTGATTTGTTTTCCATTACTTTGAAACTATAATCCATTCGTCATTGGGATAAACCTGATTTAAACAAACACAAACGCTATGATTGGTCGGAAGCCATAGCACACATACACTGGTGTTGTTACGCTCTTGGAAGTAGATCCTACTTATGTAAGAGGTTTCTTATTACTAAGTTACTTTAACTGAAACTTTAAGATCTTCAAATGTATTAACAGCCATCAACTTTTTTCTTTATCACGCTTCAGCTACGTAGTTTTTATTTAAAAAATCGTGTACAGTCACAGCCTCTGCATGGTTGTGCTCTGGCTGTCGCGCTGTTAACCCTCTACTGCCCACCATGACTCTGAAGTCACGTCAAATTTTATCGTAATATTTCGCATTAGGATCGTTATTTCTTTCTTGACCAGTGTGACTTGAGTGTTACAATTTGGCTGCTTTATATTTAGGTTGTTTGCACTGGCACCAGAATAATATTATATTTGGTACGTAGCATTGAATGTTGGACTGCAGTTTTTTTCATCTTCCTGTGCTGGTGCAAGTTTAGCTATTATTTACAGTGATGCTATTGTCATTTTTCCAAGAAACAAAAATACTTAGAAATGTAAGTATCATTCTTCAATATAAACACTGCATTTCATGTAACTATAAATATTGCATGTGCTATGAGCGAATTTGGGTCCGTTTCTCTTAAGTCACCTTGGGCAATAATGGAATCATAACCTCACTTTGTTACAGAGTCTTGGAGCCCAATAAGTTTTATGGAAAACGTAAGAAAGGTGAAGAATATGAAGTTAGAACTATTCCTGGGCATGAATCAGAAGATTCTGTCTCAGATTCAGATAGTGTGGATGATATTGAGATAGTAGAAAAGCGTCAGGTGACGTAATTATAGGCGAGAGTGATAATGATAGTGCAGAGGATGGTGATAATGCTGTACTTGTGAATAATGAAAGTGATAACGAGAATGTTAGTGATGAATTTCAAGTCAATTATGATTGGAGACGTTCTAGCAATCGTATTATTCGTCCTGTTCAACCATGGAAGTGTTGTCTCCCTTGTGCACCGGAAGAACCTCGCCTACCTATGACCTATTTTAGGCAGCTGTTAGATGATAAAATTGTGGAAAATGCTGTAGATCAATCCAACTTATATGCAATACCGAAAGACATTTCTAAACCAATAAACAATGATAAAAATGAGATTGAACAATTTTTGGTTGTTGTATGTACTTGTCCATTTATGGACTTCCATTGTCTCGTATGTATTGGAAAACTACTATTCAGATTCCAGCTGTTGCTTATGTAATGAGCCTCAATAGGTGGGAGCAGCTAAAATTAGGACTCCATTTCAATGATAACGAAACTATAGATCAAGCTGATGCATTGTACAAGATCAGACCCTTTCTGGAGCCATTGGCTGAAAATTTTCGAAGAATTCCCATGAGTGAAAAATTGTCAGTGGATGAACAGATGATTCCATTCAAGGGAAGACACACCTTGAAGAATTATGTCAAAAATAAACCTAAAAAATGGGGTTACAAAGCATTTGTCTTGTGTGATTCACATGGAATTGCACATAATTTATAGATATATTCAGGGAAAGTGAAACATGACCCATCCTTACCTGATGTAGGTGTGAGTGGAAATGTTGTTCTCAGATTGGCTTCTGTAATACCTAGACACATGTTTCACAAACTGTATTTTGATAATTGGTTCACAGGAGTTCAGTTAGAAGTTGAACTAGAAGAGATGGGTATTCAGTCTTTAGGAACTGTGAGACCTAATCGGCTCAAAGGCTGTATGTTCACTTCTGGCAAAGTCATGAAAAAGAAGGGTCGAGGGAGTTATGAGGAACATTTATCTAAAATTGATGGCATTACTTTGAGTGCAGCAAAATGGTACGATAACAAGCCTGTTTATTTGCTAAGTACTTTTGATGGTGCTCATCCAACATCAACAGTGGAGAGATGGGACTGTACAAAGAAAGAAAAAATAAATGTTGAATGCCCCAGTATTGTTCACTATTACAATCAGTGCATGGGTGGTATTGATCTGTTGGACTCACTGATAGCATTGTATCGCATCAAGATCCGGTCGAAGAAATGGTATTTGAGAATTGTATTTCACTTGCTTGATCTGACTGTAGTCAATGCTTGGCTACTATACAGAAGAGATTGTACAGAGTGTAACGTGAGAAAACTAGATCAGCTCAGCCTATTGGACTTCAAAGCTACTGTTGCTGCTTGTCTTTGCAAACAGAATAAGGATGGACAGAAAAAAAGGGGAAAACCTAGTAGTTCGTCAATGGAAACTGCAATTCAGTGGAAGAAGAAGACTGGGTCAGCAGCACCACTGCCTGAGAAAGAAGTGAGGAAGGATGGAATTGGCCACTGGCCTCAATTTTCAGAAAAAAGAGGTCGTTGCAAAAAACCAGGATGTAATGGTGCACCAAAACTGTTTTGCACAAAATGTAAAGTGCATCTTTGCTTCACACCAAATTCTAACTGTTTTGTTTTTATTTTCATCCTCAGTAGTTCATGTCAGAAACTAAAAATAACCAGAAAATTGCTGACATTAAAATCAATTTTTAAGTTTGTATTTTTTAAATTATTGTGTAGCGTATGTTTTTATCTGTAATTGATTGTTATCTCATTATTCTTTACTTACTTCCAATTTTACCGTAACGTGCAGCTCCATTCTTGTCTCGAATTAGAACTACTAAATTATTTGTACAAGACTGAACAAAAAATGGAACTGCCCACTGTGACCTCAGAGTCACAGAACTATTTTTAAAAATAAATTATTTCAAAAACAAAAATTCACCTTATATGTGTTAAATACATTATTCTCTAACATTCTGTGCATATAAATATTTTTTATACAGGAAATAATAATTTGGGCAATAGAGGGTTAATGCTGAAAATGACTGAGGCTGCTTTCTGTTCCGTAGTGAGACACGTGCGTGGAACACGGTTAAAAATTGCCGAGAAATAAGCTGTTCTTAGTGTATTTAATAAATTTATGGAGATATTTCAGCTCTGAAATTTTCCGAGACCTGTAAGTATATTGCGATTGAGGGAAACATGTCGTGTTGAACGTATAGTGCAGTCGGTAGCGTAATGGAATGTGTACGACAACCTGGTAATTCGTTCGTTGGTTCAAATCTCCCCATTGTTACTATTTATTTCTCGTTCAATTTGAAATACACACATCTTGTAATTATAAAAATCATCATAATTTTTTATGAATAATTCATGTCTTCTTGTTTCTAATTACATACTGGACGCGAAATTTTTGTTTCCATTTCAAATACAAATTCGTAATTATCGATGTTTTATGAATGACTTCATAAAAGTTGTTTAAATTAAGAAAACATAACAGTTAATTCTTTAAGGCAAAAATGAGAAACCAAATCCTCTTTATTTGGACCATGTCCATCGTTTTATACCACATAGATAGATAACTATTGTAGAAACACGAAAAACAATCATTTTCACAGCATCGAGTACGTCATACAAATGATGCATTTTTACATTTGTTACTGTACCATTACAATATGAACCCAACAGAACTGATCTGGAGCCAAGCTGTGGGATTTGGCCCGAGGAGTAACAAGACTGTTAAGCTGCCAGATGTACTGGAACTAACGCACGCAGCTTTTTGTCACGTTACTGCCAAACGCTGGTGGGATGTAGAATGGCTCGTCATAATAGAAGAGAAAATGCTGCGCGTGGTTGGCTTCTTGGGTTTTGTTGTTGATAGGCTCATTATCAACGTAGCAGGTAACACTTCCACAACTGAAATGTATTTCTCGGATTCGGATAAGGAAGGAGCTGAAAATTACCAGACGACTGCCTTGTGTAAGTAATACCATCAGTGGTTTCAGTATTTAACTATATGGTGGAATCCTTCAATACTCTCTTACGCTACACACAGCTTATGCAGAAAAATTACGCTGTAGCTAAGACAGGTATTTTCATCATTCTTGTCTTTAATTACAATAGTACGTTAGATAAAAACTACCTTGAGCAGTTAAACAGGGAACAGACTCGTGGCGATAACATATTAGACCTTCTGGTGACAAACAGACCCGAACTATTTGAAAAAGTTAACGCAGAACAGGGAATCAGCGATCATAAAGCGGTTACGGCATCGATGATTTCAGCCGTAAATAGGAATATTAAAAAGGGTAGGAAGATCTTTCTGTTTAGAAAAAGTGACAAAAAGCAGATTTCAGAGTACCTGTTGGCTCAACACAAAAGTTTTGTCTCAATTACAGATAGTGTTCAGGATCAGTGGACAAAGTTCAAAACCGTCGTACATAATGCGTTAGATGAGTATGTGCCAAGCAAGATCGTAAGAGATGGAAAAGAGCCACCGTGGTACAACAACAGAGTTAGAAAACTGCTGCGGAAGCAAAGGGAACTTCACAGCAAACATAAACATACCCAAAGCCTTGCAGACAAACAAAAATTACGCGAAGCGAAATGTAGTGTGAGGAGGGCTATGTGAGAGGCGTTCAATGAATTCGAAAGTAAAGTTCTATGTACTGACTTCGCAGAAAATCCTAAGAAATTTTGGTCTTATGTCAAAGCGGTAGGTGGGTCAAAACAAAATGTCCAGACACTCTGTGACCAAAATGGTACTGCAACAGAGGATGACAGACTAAAGGCCGAAATACTAAATGTCTTTTTCCAAAGTTGTTTCACAGAGGAAGATTGCACTGTAGTTCCTTCTCTAGATTGTCGCATAGATGACAAAATGGTAGATATCGAAATAGATGACAGAGGGATAGAGAAATTAAAATCGCTCAAAAGAGGAAAGGCCTCTGGACCTGATGGGATACCAGTTCAATTTTACACAGAGTACGCGAAGGAACTTGCCCCCCTTCTTGCAGCGGTGTACCGTAGGTCTCTAGAAGAGCGTAGCGTTCCAAAGGATTGGAAAAGGGCACAGGTCATCCCCGTTTTCAAGAAGGGACGTCGAGCAGATGTGCATAACTATAGACCTATATCTCTAACGTCGATCAGTTGTAGAATTTTGGAACACGTATTGTGTTAGAGTATAATGACTTTTCTGGAGACAAGAAATCTACTCTGTAGGAATCAGCATGGGTTTCGAAAAAGATGGTCATGTGAATCCCAGCTCGCGCTATTCGTCCACGAGACTCAGAGGGCCATAGACACGGGTTCACAGGTAGATGCCGTGTTTCTTGACTTCCGCAAGGCATTCGATACAGTTCCCCACAGTCGTTTAATGAACAAAGTAAGAGCATATGGACTATCAGACCAATTGTGTGATTGGATTGAGGAGTTCCTAGATGACAGGACGCAGCATGTCATTCTCAATGGAGAGAAGTCTTCCGAAGTAAGAGTGATTTCAGGTGTGCCACAGGGGAGTGTCATAGGACCATTGCTATTCACAATATACATAAATGACCTTGTGGATGACATCGGAAGTTCACTGAGGCTTTTTGCGGATGATGCTGTGGTGTATCGAGAGGTTGTAACAATGGAAAATTGTACTAAAATGCAGGAGGATCTGCAGCGAATTGACGCATGGTGCAGGGAATGGCAATTGAATCTCAATGTAGAAAAGTGTAATGTGCTGCGAATACATAGGAAGAAAGATCCCTTATCATTTAGCTACAAAATAGCAGGTCAGCAACTGGAAGCAGTTAATACCATAAATTATCTGGGAGTACGCATTAGGAGTGATTCAAAATGGAATGATCATATAATGTTGATCGTCGGTAAAGCAGATGCCAGACTGAGATTCATTGGAAGAATACTAAGGGAATGCAATCTGAAAACAAAGGAAGTAGGTTACAGTACGCTTGTTCGCCCACTGCTTGAATACTGCTCAGCAGTGTGGGATCCGTACCAGATAGGGTTGATAGAAGATATAGAGAAGATCCAACGGAGAGCAGCGCGCTTCGTTACAGGATCATTTAGTAATTGCGAAAGCGTTACGGAGATGATAGATAAACTCCAGTGGAAGACTCTGCAGGAGAGACGCTCAGTAGCTCGGTACGGGCTTTTGTCAAAGTTTCGAGAACATACCTTCACCGAAGAGTCAAGCAGTATATTGCTCCCTCCTACGTATATTTCGCGAAGAAACCATGAGGATAAAATCAGAGAGATTAGAGCCCACACAGAGGCATACCAACAATCCTTCTTTCCACGAACAATACGAGACTGGAATAGAAGGGAGAACCGATAGAGGTACTCAAGGTACCCTCCGCCACACACCGTCAGGTGGCTTGCGGAGTATGGATATAGATGTAGATAACATCTTGCGGTTTTTGTCTAGTCGTCTAAGGAGCCTATTGTGGGAGATTTAATGTGTTTTATTTCATTCTGCTTAAAAATTAAATGGCATTCGAAGCGGTATTGCTCCTCTGCTCATCTCTTTTTACCTGTAAACTGCAGCTGGCCACGTCACTGCAGTCTAGCTGTACCAGCTGACCGGCCAGTGCTGTCCAAGTTAAATGCGCCGGTAAAGCTGTTGTTCCGTACTGTTGCCAAGTCGATGTGCGCGTAACATGTATCACAAAACGTACCCTTATTACCATACTTGACAGTACTCGAGACAGCTTGATGCAGGCCTACGTGAAATGGAAATCCAATGAGGTTCCAGCAAATGCTGGAGAACACGTAGTGCAATGTTTACATCAGGTTTATTCTTATGATGAACGGAGTATAATCTTTTGCAAACTCTCTCCAATAGAATTTCGGTTGCACAGCGGTAGTATGCACTTGCCTGCTTCGCCTGATGTAATTACGTGAAGTGACAGCACAACGCGTTCGCTCAGATGGAACGGTTGTATTTACACCTAGTTTTCCTCATGGCCAATCATGCTGTGCATTACTTCTGGCAGTTCATCAAGTTTTACTGTAGGCCTATAAGACTCTACTGCAGTGGTTCCTAACCTTTCTCGGACCATTACCCCTGAGAGCAATCGGACGTTGCTGGTACCTAACTACACTTTAGAATGAAAAAGAATTTTCTTTGAACACTTTTATTTTCAAAATTTGCGCCACTCCTCTTCTGTGATTCTAAAGTTTGTTTTGACAATCCAGAGCATACATTAGATTGAGTTGTACCCTGATACGAAGTTAAATAGTCTTAATAAAGGACAAATTCAGACATAAAACAAATTTTATATCCACAGTATACTAAAAAGAGTAAACAAGACCAAAATGTAACAAGGATACACAGTGGTGTATGCTGTTAAAATCATACTGGCAACACAAAAAAATGATAAAACATCACTGGTACATATTCGGAATATTTAAAATTCAATCCATATTAATGACTAACTATTCTAATTAACAATAAAATGTCCTTTTGTATGTCCTGCAAGAATTGTTTCGAAAGCTGCAGGTAGATAACATTTGTGCAGGTCTGTATGTACCATCTATATAGAACATGAAAACAATATAAAGTAACAAAAAAAAAAAAAAAATCACCTCAACACATTCACATCTAACTAAATTATTTAACAGTTACATTGCAGACCCATACACATTCCCTGATACACTTACACATGGAATAACTTATCTGAAACCTAAAGATCAAGCAGACACAGCAAACCCAGCTAAATATCGCTCCTTAACATGCCTACCAACCATATACAAAATATTAACTTCAGTCATTACACAGAAATTAATGACACATACAACACAGAACAAAATTATAAATGAAGAACAAAAAGGCTGTTGCAAAGGAGCACGAGGATGTAAAGAGCAACTGATAATAGATGCAGAGGTGACATATCAAGCTAAAACTAAACAAAGGTCACTACACTATGCATACATTGATTACCAAAAAGCTTTTGATAGTATACCCCACTCATGGTTACTACAAATATTGGAAATATACAAAGTAGATCCTAAATTGATACAGTTCCTAAAGATAGTAATGAAAAATTGGAAAACCACACTTAATATCCAAACAAATTCAAATAATATCACATCACAGCCAATACAGATTAAGCGTGGAATATATCAATGAGACTCATTAAGTCCTTTCTGGTTCTGCCTTGCACTGAACCCACTATCCAACATGCTAAATGGCTCTGAGCACTATGGGACGCAACTGCTGAGGTCATTAGTCTCTTAGAACTTAGAACTAGTTAAACCTAACTAACCTAAGTACATCACAAACATCCATGCCCGAGGCACTATTCGAACCTGCGACCGTAGCAGTCTTGCGGTTCCAGACTGCAGCGCCTTTAACCGCATGTCTCCAACATGCTAAATAATACAAATTATGGATACAATATTACTGGAACATACCCACACAAAATCACACATCTGCTATACATGGATGATCTAAAACTACTGGCAGCAACTAATCAACAACTCAACCATTTACTAATGATAACAGAAATATTCAGCAATGATATAAATATGGCTTTTGGAACAGTCAAATGTAAGAAAAATAGCATAGTCAATGGAAAACACACTAAACAAGAAGATTACATATTGGATAACCACGGCGACTGCATAGAAGCGATGGAAAAAACAGATGCCTATAAATATCTAGGATACAGACAAAAAATAGGAACAGATAATACAAATATTAAAGAACAACCAAAAAAAAAATATAGACAAAGACTAACAAAAATGCTGAAAACAGAATTGACAGCAAGAAACAAGACAAAAGCTATAAATACTTATGCTATCCAATATTGACCTACTCATTTGGAGTAGTGAAATGGAGTAACACAGACCTAGAAGCACTCAATACACTTACACGATCACAATGCCACAAATATAGAATACATCACATACATTCAGCAACAGAAAGATTCACATTACGCAGAAAGGAAGGAGGAAGAGGATTTATCGACATAAAAACCTACATTATGGACAGGTAGACAATTTAAGAAAATTCTCTATAGAACGAGCAGAAACTAGCAAAATACACAAAGCAATCACTCATATAAATACATCGGCTACACCACTGCAATTTCATAACCACTTCTACAACCCTTTAGATCCGGTAACATCAACAGATACGAAGAAAGTAAATTGGAAAAAGAAAACACTACATGGCAAGCACCCGTATCATCTAACACAGCCACACATCGATCAAGACGCATCCAACACATGGCTAAGAAAAGGCAATATATACAGTGAGACGGAAGGATTCATGATTTCAATACAGGATCAAACAATAAACACCAGATATTACAGCAAGCATATTATTAAAGATCCCAATACTACAACAGATAAATGCAGACTTTGCAGACAACAAATAGAAACAGTAGATCACATCACAAGCGGATGTACAATACTAGCAAATACAGAATACCCCAGAAGACATGACAATGTAGCAAAAATAATACATCAACAGCTGCCTTACAACATAAACTTATAAAACAACATGTTCCCACATACAAGTATGCACCACAAAATGTACTGGAGAACGATGAATACAAATTATACTGGAACAGAACCATTATAACAGATAAAACAACACCACATAACAAACCTGACATCATACTCACCAACAAAAAGAAGAAATTAACACAACTAATCGAAATATCCATACCCAATACAACAAATATACAAAAGAAAACAGGAGAAAAAATTGAAAAATACATCCAACTGGCTGAGGAAGTCAAAGACATGTGGCATCAGGATAAAGCTGACATTATACCAATTATACTATCAACTACAGGAGTCATACCACACAATATGCACCAGTACATCAATGCAATACAGCTTCATCCAAACTTATATATACAACTACAGAAATCTGTAATTATTGATACATGTTCAATTACCCGAAAGTTCCTAAATGCAATATAACACATACCATAAAGTTAAAAGGAAGTGACACTTGATCAAGGTCCGCGTCACTTTCCATTTTTAACCAGACTTAACGTCTGAGAAAGTAAAGAAATAATAATAATAATAATAATACATGGCTAAGAAAAGGCAATATATACAGTGAGATGGACGGATTCATGATTGCAGTACAGGATCAAATAATAAATACCGGATATTACAGCAAGCATATTATTAAAGATCCAAATACCACAACAGATAAATGCAGACTTTGCAGACAACAAATAGAAACTGTAGATCACATCACAAGCGGATGTACAATACTAGCAAATACAGAATACACCAGAAGCAATGACAATGTAGCAAAAATAATACATCAACAACTTGCCAAACAACATAAAATAATAAAACAACACATTCCCACATACAATTATGCACCACAAAATGCACTCCTGGAAATGGAAAAAAGAACACATTGACATCGGTGTGTCAGACCCACCATACTTGCTCCGGACACTGCGAGAGGGCTGTACAAGCAATGATCACACGCACGGCACAGCGGACACACCAGGAACCACGGTGTTGGCCGTCGAATAGCGCTAGCTGCGCAGCATTTGTGCACCGCCGCCGTCAGTGTCAGCCAGTTTGCCGTGGCATACGGAGCTCCATCGCACTCTTTAACACTGGTAGCATGCCGCGACAGCGTGGACGGACTTTGAGCGAGGGCGTACAGTGGGCATGCGGGAGGCCGGGTGGACGTACCGCCGAATTGCTCAACACGTGGGGCATGAGGTCTCCACAGTACATCGATGTTGTCGCCAGTGGTCGGCGGAAGGTGCACGTGCCCATCGACCTGGGACCGGACCGCAGCGACGCACGGATGCACGCCAAGACCGTAGGATCCTACGCAGTGCCGTAGGGGACCGCACCGCCACTTACCAGCAAATTAGGGACACTGTTGCTCCTGGGGTATCAGCGAGGACCATTCGCAACCGTCTCCATGAAGCTGGGCTACGGTCCCGCACACCGTTAGGCCGTCTTCCGCTCACGCCCCAACATCGTGCAGCCTGCCTCCAGTGGTGTCGCGACAGGCGTGAATGGAGGGACGAATGGAGACATGTCGTCTTCAGCGATGAGAGTCGTTTCTGCCTTGGTGCCAATGATGGTCGTATGCGTGTTTGGCGCCGTGCAGGTGAGCGCCACAATCAGGACTGCATACGACCGAGGCACACAGGGCCAACACCCGGCATCATGGTGTGGGGAGCGATCTCCTACACTGGCCGTACACCACTGGTGATCGTCGAGGGGACACTGAATAGTGCACGGTACATCCAAACCGTCATCGAACCCATCGTTCTACCATTCCTAGACCGGCAAGAGAACTTACTATTCCAACTGGACAATGCACTTCCGCATGTATCCCGTGCCACCCAACGTGCTCTAGAAGGTGTAAGTCAACTACCCTGCCCAGCAAGATCTTCGGATCTGTCCCCCATTGAGCATGTTTGGGACTGGATGAAGCGTCGTCTCACGCGGTCTGCACGTCCAGCACGAACGCTGGTCCAACTGAGGCGCCAGGTGGAAATGGCATGGCAAGCCGTTCCACAGGACTACATCCAGCAACTCTACGATCGTCTCCATGGGACATTGTGCATGCTCTGTTGCCTGTGTCTATGTGCCTGTGGTTCTGTCAGTGTGATCATGTGATGTATCTGACCCCAGGAATGTGTCAATAAAGTTTTCCCTTCCTGGGACAATGAATTCACAGTGTTCTTATTTCAATTTCCAGGAGTGTATGAGGGATTGCTTTGCGTATTTTGCTGGTTTCTGCTCGTTCTATAAAGAATTTTCTTAAATTTTCTACCTGTCGATAATGTAGGTTTTTATGTCGATAAATCCTCTTCCTCCTTCCTTTCTGCTTAATGTGAATCTTTCTGTTGCTGAATGTATGTGATGTATACTATATTTGTGGCATTGTGATCGTGTAAGTGTATTGAGTGCTTCTAGGTCTGTGTTACTCCATTTCACTACTCCAAATGAGTAGGTCAATATTGGATAGCATAAGTATTTATAGCTCTTGTCTTGTTTCTTGCTGTCAATTCTGTTTTCAGCATTTTTGTTAGTCTTTGTCTATATTTTTCTTTTAGTTGTTCTTTAATATTTGTATTATCTATTCCTATTTTTTGTCTGTATCCTAGATATTTATAGGCATCTGTTTTTTCCATCGCTTCTATGGAGTCACTGTGGTTATCCAATATGTAATCTTCTTGTTTAGTGTGTTTTCCATTGACTATGCTATTTTTCTTACATTTGTCTGTTCCAAAAGCCATATTTATATCATTGCTGAATATTTCTGTTATCATTAGTAAATGGTTGAGTTGTTGATTAGTTGCTGCCAGTAGTTTTAGATCATCCATGTATAGCAAACGTGTGATTTTGTGTTGGTATGTTGTAATTATATTGTATCCATAATTTGTATTATTTAGCATGTTGGATAGTGGATTCAGAGCAAGGCAGAACCAAAAAGGGCTTTATGAGTTTCCTTGGTATATTCCACGCTTAATCTGTATTGGCTGTGATGTGACATTATTTGAATTTGTTTGGATATTGAGTGCTGTTTTCCAATTTTTCATTACTATCTTTTGGAATCATATCAATTTAGGATCTACTTTGTATATTTACAGTATTTGTAGTAACCATGAGTGGGATACGCTATCAAAAGCTTTTTGGTAATCAATGTATGCATAGTGTAGTGACCTTTGTTTAGTTTTAGCTTGATATGTCACCTCTGCATCTATTATCAGTTGTTCTTACATCCTCGTGCTTCTTTGCAATAGCCTTTTTGTTCTTCATTTATAATTTTGTTCTGTGTTGTACATGTCATTAATTTCTGTGTAATGACTGAAGTTAATATTTTGTATATTGTTGGTAGGCATGTTATGGGGCGATATTTAGCTTGGTTTGCTGTGTCTGCTTGATCTTTAGGTTTCAGATAAGTTATTCCATGTGTGAGTGTATCAGGGAATGTTTATGGGTCTGCAATGTAACTGTTAAATAATTTAGTTAGATGTGAATGTGTTGAGGTGTACTTCTTTAGCCAGTAATTTGCTATTTTATCTTTTCCAGGGGCTTTACAATTGTGAGTAGAATTAATTGCTCGGGTGACTTCATGTTGCAAAATTATCACTTCAGGCATTTGTGGTATCATCTTGTATGTGTCTGTTTCTGCTTGTATCCACCGTGCATGCCTGTTGTGTTGTACTGGGTTTGACCATATGTTGCTCCAGAAGTGTTCCATGTTTGTTATGTTTGGTGGATTGTCTATTTTAATGTGTGTGTTATCTATTGTCTGGTAAAATTTCTTTTGGTTTGTGTTGAATGTTTGGTTGTTTTTCCTTCTATTTTCACTTTTTTTTGTATCTTCTAAGTCGTTTGGCCAATGCTTGTAATTTCTGCTTCTTTTCATCTAATTGCTCTATCGCTTCTTGTTGTGAGATTTTACCTAACGTTTTTCGTTTTTTTTCTGACATTTCATTTCTTATAAATTGTGTTAGCTGTCCGATGTCTTTTCTCAGTTTTTCTATTCTGATCTGTAGCCTGTGTTGCCGTGCTGGTTTTGTGGGTTTCTTCTGTGTGTTGGTTGGTTCTGATCTCTGCCTAGTGTGTATATTTAGTGTAGTGAGTGCTCCTATATAAACCAGTAGTTGTAACTCTTCCATAGTTGTGTTTTCATTTATTTTGTTGTGTATGATTGTGTTGATGGTTGTTATTGTTGTTTCAACTTGTGGGTTATTTGGTGGTCTATGTAAGAATGGTCTAATGTCTGTATTTGTGCCTTTGTATTCTATATATGTCAGCTGAAATTTTTCTTCTATATCTAACACGTGTGTCACTTCATGTTCTATTTGTGCTTGTTCTGGTAGCTGTCTTAAGATTTAGTTTTCCTCTGATTGTTTAATTGATGTGTGTTGTTCTTTGTTTGTTTGCTCTGGCATTTTAGAGTCCATTACTGTATTTTCTTCTTCTTCTGATTGCACATTATTTTGTTCCAGTACTTGTTGTTTGATGTTTTCTAATTCTGACTGGGGTATCCTGTTATTTTTGATTATTACACGGATCTGATCAGCTAGTCGTTGTTCTGTTGAAAATTTTAATTCTGGGTATATGGTAATAAATGTTGTGAATACTTGTGATCTGTATCCAGTTGTGTTGGTTCCTAAGTTTGTTGCTTGGTAATAACAGAACATGAGGTGTCGGTTAACTTCATCTGACCATCTCATCATCTGTCTTTGTTTTCCTTCTAGAGTGGTTGCAGGAAGCATATCCTGCAAAACACCTCTATTTGGATTTAAATCATTTTCCGTGTGGCTAGCAGTGTCGTTACCTTTGTGGATGGGCATTGGGTTCAAGCGTCATCCCATGACAGCGCTTGTCCGAGGCTTCATTAGTTCTGTCCTGAACCAACTAATCGCACTAAAAGGGGGGGCTAGCCCTATTAGTGGTTTGTTCTTTTCGTCGCCTTTTACGTCTGGCAGAACATACCGGAGCCCTATTCTTTTCCCGGGCCTCCACAGGGTTTATTCAGCCGACCACTAATTCGTCTCCTGTGTCAACATTTTCATCTCAGATAGCACATTCAATCTACTTCCTCAATTATCTGTTGTGTGTATTCCAATTTCTTTCTTCCTCTACAATTTTTAGCCTCTACAGCTCCGCCTAGTACCGCAGAAGTTATTTCCTGATGTTTTAAAAGATGTCCTATCATCCTGTCGCTTCTCCTTGTCAGCATTTTCCATATGTTCCTTTCCTTGTTGATAGTGAGGAAAACCTGCCCATTCCTTACCTTCTCAATCAACCTAATTTTCAGCATCCTTTTGTAACACCACGTTTCAAACGCTTCGACCCTTTCGTTTGCTGTTTTCCTGCGATCAAAATTTCATTTCTAAACCATGGATTCTAGAAATTTAACATCAAATTAAGACCATTTGTTTGATATTATTGGACTTCTTTTGGCCAGAAAAGTCCTTTTCCAGCACTGTTTTTCATGCCCTCCTTGCTCCATCCATCATGGGTTATTTTGCTTCCAAGATAGCAGAATTCCTTAGCTTCATCTACTTTGTGAGTCCCAATTCTGATATTATGTTTTTCCCTATTTTTATTTCTGCTACTTATCAATACCTGCAACTTTTTCGATTTATTCTCAGTCAATATTCTATACCCATTAAGCTGATCATTCCTTTCGGCAGATCCTGTAACTCCTCTTCACTCTCACTGAGCATAGCAACGTCATCAACGAACCTTGCCATTGATATCCAGTCACCTTGAATTGTAATTCAACTCTTGAGTCTTTTATTCCCGTAATTGCTTCTTGGACATGTAGATTGAACACTAGGGGCGAAAGACTGCATCACTGTCTTACACCCTTTTTAATCAGAGCACTTCGTTCTTCCAGTGTTACTGTTCCCCCTTGCTCCTTTTACATATTGTATATTACCCGTTTCTCCCTATAGCTCACCCCTATTTGCCTCAGTATTTCAAACACCTTGCACCATCTGACATCTGAAACGTTAAGCTGATTGTGCGATAATTCACGCACTTGTCGTCTCGTACGATCTTCGGAATTAGGTGGATGGTGTTTTTCCTAAAGTCTGATGGTCGTATATCACTAGTCTCATACATTTTACACACCAGCGTGAATAGTCATTTCGTTGCCATTTCCCCCAATCATTTTAGGAATTCCAATGCAATAGTACCTATCCATTACGCCTTACTGGATCTCAAGTTGTCTAAAGCTCTATTAAATTTTGATTTTATTATTGGATCTCCTATCTTTTCCCTGTCGGCACCTGTTTCTACTTCCATCACGTCATCAGGCAAGTGGTCCCCACCACAAAATCCTTCAGTTACTCTTTCCACCTAGCCGTTCACTCCTCTGTATTTGACAGAGCAATTACCATTGCATTATTAATGTTATCGAGTTTTCATGTAGCCATTTCACCATTGATTCCCTGAATTTCTATTTGTTTCATTCCTAAGTGACTTGTATTTCTGCATTACTGTCTTTTCCTGAACATTTTTGTACTTCCTTCTTTTGTCAGTCAGCTGGAGTATTTCCATCTGTTAGCCATGGTTTCTTCACAGTTGCCTTCCTTGTACCTACAGTTTTCTTTCCAACTTCTGTGATTATCCTTTTTAGAGATATCCATTCCTCTTCACTGAACCGCCTACTGGACTGTTCATTATCGCAGTATCTATAGCCTCAGATAAGATGAAGCGACCTGCTCCATCTCTTCATTCCCTAGTGCTTCCGTATTCCACTTATTTGATCATTGATTCTTTCTGACTAGTTTCTAAATATGATCCTGCTTTTCAATCATTACTAAATTGTAAATCCGAGTCTATATCTGTTCCTGATTACGGCTTACAATGCAATATCTGAATAAAACATTCTCGGTTTTCAAGCCACGTCAATTCGAATAAAATCCTCGAGCTTTTGATGGCCATCTTCGCCATCGTCAGGAGTTCACCGACTGCCGGGCCGCTACGGTTTCTCGCTTATATAGGCATGATGACAGCAGCAGCCAATCAGATACACCCACTGTGGCGCACATGCGCGTTAAGTCGACCCGGGCAGTTAGCGCAGCTATTGCCCGTGGCAGCACCGTTGATGTTAGGTGGCGCCAGGGGCAGGCGCCATGTTTGAGACTGCCGCTCCCACATTGCGTATCTGCTTTCTTTCGATGTCCAACGCCCGTCCCCATGCCCTGCTGAGTGTGTACCCCTGGTCTCTGTTGAAGTTGTTTAAACGAATCTAGGCCGCTTCTTTTATAACAGAGGCCCAATATGTAGACGCATAAGCCAACACTTTGTATTTTCAAACTGTATTTTATGTCCGTTTTCTAGGCAATGCTCCACTATGGCCAACTTGTCAAGCTCCCTTTGTACAGGGTACACCATACACACCGGACACTCGAAGAGCAATGAGGCAGCATGTATATCTGTCAAAACAATTCGCACTATTGCAGAGCGTTGTACTGAGCACAAGCGCCATATAAAACAAAGGGTTACCAAACTAAGTGTCTAAAACGATTCACAAGCACTTTAATGGCACGTATTTGGCGTTTGTTTGCTATGTAGGAACAATTTCAATAAAGGAATAAATATGGAGGCATTTTGATCCTGAAATGTTTAATTTATTTCATCATCCTGACGTCACGTCTCCTTGCAGTTTTTGAAATTAGTCAACGATGATGTCAAGGGCGAGGAGCTAAGTTGATGTGTTCAGGTTCCATCCTGGAAGCATTATTAAGCTTTTACAGTTATCTCCAGGATGAAAATTAATGAAATTGCAATTAGTATTGTCCACCATGTCAAATTTGGCCACATGTTCTGTAGTATGTATCGAAGCAGTCTGTTCTAACAATTACATGCCAATAATTCTCATATGAATGTTCTGGAAGCCTAGAGGTGTTGTTAGTGTGAAACAGTCAGAAAGTAAACTAAGAGAAAAATGCGCCGACTGCGAGAAGCTGCATGGATATTTTATGATTATTGCTGTTTAAATACGGTTATAGAACAGTAATACACTTACTGTATATTTAAGTACAACAAATTATGCGTATTTATGTGCGAGTTAATTGTCAGTCACGGGGCCTACTGTCGTTCCTCTGTAGGGCAGCCTTACCTTCGCACAATTTTCCAGCATTGCGACCCTCTCAGATGAAACCGTAACAACTGAGAACAGTTTCATGCGGCTTGCAATATTATACATCAGACCATACACTATGTGATGAAAAGTATCAGGACACCCCTATGAAATGCAGAAGACTGTCAACTAGATGTAACGAGACATAAACCTGCCCGCCTAAAACGAGGGGGGAGTATTGGATTCTCAGTAGAGAAGCAGAAACGAGAGATTGGGTCGGTCAGGAGAGCTCACCGATTTCGAAAATGGACTGTCCATTAGATGTCCATCAGGGACATTTCAACACTTGTTCACAAAACTGCCCAAGTCAACTGTTGGAGATGTCCTTGTGAAGTGGAAACGCGAAGGAACAACCTTAGATAAAGCAATACCACGCAGATCTCGTGTACTGGTGGGCAGGGACCGTCGAGCATTGCAAAGTGTGGGTCTGGTACCGCGCGCCGCGGAATTTGAATCCGCGCCAGACGTCATGAATATCGAAGACCCCTAGAGGTCTCTGCACCATCGCTCCGTAAGCCGTGGCAGCACGCGCCTCTGGCTCATATTTAGTGTGAGGGCGCCACAGTGGAACTCGTGGTCACAGCGGCCATTAGCGGCGCCCTCCCATCGTGTATTTAAGCGTCTGCCTCTCGCTCAGCCAGTGAGTCTAATCGTTGCGTGCGTCTTGACATATTGCCTCGACAACAGACATAGTGTCTGCCGTTGTTTGTTTTCATTACTAGTGGACGTCTTGGATTCGTTTGGTTGTCTCTGTTTCGTCATTTCCATTCGTTTGTTTGTTCGCGGGCTGCTCTGTGTTTGGTCCCACCACGCTTTCTCGGCCAACAGTGGGTTGAAAAAAAATCCACGAAATCGGCGAAAGGATCACTCGTGAGTTCCAAATGGGTGCCAGCAGACCAGCTGTTAAAAAGGTTTGAGGAAGTGTAATGTGGGACACTACTGGACAGTGAATGATAGGAATCGAATGATTTGGAGTGCTGACACTGTATGGTCTGTGGCAATCCGACAGGAGCGTTTGGGTTTGGCGAATGACTGTAGGATGTTACCTGCCATAATGTGTAGCGTCAACAGCGAGGTACAGAGGAGGTATTACCATGGCAAACGTTTGATGCCCTTATTGCACTTAGGAAAACACTGTATGTGGAAGGATACGAGTATATTCTACACCATTGTGTACTGTGTACAACAGAGACGTGTAGTTCCCTTATTGTGCTTAAAAAACACTGGATGCGGAAGGATATGAACAAATGTTCAAATGTGTGTAAATTCCTAAGCGACCAAACTGCTGAGGTCATCGGTCCCTAGACTTACACACTACTTAAACTAATGCTAAAAAAAAAAAAAAAAAAAAAAACACACACACACACACACACATCCGCTATTCCTGAAATGGCCTGCCTGGAGTTCCTGCCTGGACCCAATGGAACACCTTTGAGATGAGTTGGAACGTTGACTTCGCTTCAGACCCCAGTGTCCAGTATCGCTACCCTCTCTGATGATGTAAATAACTGCTCTGTTGTTGGTAACACTTGTGCATTGATGGATGCAGTCTTTTCTTCATAGCACGATGGGTACACATCCATTGTCGCAGTTTGAATTGTTTGTTTAGTCAGAGTGTGAATTCTTAATTACGACAGACTGATGATTATGGGTGATTTATCTGTAGATATTGAAGGCAATGCATCGGAATGTCAGCTCAGGTAAACTAATAATTACTTTGTGAATTTGATACACGAGGTTTAACAACCAGACTGGGATTTTGAGCTTAAAAGTATGGTAACAATATTTTACAGAATTTTCACAGCCATAGAATAATATTTCAGCATATTTTTCTTTTTTTTTGCAGGAGAGGACACACATACTGAGGAAGGTGGTGCTTCTGTGGGAGATGACAATAACGTCTGTAATCAAGGAGGAACAGAGAGCAGAGGAAGAAGTAGTTCGCGACGTCCTTAGAAATTGAACAAGGGTATCAGGCAACGGTAGCAGATAAGTGAGCACTGGTATACCATGAGGACGCGTGTGAGTGTTTCTGATAAAAACCTTCTTGCTAACGCCTCCTTCTGCAAATTACAATGTTACAATAGGATTAAAGAAGAAGAGAAAAATCATATTCAATTCCTTCTGGAAACTTGGTGACTACGGTTGGTTAAATGACTTGTTTAGTCATGTGTGATTATGAGATCTCGGAAAATAGTTGGTTCCAAAAAATTCCAAAGACGCTAGCTTTAAATACTTCTTGAGGTTTGGAGTGAGATCTGTAAGGGTGTGAAGCGTCTAGTCACAATAAAATAATCTTATATTCACTATTGTGCGGACCAAAACAAGAATATTAAAATATCGTTGTCTGCCACGAAGTCATGTCAAGATCCAAGCGTGAAGTTTCAGCCACTGATCCAAGTTATTGGTATAAGGACATTCTTCCATACCTTATGATAATGATTTTGGTTTCGTGGAGAAAGCCACTAGGAAAATTTCTTACATTTACACACCAAATGAGTGGATGGATATGTTAGGCAAGCAAAGAAAACGTTCCCCAGTCATTGAAACGGAATTATCAGGCTTCTTATCCTCCAGAGACTTGGAGAATCCAGTTATGAAGAAAAGAAATGGTTGAAGGTTATGGCATCAGCTGGCTGACTAAGAGATGGTTACATTATGATACTCGAATTTGCCATTGCCCCAATGTTTAAGCAGACTCTGAATGATCATGAGCAATTTGACGACGTTGACTTAAAAAAGAAGTGCATCATATACTTTTGCAAAATCCAGAAAGGCTCTCTTTATAGACAACGTGGTGCAGTAACAAAAATGAAGAAAAAGGACACGGAGTATTTACTCCTAGGCATTCCACGTGCATATCACCATTTTTTCAAGAACCTACTGTGTGACACTGCCACAAGAACTTTGTCAGCTTTTCAAGAGCATGCAGATGAAACCAAATGCATTTTTCTTTCAATTTTAAATGCATAGATTCCTGTTTGGAAATATTTGTTACAAGCAAACACAAGGAATAAAATTATAATTATGCATTTTAAAAAATTACTCCTATACTCTTCCTGTAGTAAAACGTGCCCCTCCCATGAATCATGGACCTTGCCATTGGTGGGGAGGCTCACGTGCCTCAGCGATATAGATAGCCTTACCGTAGGTGCAACCACAATGGCGGGGTATCTGTTGAGAGGCCAGACAAACGTGTGGTTCCTGAAGAAGGCAGCAGCCTTTTTAATAGTTGCAGGGGCAATTGACTGATCTGGCCTTGAAACACTAACCAAAACGGCCTTTCTGTGCTGGTACTGTGAACGGCTGAAAGCAAGGGGAAACTACAGCCTAAATGGTTAAATGATGATAGCGTTCTCTTGGGTAAAATATTCCGGAGGTAAAATAGTCCCCCACTCGGATCTCCGAGCGGGGACTACTCAGGACGTCATCAGGAGAACGAAAACTGGCGTTCTACGGGTCGGAACGTGGAATGTCAGATCCCTTAATCGGGCAGGTAGGTTAGAAAATTTAAAAAGGAAAATAGATAGCTTAAAGTTAGATATAGTGGGCATTACTGAAGTTCGGTGGCAGGAGGAACAAGACTTCTGGTCAGGTGAATACAGGGTTATAAATACAAAATCAATTAGGGTTAATGCAGGAGTAGGTATAGTAATGAATAAAAAAATAGGAGTGTGAGTAATCTACTACAAACAGCATAGTGAACGCATTATTGTGGCCAAGATGACACGAAACTCACGCCTACCACAATAGTACAAGTTTATATGCCAAATAGCTCCACAGCTGACGAAAAGATTAATACAATGTATGATGAGATAAAAGAAATTATTCAGTTAGTGAAGGGAGACGAGAATTTGATAGTCATGGGTGACTGGAAATCGGTAGTAGGAAAAGGAAGAGAATGAAACGTAGTAGGTGAATACGGAATGGGGGTAAGAAATGAAAGAGGAAGTCGCCTGGTAGAATTTTGCATGGAGCATAACTTAATCATAGCTAACACTTGGTTCAAGAATCATAAAAGAAGGATGTATATATGGAAGAGGTCTGGAGACACTTGAAGGTTTCAGATATATTATATAATGGTAAGTCAGAGATTCAGGAACCAGGTTTTAAATTGCAAGACATTTCCAGGGGCAGACGTGGACTCTGACCACAACCTATTGGATATGAACTGTAGATTAAACTGAAGAAACTTCAAAAGGTGGGATTTTAAGGAGATGGGATCTGGATAAACTGACAGAACCAGAGATTGTAGAGAGTTTCAGGGAGAGCATTAAGGAACGATTGACAGGAATGGGGTAAAGAAATAGAGTAGAAGAAGAATGGGTAGCTTTGAGGGATGAAATAGTGAGGGCAGCAGAGGATCAAGTAGGTAAAAAGACGAGAGGTAGTAGAAATCCGTGGGTAACAGAAGATATATTGAATTTAACTGATGAAAGGAGAAAATATAAAAATGCAGTAAATGAAGTAGGCAAAAAGGAATACAAACATCTCAAAAATGAGATCGACAGGAAGTGCAAAATGGCTACGCAGGGATGGTTAGAGGACAAATGTAAGGATGTACAGGCACATATCACTAGGGGTAAGATAGATACTGCCTACAGGAAAATTAAAGAGACTTTTGGAGAAAAGAGAATTACTTGCTTGAATATCAAGATGGAAATTCAGTTCTAAGCAAAGAAGGGAAAGCAGAAAGGTGGAAGGAGTATATAGAGGGTCTATACAAGGGCGATGTACTTGAGGAAAACATTATGGAAATGGAACAGGATGTAGATGAAGATGAAATGGGAGATATGATACTGCGTGAAGAGTTTGACAGGGCACTGAAAGACCTAAGCCAAAACAAAGCCCCAGGAGTAGACAACATTCCATTAGAACTACTGATAGCCTTGGGAGGGCCAGCCCTGACAAAACTCTAGCATCTGGTGAGCAAGATGTATGAGACCAACGAAATACCATCAGACGCCAAGAAGAATATAATAATTCCAGTCCGTAAGAAAGTAGGTGTTGACAGATGTGAAAATTACCGAACTATCAGTTTAATAAGCCACGGCTGCAAAATACTAACACGAATTCTTTACAGATGAATGGAAAAACTAGTAAAGCCCGATCTTGGGGAAGATCAGTTTGGATTCCGTGGAAATGTTGGAACATTTGAGGAAATACTGACCCTACGACTTATCTTAGAAAATAGATTAAGGAAAGGCAAACCTACGTTTCTAGCATTTGTAGATTAAGAGAAAGCTATTGACAATGTTGACTGGAATACTCTCTTTCAAACTCTGTAGGTGGCAGGGGTAAAACACAGGGAGCGAAAGGCTATTTACAATTTGTACAGAAACCAGATGGCAGTTATAAGGTCAAGGGGCATGAAAGGGAAAGGGTGGTTTGGAAGCGAGTAAGACAGGATTGTAGCCAATCCGCAATGTTACTCGAGCTGTATATTGAGCAAGCAGTAAAAGAAACAAAAGAAAAATTCGGAGTAGGAATTAAAATCCATGGAGAAGAAATAAAAAGTTTGAGGTTCGCCGATGACATTGTAATTTGTCAGAGACAGCAAAGAACCTGGAAGAGCAGTTGAACGGAATGGACAGTGTCCTGAAATGAGGTTATAAGACGAACAACAGGAAAAGAAAAACGAGGATAATGGAATGTAGTCGAATTAAATTGGGTGATGCTGAGGGTATTAGATTAGGAAATGAGACACTTAAAGTAGTAAATGAGTTTTGGTATTTGGGGAGCAAAATAACTTATCATGGTCGAAGTAGAGAGGATATAAAATGTAGACTGGCAGTGGCAAGGAAAGCGTTTCTGAAGAAGAGAAATTTGTTAACATCGAGTATAGATTTAAGTGTCAGGAAGTCGTTTCTGAAAGTATTTGACTGGAATAGGGCCATGTACGGAAGTGAAAAGTGGACAATATATAGTTTGGACAAGGAGAGAATGCAAGCTTTCTAAATGTGGTCTTACAGAAGAATGCTGAAGATTAGATGGGTAGATCACATAACTAAATGAGGAGTTATTGGATAGTATTAGGGAGAAGAGAAATTTGTGGCACATCTTGACTAGAAGAAGGGATCGGTTGGTAGGACATGGTCTGAGGCATCAAGGGATCACCAATTTAGTATTGGAGGGCAGCGTGAAGGGTAAGGATCGTTGAGGGAGACCAAGAGACGAATACACTAAGCAGATTCAGAAGTTTGTAGGTTGCTGTAGGTACTGGGAGATGAAGAAGCTTGCACAGGATAGAGTAACATGGAGAGCTGCATCAAACCAGTCTCTGGACTGAAGACCACAACAAGAACAACAAAACGTGAGGACTACAATGAAGGTACAATACATTTAATGCACCAAACAATCATCTCCAAACTTTAACTTTTCTATCCACAGGAGCCTGTACCAGCACTTAAATTTATCCTTATTCAATATGAGAATACATTATACAAAATATCTTCACGATTCAAGTGTTTTAAAGTGGTGGGAACATTTTCATGTAATTAATTACTGAGCAAAAGATTTATGCCTGTTTTTCTCAAAAATTTCTTATTTGACTTGATTCTCTTGCACACTGAATATCTGATGTGAGGACTGAGTACAATGCAATGCTTTGGAGCATACCGTTCTGTACACACTTCAATATGGAGCTTCATGACAGACAAAGACCATGTGTTCACATGTTAACCCAATGACGTCGTCAGTTGTGATTCCAGCAGGCATGGTATAATCAAATTGTATCGTGGATCAGTGGAAACTTGTCGCCCGTTCAGATGAATTATGTTCCTTGCTACACCAGGTCGATATTCATACCAGGATACACCATCATACAGGGGAACTGCTGCTCTAAACATGCATCCTGCAATAGACACAGGCTAGTGGAACACTAACGTTCTATGAGGGTCATTCACCTGGACCTCCATAGGACCTGTGGTAGCAATCGAAGTAGTAGAGCAAAGCAGGAAACAGCGCGTTTTGATAGTGCAAGTTGCCCACATCAGGGGCAAGTATACATTCAGGGGCAAACCTATTGTTCTCTTTTGATTGACAGCCCTTGACTTATTGTTTGGCTAGTGGATTATGACTCTCTGCAGATAATACATCCTTATGAGAAACCTCCCTCCACCCCTCCCTATCCCCCACATTCCTCCTCCCATCCTCTCTAGAAACCTCCGCCCCCTTCCTCCCTCTTGCTGATACAAGTAAACTATGAGGCCTGAATTATTTGAATAGCTCCCTCCCACTCTGTCAATTTGATTGACTAATTAATTACATTGATGAATTAATTAACCCCTTCTTCTCTGGTAAATCCCAAAGCCCTCCCCTCCCACCATCTGGAAATTCACAGGTCTGTGCATGAGAGGATGGATCTCATGACAGGAAATTCAATTATATAGCAAAGGATATATTGTTCATTTATAAATTTTTTTCAGAGGTCGGATCTCTCTCCCTCATCATTCTCTGCTGTTTGGGAAGATGCAGATCTTGTAAAATAGATCGAAAAGAATTAATTAATTCGATTGTTTTCTTTATATTCTGATTGGGCAAGGAATACCATCGACATAACCCATCATGTGTAATTACACTGTCAAAAATCTTTCGATGGCAAAGCAGGCATAGACTGCTCGGGGTCCCACAATACAACATGTCTATCAGTGGCTGCACAAGTGATAGCACATTCTCTCTCTCTTTCTCTCTCTCTCTCTCTCTCTCTCTCTCTCTCTCTCTCTCTCTCTCTCTCAAGTGGCCACATTTGTCACATTTCCTTGCTTCTTATTGATGGGTACTGGGATTGAAATATTGGTGGGATTCGATCTGGCAACCACCCAGTTTCCAAATCCCACTGGATTTTTTCTCCCTTGCCTTCTGTCGGTGGATGCTGGCACAGTTAGGTCATTTGATAGGAAACCCATTAAGTTGGAGGTAGCTGAAAATTTTAAATTTCAGCTCAGTTGCAAGCTATGTCTTTAAACAATATGCAGAGGGATTGGACTGGTGTGTGTGTGTGTGTGTGCTTGCACTATCAGAAATAATAAATTGATCAGTCTGAAATTGGTTGGGTTTCTAAAGCACTATAGAATTGCTAAAGAAATTCCCCTACTTGGTGGGAGCTCATGTCTGCATTCCACCCCCACTTTCCATGATGTAATAACTGTAATCATCGAGATATGGAGTGAAGTGCGGTACAGTAGCCATCATTTGGGGTCATCAGCTTGTATGTCTATCGTCAGAGCACCACTGTGATTGCCAAAACCTCCAGATATCCTAGTAACACATCGCTTTACTAAACACCACTGACTATGGACTGTACAAGACCCTCCTTTGATCTCATGATCCCCAAACAAAGCATCAAGTAGCAACTTTCAGGAAATTCCAGACTTGCTTCCTGTCTCTGTCTTTCTCAAGATGTCACTAACTGTTTGTGTGTGTGAACCAACATCTCTAAACACACAGACGGAGGCTTTCTTCTCTTCTCAGAACACTGTGTTCCTACTGGCTAATACTGGAGAGCTCAAGCAATTTCCATATCAAAAACCGAGTGTAATAGTCCATTTGCACTACCATATCAAATTAATTGTTTAAAAATTTATGGGAGTCAAGTAGATTGCTTAAAACACTCACCTCTATCTTACAATGATCCTTCTTCGCAATAAAACGTATTTTCAACGTTTGAGCATCACATGCAAACATTATGTAAATCAAGAATGGAATTTGCGCCTCAAATAGATTGTAGTGCTATATATTTCCGAGGCCATGTACACACCAATGTATGAGAGCGCAAACACCCTTCTCCACCACAATGTTCCTACTAAACATATCAGGTGAAAAACTCCAGCCAATCACATAAAATCGCCATTGTTAAGAGTGCACCAACTGCCGACTGCCTGGAACTACAGTCGCGTCATCCCCACAGCAGGGACATCACGTCATCTTACAAGCGCCTGTGAGGAGAGACCCACACATGTATCAGCTATGCTGGCAGATGCATGTGCATCCCCCAGCCTCCACACACTTGCTGTACCAAATTCTCAGAGGTTGGAGAGAGACTGTGAGCAAGCAGTCAGTCGATCAATTTGCACAACACAAACAGCTGTCCTTTTTAATCTTCTAATGCAACACACACACACATGTCTGCTTCTATCGCCATTCACCCAGCATACTGGACATTTCAGTAGCCTCGATGCCACAGGCAAGAGCAGACAGTTCATCACATTCTTTACTCGTAACTACCCGTCACAGGCTTAGCTTATACATTATCTACATTTGTGCTAGATGTTGAGAATTGTACTACATTTACAAGCAGTTTTAGGATAAGTTCCAAGGAGTGATGCGACGATCGCATGGTCAGAAATGACATAGATTGACGAAACTACAAAAAATGGAAAATACGTATAAACTGAGGGTAAATTCCCCAAAACGTGAGGGAAGTTGAGGGTGAACGAGGGAGTATTTGCATATCTTCAGCTTGGTACAAGAAAATTCATGTACTTGGGAATGAGTATGTGACAGTATGAAAAATACGAGAAATGGGTGACATGAAAGCACTGGGAACCAGGGAAACTGTCATTTTTGTCAACAGAGATAAGACTGTTGGAACAGAATGGTTAATGAGGATGACCACCAAATGTAGAGTAATAAATTTATATATGTTGCATCACAAGCCCAGGTGGAGACCAACGTTATTGGCAACTGCGTTACAAATGTTTATAAAGTGTCCTTAGCTAAAGAGCATTGTATTATCGGCTGAGGTGACTGCAGTATACAGCTACAGAATGGGTTGCATGTTTGACTCTGCGCAAGACTGTTCAGGTGTTTTAAACCCTTACAATTGGTAATTACAATGTGTTTCTTTGTACTCTCTACCAATCGCAATCACGAGGTATCAGATTATAAATACCTCACAGAACAGTTTCTGCATTTTTTAAACAACGTTCTACTGTATGTCTATTGAGATAATAGTGATACATGCCAGTTGAGTGCTGTCTTTGATGATTTCCTAGAAAAGAGAAACATCTGTCTCTAAATTGACATGGATCTGCGTTAAAGGACGACAGAAAGTAGATGGAATGATTGGTTGAGACGGGTTGTAACAATGTATGATTTAATGGTGAACTGATGATGCGTTCTAGAGAGAGGGACACGATTCTGCACATCATTTATCACGAATTTAATCACTTTTTTCCGTTGTTCTCTTTGGGTGCATCAGTTGTGTGGTAACATTTGTGATCGACTTGTATACAATTCTGTGTGTGACTTATAGCGCTATCTACTACAGTGTCGCGGAATGGTAAAGAGTTGGAAACGTGGAATATTGTCAAAGTTTCGTTGTCCATGCCGAGAGCCAGAGGCAGTAGGTTAGCCCAAGGGGTAAGAGGATTGCACATATATTGGAATGTGTCGTCATGCAGGGGCAATGGCCTGGTTACACACAACAGGCGAGAGAGGATTGCTTAGCACGCGGGTTTGTGTTAGACGGAGTGCAAGACAGAGGTATAGCATCAGCTGTACTGCATTTCGCAACTTCACGTGAGTCTGCTGTAACAACACGTAACTCTGTCGTAAGAACACCTAAGGGGCGAGTACGACAGATGAATCAGCAGTATAAGTGGAACGAATGCGTTCATTACAAACGAGCGTGACGTCAGGACGTCGCTCGTGCTTCCTTTAAATACGCCAGCTTTGATAGCAACAGGGCACTCACAGTTAGAGTTGCGGTTAGATGTGTACTGGGTCGCTGCGTAGCGCTCAGCTCTGTGAGAGACATGTTAATCTTTATTAAGGAGATGTTGCAGTAAGGGCGGCCCATCCAGCAGCAGACATGAGGGGACGGTACCAGCTCTGGCCCTCTCTGCTGCTGCTGTCAATCATCAACCCAGGATTAGCAGACATCGTGGCAGACTCACTCTCCGCCAATGCTGACCACATCAGTGAGCCATCATTGAGATCGTGCGGGGCCTAGGCCCTGTGGATCCGCCGTCACAACCGGGTGAGCCGACGACGCTGGGGGATTGCAGCCCATTCCGCCCGTCCACCGCGGACTAATGATAGGTTTACCCCTGAATTTAGGCAACCTGCACTAACAAATTGTGCTTGTGTCGGCCTTTTCCCCCTACTCGCATCTCTGGAATGCCTCCCCACCGGGAGGAGCAGGGAAGAAGACGGCGTGGGATACACTCTGCACTACGCAGCGCCGGGACTCCAACCCGGAGCCTCCACATGCAGCAGCTTGCTGTCCGCCACCAAGACGGCTGGCCAGCCAGATGCTGCCAGCCACGTGCGGCCGAAGTAAGGGCATTCCTTCGCTACGTCACAGGACGCGGCGCTGCGCTAGCGAGACTGTGTGGCCTGGAGATGGTGTCATCGCTACGAGTCAGCGAGGACTCGGGAAGGTCGCTGATATCACCAAGTCACATTGTAATCGCCGGAAATAAAGGTATTATGAATTAATAATGTTTCTTTGGCGTTTCTGACGCCTCCACAGTCATTTCCTAGCATCCTCACAACTGGAGAGGTCACCGCTTGGCCATCCAGTCCACCGTAGGCGGCTGGGACCAGCAAACATCTCCACACCACTGCAAACAGAGGGTTTCCAACGCATGTGTGATGAATCATGTTCATTGATGGAAAACCTATTTCATCACCCTCCTCTAGATGAATGATGATGTACGTGAAGTACTTCATTTCTCTGTCACATCTTGGACATAAATAGAGTCATTAGTTTCACATAGGTATGAAGTGGCTGTTACTATACTTTTCATGATCAGCCTATCCAAAATGTATGGCTGTAGATCATCAGGGAGTGGGCAAGTCCTAGAATTTTTTAGTAGACTAATGTATAACATGTGCAAATATTCTCGTAAAAAATGAAACATCACATGGGTATGTGAGCAGTATGTCCATATAAATATGGTAAACTGTGCAAAAATACGAAAAACGAAATAAAATCGGTTAAATTAGAGGAAAATCTGGTATAATAACGAAAAATTAATGTGAAATACGTAAAAATTGAGGGGGAGCACAATGAAACATGTAAAATAGCGAAAAAACTAGTAAAATTATGAAAATTGATTGTGAATACATAGAATTAGAGAAAAATACAATTAAATTAGTACCGAGCGAAATCAATAAAATTGGATCTCCTTTAACAGGAGAGTAGACTCATGCTATATGAACACACTTTAATAGTGGAAAGGGGAGGCATTCCAGAGATGCGAGTAGGGGGAAAAGGCTGACACAAGCACAATTTGTTAGTGTAGGTTGCCTACATTCAGGGGCAAACCTATCATCATCCTTTCATTGACAGGTCTTCAACCTATTATTCTGCGAAGAGGATTATGAACCCCTGGGGATAACCCTCCCTTTTGATTAATAGGTCCTTAAATTATTGTTTTCCCACACATCCCCCTCCCTATTATCCTCCGCTCCCCCTCATGCTGCTCCTGATGTATCCATGGACCCAACCAACCAACTCGCGCACGCACGCTCTGACCGTGACATTGCTGGCCACAGTTCCTGTCGCGGCCATCGGCATCTCAGGGCGTGACCACTGACGGAAGAGGTCGCGCCCTGGCTGAGCTCGGGTCTGCAGCACCCTCTGCCTTTTGCATATAAGGAGGAGCACTGGCCCTGAGATGGGCAGTCTATTGTCGATTGTCTATTGCTAGCCTTTTGTGGAGTTTATAGCAGAGTCATTGCAGTATGATATTTGCTACTGTATTTGACTAGGCTCAGTACACGGATTACTCTTGGATATTACTTGGACTTGTATTGCTGGTGCATGTTTCATCAGAAATAAAGATAAGTTATCTCTTCATTCTAGCTGGCGCAATTCTTGTCATTAATTATTTTTCGGCCGACAGACATAGCTACATCCTGGTCACTACCCACGCTTTATACAATTTGTGGTGGCTGCCTCAAAAGTACCGCCGAGGATCTTGTGTTTGGGAGCCTTCACAAAACCTTCATCCCTCTGGGAACTCACCTCGCTGATACTAGCTCACTTTTGATATCAATTTCATTGACTGCTGAATTAAATCTATCAATTAACACTTCCTACCACTGGTAAACTCCCAACCCTTCCCTCCTCTCTCCCTTTTCAGTATCTGGAAATTTGCGGCTCTGTGCTGGAGGGGAAGGATCTCATAACAGGAAATTCAACTACAAAGCAGAAGGTACACAATGTGATCAAAAGTATTCAGGCACCTGGCTGAAAGATGACTTACAATTTCACAGCGCCCCCCATCGGCAGTGCTGGTATTCAGTATGGTAGTGGCCCATGCTTAACCTTGATGACAGCCTCCACTCTCGCAGGCATACGTTCAATCAGGTGCTGGAAGGTTTCTTGGGAAATGGCAGCCCATTCTTCACGGAATGCTGCACTGAGGAAACGTATTAATGTCTGTCAGTGAGGCCTGGAACGAAGTCCACGTTCCAAAACATCCCAAAGGTTTTCTATAGGATTCAGGTCAGCACTCTGTGCAGGCCAATCCATTACAGTGATGTTATTGTCGTGTAACCACTCCGACACAGGTGTTGGAAGATGCAATAGCCATCCCCAAATTGCACTTGAACAGTGGGAAGCAACAAGGTGCTTAAAACATCAATGTAGGCCTGTGCTGTGATAGTGCCACGCAAAACAACAAGGGGTGCAAGCCCCCTCCATGGAAAACACGACCACACCATAACATCACTGCCTCCGAATTTTACTGTTGGCACTACACACGCTGGCAGATGCTGTTTACTGGTCATTCGCCATACCCACACCCTTCCATCTGATCGCCACACATTGTGTACTGTGATTCGTCACGTAACGTTTTTCCATTGTGCAATCGTCCAGTGTTTGCACTCCTTACACCAAGCGAGGCGTCGTGTAGCATTTACCGGTGTGATGTGTGGCTTATGAGCCGTCACTCGACCATGAAATCAAAGTTTTCTCACCTGCTACCTAATTGTTATAGTACTTGCAGTGGATCCTGATGCAGTTTGGAATTCCTGTGTGATGGTCTGGATAGATGTCTGCCTATTACACATCACGACCCTTTTCAACTGTCAGCGGTCTCTGTCAGTCAACAGACGAGGTCGGCCTGTACGCTTTTGTGCTGTACATGCCCCTTCACGTTTCCACTTCACTACCCCATCGGAAACAGTGGACATAGGGATGTTTAGGAGTGTGAAAATCTCGCGTACAGACGTATGGCAGAAGTGACACCCAATCACCTGACCACGTTCAAAGTCTGAGTTTTGCAGAGCACCCCTTCTGCTCTTTCACAATGTCTAATGACTACTGTGGTCGCTGATATGGAGTACCTGGCAGTAGGTGGCAGCACAATGCACCCAGTATGAAAAACGTATGTTTTTAGTGGTGTCCGGATACTTTTGATCACGTAGTGTATATTGTTTATTTATAAAAAAATCATTTTGCAGGTGTTGCATCTCTCTTGCTCATTATTATCGTTTGGGAAGCTGTAGGACTTGTAAAATACATTAAAATGAAGTAATTAAATCTATCGCTATTTTTTTATACCGATTGCGCAAGGAATACCACCATGAAATACCCATGACACGTAATTAGACCGTTAAAAATCTTTGGATCTTGAAGAACAGACTGTCCATCATCCTGCAGCCAGTGGTGGCTTCCGCCACTGTATGTGCAGGTGGCTCTGGGTCTCCTAAAGCGACGTTTCCGCCAGAGGTCGTGCCGTGTGCTGTGGCGAAGAGGCATCCGCTTGGGCCCCATGAGTGACAGACTGAATGTCACGCTAACCCCTGAACAAAGCATCAGTTGGCAGCAGCTCTTTGATACTTGATACCTGAGAAATTTCTCTCTAAAACGTGCTCTCTCTCTCTCTCTCTCTCTCTCTCTCTCTCTCTCTCTCTCTCTCTCTCCTCCCCCTCTCTCCCCCCTCTCACCCCCTCAGTGTCGCCTGGCCACCAAGAGCTGTTGCAGGACGATTTGATTCACGGATCCATTTATATGGCTCCTTCAGTCTATAGCGATTTTACGACTATGACGAGTGGGGCGTGCAGATGGCATCAATGCAATGTCGAAACTGGTAGCACATAGAAATTCATAAAATAAAATAAATATCTACAATACATACGGCTGTTGGTAAATTATTGCATCAAGAAATTGCAGCCATTGTCGCAGCCGCAGTCATGGACCCGTGCGTATGCCAGAATGCACCATTCCTGGCCATGGAGGGCATCCAGAGATGATTGGAGTGGTAGAAATTTGGATGTTATCAAATACATCCAGCGCAAACATCCATCATTTTGAATCTTCTCTCACGCAGCACACGCACTTCTGCCTCTGTCACACTCGCCTAGCCCACTGGTCACTTCATCAGCCATTGCTGCCATAGGCAGATGAGACAGGTCGGCACATACTTTGTACCCGGCCCAGGCTGTACTACTCCGTTACTTCCCGTTCCGGACTGCTCGTGACCGCCGCTTCAGCCAGCCGCGAAACAAGAAGCTGCAGCTTGAACGTACACAGCAGTTCTAAGCAATTCCACCCAAACATGGACCGACCATTTTAAAATATCTACTTTACCCAATCGGAGGCAGTGATGTTATTGACCATACACCTCGAATTTCTCACGCAAAATGTAGCTTTCTCCCTTTTACACGAGCCATTTTCGAAGGTAGAAAAAATCGGACCAGACACGTATTTCCATATTGCTATTGTTGCGAAAATTCTGTACAGGACTGCAGCATAGGGTATATCCCCACTAAGTATTCTCTCGTCAGGCAGAAAAATGTATTTTTTTGTCTGTCATGTGCTGCATCACAGGACTAGAATATTCAACTCTTTTTGGCCTCCTCACTTTCACCCCCTCAGGTAACATCACAGAGAAGTTGTATAAATATAAGGTTTACGCTACGTATCACTTTATAAAATCGATAGTACATCTGATTTTATGACCATGGTCGTCTCTCCCTCTGTAGGTGAGAGATTCAAATATCGTTAAAAGATATCGCCACAAGGCAAAAATCCCCAAGTCAAGAATCACATCCACTGTGTCCCAGCCATCACCTCAATCACCAGGTGTCATGTCACTGATATCATATTGATAGACTAATTAATTAAATTGATCATGAGAGACACTTCGCATGGCGCCAAAATTTTCTTTTTCGGTGGTCGGATGGTTTAAATGGCTGAGCACTATGGGACATCTGAGTCCATCAGTCCCCTAGAACTTAGAACTACTTAAACCTAACTACCCCACAGAGATTACAACATCCATGCCGGAGGCAGGATTCGAACCTGCGACCGTAGCAGCAGCGCGCTTCCGGATTGAAGCGCCTAGAACCGCTCCGCCACAACGGCCGGCTTTCAGTAGTTGGATTGCAATCACCAGGCAGTTTAAATGGGAATTCCTGGAGGAGAGACGATTTTGTTGTTGTTGAGGAAAACTACTGATATCTGACATTTGAAGTTGACCACAGAAGTATTCTATCGCCAGCAACGTACATTTTGCGTAAGGACAGTGCTAAAAAACACAATCACAACCACTATATTAAGGTCACCCTGAATAAAAAGTGGTCATGCTCTACATTCACACACACGAGTCGCCGATAGCGTTACGATTTTTTATAGAAATGCTGTCAGCGATTTGAGATGAAGTCTTTCCATTTATGTATCTATCTGAGTTGGATCCTATGGAGATCTCTTTCAATCACTGCAGCCACTAGTGAGTCATATTCGTGGCACTCTCATATCTCGAAACGAGTCACCTTTTTCTGACCTATCTGGAATGTGGCTTTAGACAGTCCCTATGCATCTTGTAATTGTCCCTCAGTCTCTGTCCACCATCCCTGCAGCTTCGTCCATATGACCGTTCCAATTTAAGTTGGAAATGAACAAAAGACGCAAAGCGCTATATCTACCTCCTTCTGCATCCCATGTAGACTCAGGTTGAGGTGAGTCAATACGACAGGACCCTCTTTTCTGACCACTTGGTGTAAATGCAGATATTTTGTTGTAGCTCCTCAGCGGTGTATGATGTGTAAGGCCAGAGCCTAAACGAAGTTTTCTCCTACAACACGAGGTAGTAGTAGAAAAAGACAGTATGGGAACTGAAAGAAAGATGGGGATTTTGCTACTGCATTGCCGTGCATCTCCAAACTACATACAGCTACTAAAATTCGAAGCAAATCTGCATCTGTCAGGGTGCATTCATCTGTGTCACCTAAACATTCTCTCTATTATCGTTATTTTGTGCCACCCAACAGAGAATAAAAAACTACGAACTACAAAAGCTCCGTTAATGTCATCTGACAGAGACTTGATAAGATGTTTCTGCGTCCCTGTCTTCCGGTATATATATCGAAAACAAATACCATCTGCATGCTGGCATCGAGCATATGCGCCGACCCCACTCAGTGATCAAAGTCACTTGCACAGACCAGAGTAAAGTGTCATCGCCTGTACTGTAGGAGGACCATATCCCACAGACACTCAATCGCAAGATAGGGTCCCTGTGTTGTTGCTTGACATGCTTTTTTTCTGCTGTAACACGTCCAAGCAGCATATGACTACAGATTTTACACAACCATACTTTTTGTTTTTTCCACCACAACCTGGACGTCTGTGTCAGGTTTTAAACTGACATTGACACGTTTAGATCCGTTGGATCTAACTGAAAGCTGGACATTGCACGTTGTAAATTACGCTGCTGCTCCCACAATACACATGATTGGAATAAAATACAGTCACAGCATAAGGAAACTGGAAGAGTTTTGCGACTTTGTGGAGCGTTTCCAAACACCAAGTTGATTGATGACCTCTACATTTAAACTCGTCTTTCACAGTGACAGGGTAGAAGACGGCTCGGTGTTCCACTTAGATTGATTCATCATATTGCACTCGTGTATGCGATCCCCAGAAGGTGTTGCACCTCCACACAGACTCTTTCCCCATCTCAAACAAGTGATGTCAGTCAATCATTATGCAGTAATCAACAGCATAGCAGTGCATGGATGGGATGTAAAAGACACTGTCGATGTACTGTAATAAGAATCATAGCTGATAGTGCAAACAGTTTTAGCAACTTTGACAGTTTTTTTTCTCTAATTTCAAAGCTAACCAGTGACATGGCAGCATGGTTCCCGATTTCTGCATCTACGCTAAACCGCCCCTCCACTACTTTGCGAGTACAATTGCTAACGCAGATAGATGACTGTGCAGTACATCCATTTAGTGTTAATTCTCTAAAATTTATGCCAAAGAATACCAGACAGCTGTGTACATATTTTTACCACTTTAATCATAGTGCGTAATTTATGATTACAATTGTCCGTCTTTCCCTATATGGATGGGAGTCACAGAGCATTCTCTCATTCTTAGTATAATCAAGTCCGTCCCCGATTGCTGAATGGTCAGCGTGAAGGATTGTCAATCCTCTGGGCCCGGGTTCGATTCCCGGCTGTGTCGGGGAATTTTCCCCGCCCAGGGACTGGGTGCTGTGCTGTCATCCTCATCGATTGCAGGTCGTCAAAGTGGCGTCAAATTGAAAACCGGCACCCGGCGAACGGTCTGCCCGATGGGGAGCCCTAGCCATTCGATTAAATTAAAAAAGTATAATCACCGATTTAATCTGCAGCTGACCAAAAGCAGACCGCTACATTCTATGTTTTGTGAAGCGGCAGAGCGAGCTGAGTCTGTAACTGCTGTTCCGCACCAATTTTACTCATGGCACCCATCCAAGTGCACAGTATTTCTCCAGATGCGCGCATGTTGAGGAGGTTAGCATACATTATCGGTGTACAGTAGACGTGAAAGAATTGTGGTGATACAACAGACTGTTACGAAGAAGAAAAGTGCGGTTTTCATGCATGATGGAGCTCCAGACGGATGGAGTTTGAAGAATTGTACCTAAATCAACTGCGCTATCAATTCTAAAGTATAGTTCTAGTGTCTGGGCTCAGTAGCAAGAAGGTATTGGTAAGAGAGAACATACACACATGCACTCCTAAGGCTACATGGTTCTGCATAGTGCACACTACTCACATCCGATCACGGTTCAGAAATTATAGTATGCTCGCATCACTTCCTATAAAATGATTGTTAGTAACAGAGATTGTCTCTTACAAGGAAAGAGAAACGCATAATAGCGGTAATTGACATGTGAAATTACACGTCATGCCGCCACTAACTCCATTGACAGGACACCTGTCAAGCAGATGTATACACGGGGATTGCAGCCTCATAAACACCTGTTGTTAACTTAGAATCACCGTAGTTATGAAATAAACTCGATTTGATGCCCAAGATGTGGCAGAAAAAAGGAGTGTGTTGCATAGAACTTCGTTTGTCTAGAGAAAGGTACCGAAACAGCTTTTCCATCGATAGAAATGTTTCATCACACAGAAGTTGGAAGTCTTTTGATGACAGTGGTTTAGATAGGTTTGCTGTTAGGCATGTAGATAGGATTTAATTCACACACAGAACGCGTAGTTGTATACGGGTCGATCACAACTAATGTACCCCGAGAGAACAATGGAAAAAATGGTTAAATGCATGATAAATGACCTGCAGCAATACCTTCTACTCTCCTTCTCAACTGATCATCTACTTCCTATCGTCCTTTAACGCAGAAAGTTTAGAGACAGGTGGCTCTATTTTCCAGAAAAGCAAAAGACAGCAGTCACCTTGCATGTATCATTATTACCTAAATAGACATACAGTAGAATGTTGCCATATAGAAAATGTTTGTTAGCTGATACCCAAGGTTGTGATTGACGGAGAGTACAGAGAAGCACATTGTACTGTTTGTTAGGGTTTAAAGCACCTAAACAGTCTTGCACAGGGTCAAACACGCGATCCATTCTGTAGCTGTATACTGCAATCACCCCTGCCAATAATACAACGCTCTTTAGTTAAGGATTGAGAAGTAGCGGCTCTGGTCTCGCAAACTGACATACGGCCGGGAGAGTGGTGTGCTGACCACATGCCCCTCCATATCAGCAGCCAGTGACGCCTGTGGGCTGAGGATGACATGGCGGCCTGTCGGCCCCTTTGGGGCTTCATGGCCTGTGCGGAAGGAGTTCAGATTTTAGCTAAGGACACTTTATAAAAATTTATAAGGCTGTTGCCGATAACCTTGGTTTCATGCGACACATAAAGTGTTCTTCGAAAAGACCTTCGTCTTTGCTCCAGGGATTCCCATTTGAAGTACGTGGTGAACGTAATTCGACTACTGTAGAAGAAAAATTTCGCGACATGCGAAGTGACTTTCATGATCAATTTAATTAATTACCCTATCCATTTGATATCAGTGACATCTGGCGGCTAGAGGTGATGGGTAGGGCACCACAGATATGATTATTGACTTGGCGTTTTTTTCGTTGGGACGATATATTTTAAGGAAATTTGAATCTCTCACCTACAGAGGGAGAGACGACCATCGTAAGAAAATTAGAGGTAGTACAAACCCTTTATTTTCAACTTCTCTGTGCTGTTACCTTACGAGACTGTCAAAGTGGAGAGGTGTCCTGTGAGAACGGTAGATCTTAGTGCTCCATCATGAGCCAAAAATGAGTCCAAGCTGCAGTCCTGTACAGAATGTTCGCAACAAGTAACGATGCTTTAGCAATAGGGAAATGCGTGTCTCGTCCAATTTTTTCTACCTTCGAAAATAACTCGTATGAAAGGGAGAAATCTACATTTCGCGTGAGAAATTCGAGATGTTTGGTCAATAACATCACTGGCTCCGTTTGGGCAAAGTAGATATTTTAAAATGGTGGGTCTATGTTGGGGTGGAATTGTTTAGAACTGCAGTATACGTTCAAGCTGCAACTGCTTGTTTCGCAGTGCACCGTGGCTGGCTGAAGCGGCGGTCACGAGGAGACGGGAACCGGAAGTAACGGAGTAGCTCAGCCTGGGCAGGGTACAAAGAATGTGCCGACCTGTCTCATCTTGCCTATGGCAGCAATGGCTGACGAAGTGACAAGTGTGCTAGGTGAGTGCGACAGTGGCGAACGTGCGTGTGCTGCGTGAGAGAAGATTCAAAATGGTGGATGTTTGCGCTAGATGTATTGATAACAGGCGAACTAAAATGGTTCAAATGGCTCTGAGCACTATGGGACTTAACATCTGTGGTCATCAGTCCCCTAGAACTTAGAACTACTTAAACCTCACTAACCTAAGGACATCACACACATCCATGACCGTTTAAGTAGTTCTAAGTTCTAGGGGACTGATGACCTCAGCAGTTAAGCCCTATAGTGCTCAGAGCCATTTGAACCATTTTAGAACCAATTCAGGAATTCTGTGGTGCTTTAAAAATCTAGTCGCGACGCCAATTCCCCTATTGCCTGCAATCTCCGACATTTAGCCACGACAACTACTACTACTACGGATTCGATCGTGGTTTGAGTGTGTCGTGTTTAACAATTCTCAATACATCGTCGTGGACTCTGTCTTGCAGTGGTATTTGTTATTGTCTCTATCCTATCACGTAGTGGAACTCTCCTCCGCCTCCTTCTTCCGAATGTAGCGGAGAGAACAAATTTAGCAAGCCTATAGTACGTTAAAAACCCAGTCGTGACGTGAAATTTCACGACTGATGAATTTATAGTTTCCGATATTTCGGTACAGGCGGGCAAGGCCGGCGCGGTCGTCGGTCTGCCTCTCCCAGCTGGTGCAGATGGAGGTACCCTGACGTCGGCGGATTGCGCGCTTTGTGATCGCCAGGATTCTTTTTCACGATATGTTTAGAGGAAACATTGCGGTGGAGGAGGGTGTTTATGCTCTCAAACGTCGGTGTATACTAAACCTCAGATACATTTAACACTACGATCTTTTTGTGACGGAAATTTCTACATCTACATCTGCGTGATTACTGTGCTATTCACATTAAAGTCGCCTGGTAGACGGTTTAATGAACCACCTTCAAGCTGTCTCTCTACCGTTTCACTCTCGAACGGCCCGCGGGAAAACGAGCGCTTGAATTTTTCTGTTCAAGCCCTGATTTCTCTAATTTTATCGTGATGATTATTTCTCCCTATGTAGGTGGGTGCCAACAGAATGTTTTCGCAATCGGAGGAGAAAACTGGTGATTGAAATTTCATGAGAAGATCCCGTCGCAACGAAAAACGCCTTTGTTTTGATGATTGCCACTCGAATTCACGTATCATGTCTGTGACACTTTCTCCCATATTTCGCGATAATACAAAACGAACTGCCCTTCTTTGTACTTTTTAGATGTCATCCGTCAGTCCCACCTGATGCGGATCCCACGACGAACAGCAATACCCCAGAATAGGGCGGACAATCGTAGTGTAAGCACTCTCTTTGGTACACCTGTTGCACCTTCTAAGTGTTTTGCCAATGAATCGCAGTCTTTGGTTTGCTCTACCCACAATATTATCTGTGTGATCGTTCCAATTTAGGTTATTTGTAATTGTAACCCCTAAGTATTTAGCTGAATTTACAGCCTTCAGATTTGTGTGACTTATCGCGTAATGCCTGTTGAGAGGCCAGACAAACGTATGGTTCCTGAAGAGGAGCAGCAGCCTTTTCAGTAGTTGCAGGGGCAACAGTCTGGATGATTGACTGATCTGGCCTTGTAACACTAACCAAAACGGCCTTGCTGTGCTGGTACTGTGAACGGCTGAAAGCAAGGGGAAACTACGGCCGTAATTTTTCCCGAGGGCATGGAACTTTACTGTATGGATAAATGATGATGGCGTCCTCTTGGGTAAAATATTCCGGAGGTAAAATAGTCCCCCATTCGGATTTCCGGGCGGGGACTACTCAAGAGGACGTCGTTATCAGGAGAAAGGAAACTGGCATCCTACGGATCGGAGCGTGGAATGTCAGATCCCTTAATCGGGCAGGTAGATTAGAAAATTTAAAAAGGGTAGTTAGATATAGTGGGAATTACCGAAGTTCGGTGGGAGGAGGAACAAGACTTATGGTCAGGTGAATACAGGGTTATAAATACAAAATCAAATAGGTGTAATGCAGGAGTAGGTTTAATAATGAATAAAAAAATAGTTCAGGTAAGCTACTACAAACAACATAGTGAACGCATTACTGTGGCCAACATAGACACGAAGCCCACGCTTACCACAGTAGTACAAGTCTACATGCCAAGTAGCTCTGCAGATGACGAAGAAATTAAAGAAATGTATGATGAGATACAAGAAATTATTCAGGTAGTGAAGGGAGACGAAAACTTAATAGTCATGGGTGACTGGAATTCGATAGTAGGAAAAGGGAGAGAAGGAAACGTAGTAGGTGAATATGGATTGGGGGGAAGAAATGAAAGAGGAAGCCGCCTTGTAGAATTTTCCACAGAGCATAACTTAATCATAGCTAACACTTGGTTCAAGAATCATAAAAGAAGGTTGCATACATGGAAGAAGCCTGGAGATACTGGAAGGTATCAGATAGATTATATAATAGTAAGACAGAGATTTAGGAACCAGGTATTAAATTGTAAGACATTTCCAGGGGCAGATGTGGACTCTGACCACAATCTATTGGTTATGAACTGTAGACTAAAACTGAAGAAACTGCAAAAAGGTGGGAATTTAAGAAGATGGGACCTGGATAAAATGACTAAACCAGAGGTTGCACATGGTTTCAGGGAGAGCATAAGGGAACAATTGATAGGAATGGGGGAAGGAAATACAGTAGAAGAAGAATGGGTAGCTTTGAGGGATGAAACAGTGAAGGCAGCAGAGGATCAAATAGGTAAAAAGACGAGGGCTAGTAGAAACCCATGGGTAACAGAAGAAATATTGAATTTAATTGATGAAAGGAGAAAATACAAAAATGAAGTAAATGAAGCAGGCAAAAAGGAATACAAACGTCTCAAAAAGACACGTGAGAACCGGAAGCCGGTTCCTTCACGGGCGTCTCCGAAGGGGCGGCCTCGACAACAGGAACAACGCCAGATAAGGTGTCACGGATCTTCTGCACAGTCGTGAAAGCACCTGTTGTGTCCTCATCCACGTTTTCAGACTGAGAAAGGGGGTCCTTTACTGGAAACCATCTGCTGCATCATCCTGTGTTCGGCGACACTTGTGAGAAATCATGGCGGGCACATCGAAATTAACGGCATCAACATCCCGACGCAAGGACAGCGGGAGAAAATCACGGGCGTTGTCGATCAACAGATCACTGCGTCCCTCAGTAACAGGGAGCGGAAATACGGAAGCGTCCGATCCCGCCCGTCTGCTTTGACCCATGACGGCACAAATATGGCGGAAACGACCATAAACCACGATTCCAATATGGCGCATATAAAGTCGGTACGTACACATTATGAGGACGAAAATACATCGAAAAACAAACACACACACTTTCCACAAAAAGCCTAATGACACTAACGGGACAAGCGTGGGAAATGGGGTGTTTTTGGGTGGGGAAAAACTAAATATAAACAAATTTAGACACCCACCCCCATACAAAACCACACAAAACGACGAAAAAATCCGACATCACAAAACTCCCCAAACACCACTAAACACATTATCATCTGGAATCGGACACTTCCCTTGACCTATATAGCTCAACAGCAGCTCCCGATCCCATAAATTAGGATCAAACACTTCCCTTGGCCTATATAGCTGAAAAACATCTCCCGATACCAATATCAACATACACAGCCACACATTGGGATCGAACACTTCTCGTGACCTGCGCACTGTTAATTTTATCAGTCATATCCATTCCTGAACAAAAACAACAACCGATTAATTTTACTACAATTACCACACTATATGCAGGGAACAACACTAAATTAACCATCACACAAAATCGTTAACTCACTAGAACGAATTCCACTACAAACACAGCCGACACTCGAACAGTTCTGGATAATGAGCAAAAGCAAACTGAGCCCATTACAACACACAAACGAAAACCCTGAACATACCACCAGAGAGCACAACAAACCACAATACGACGACATCTTCAAACACGCCACACTCACAAACCAAACTCCGCGCCGTCATGACGTCACGGGTCAAAGCCGACGCCTTGGATCGGACGCCTCTGTCGACCCTTTAATACCACCACATGCCACGGACAATTAGTACTGAAATGACCGGTTTGATTACAATAACAACATGTGCCTTCTTGGCCACTGTACGTAATATGGACCCTATAACCAAATACCTATAGATAAGAAGGAATATGTTTTGACCACCATTTCCACCGACCGAATGCCACTGTAGAACCGAAAGCGGTGCTGAGCAGAACAGCGTTCCTTTCGAATATGACGTATTTCCCCATAAGGAAGCAAAACGGGCCTCAGAAAATTGTCCTACACCTCGGGCGGAGGGTTAAACACCTTGACATTCCTATATATCACTTCTGCATTTACCAAGAGAACCATACTAGTGGAACCATCACGGTGCGTAAAGGGTTCCTGAGAACTGTGACGAGAAAGTATCTTATCAACCTGGAGCGAGTCAAGAAACAACAAAAACACATATAATTCGCTGTCAAAATATGCAGTGTGCACCTGATCAGTAGTGACTTAATTGTATCGACTAACCAGTCATGTATCTCCAAAGAACCGGGCTGGACGTGACGCGTGGATTTGTTGAAGGTGAAGCTGCCAGTAGCTGTGCGCGCAAGTTTCGTGGTAACCATGGTGGACATCACGGCGCGAGACGACGCCGCTACAGGAAGGGCCGCACGAACACCAAACACCAGCCGACAACCAGCGATGCGACGCGCACGGAGACCCACACGACACTAAACGGACACGAGGGAAACACGCAGCGCTACGGTAGAGGCGGAACTAAGACCACAACCAAGCCGCCCGACGCGCGAGCAGAGATCCGTAAAATTATCCGGAAGACTCGGAATAACGCGCCACGCAACGACTCCATAAGCAACACCGATTTGAAACAGTTGCCCATGAAGCTAACTGTGCTCCTTACCCGAATTTTCAACAGCTGTCTTCTGCAGGGATATTTTCCGACGGTATGGAAGACGGCTCGAATAGTTCCACTACCAACGCCAGGTAAAGACCTAGCAGAATCCAACAGTTACCGGCCAATTAGCCTCTTGCCGACCCTTGGCAAGGTGCTCGAGAGAGTGCTGTTGAAGAGGCTCCATGACACGCTTACAGCGCATGATGTTATACGACCCGACAATTCGGTTTCAAGGACAAATTATCTGCCGAACTTCAATTTCTACTGATCGCCGAACGGATACAAGAAGGATACAACAAGCAGCACTTCACGATTGGTGTATTCCTTCCCATCGAAAAAGCTTACAATAAGGTGTGGCGGCCCAACCTTATCGTCAAACTGCATCGCACTACCCCTATTGCGGATTGTTACATTGTACTCATAGACAGCTTTCTGCAGGACAGGAAACTGTATTTCCGAGTCGACGATAAAAACTCCGAAATGAAACTGATCTCCGCAGGAATTCAGCAGGGCTCTGTCATTTCGTCTCTGCTTTTCAACTTCTATGTAAATGACATCCCAACAGTCCCCCTTGTTACGGCGAGTTTTTATGTGGACGTTACCGCCTCTCTGACAACTGGACGACACTTGGACCAGCTAATCGCCAAGATGCAACGGCAACTTGCTGTAATGGAACGCTGGGCGCTGCAAAATAAGATAACGATCTACCAGACGAAGACGGCAGCCCATATGTTCACACGGAGGAAACGAGTTCTGAACGACAGATTCCAAATAGCTGATCAGTTTATCCCATGGTCGCTGGGAGTGAAGTCCCTCGGTGTCTACCTCGACAAAAAATTTACGCAGCATATTGACGACAAGAAGACGGCAGCCCAGAAGATGGCCAGGTCATTGATTCCGTTCGTGAAGAGTAAGGATCTCAACCCTGAGACTAAACTCCAACTGTATAAGGCAACGGTGGAACCCACAATGTTATATGGCTCCACCTCGTGGGGAACTACGTGCGCCTCCAACTACAACAAACTCCAAACGCTGCAAAACAATTGCTATCGATGGATCACAGGAGCTCCATGGTGGACAAGAAACGTCGACATCCGCACCGCACTCCACGAGACCACTATACAAGAGAAGCCTCTACGAGTTTTTGACAAAATCGATGCCCTTAGGGACGAAGTTCGACAATTAGAATCGGTAGGAATGGTAAACCCTGCAAGATGGCACAAGTATCGAGTACAGAAGTCACTAACGTTTCACCTCCCATAGGCAACCTGTCAACATAACAGTCTAGACACATCTCACCCTCCACAGCAGATAGACATCACCAAAGACAGCAGGCTAAAGGACCCATTGAGTGCCCAAGCCTAACTGAATGTGTAATAAATAAAGTGTTTTCCTTTTATCCTTACATCCCATCCTAGAAGAATAAGTCATCAAGGATGGTCCCTTCAGCCCACACTGAAAAAAAAAAAAAATACCCGACGCTCAAAGCGCGAATGTGACACACCGAGAGCTACCCAAGCAAGACTCACGACCCGTCCTCACAGCTTCAGATCAGCCAGTACCTCGTCTCCTACATTCCAAACTTCACAGAAGGTCTCCTGCGAACCTTCCAGAACTAGCACTCCCGGAAGAAAGGATATTGCGGAGACATTGAGTCTCGGTCCGGAACACAGTTTTAATCTGCTACGCAGTTTCATATCAGCGCACACTCCGCTGCAGAGTGAAAATCTCATTCTGGAAACATCCCCCAGGCTGTGGCTACGCCGTGTCTCCGCAATATCCTTTCTTTCAGGAGTGCTAGTTCTGCAAGGTTCGCAGGAGAGCTTCTGTAAAGTTTGGAAGGTAGGATACGAGGTACTGGCAGAACTGAAGCTGTGAGGGTGAGTCGTGAGTCGTGCTTCGGTAGCTCAGACGGTGGAGAACTTGCCCGCGAAAGGTCCCGAGTTCGAGTCTCGGTCCGGCAACAGTTTTAATCTGTCAGGAAGTTTCAGTTTCCCACCTACGAGCTGCTTATGTAAAACGAATTCGATAGGTCAATGTCTTTTAAGGAGGATCATATTCGTCTTTTCTGTTCTCTGAGAGGAGCATTTTTCCGCTGGTATACTCATCCTCATTCATCCCTATTACGGTCGGAGGAAAGCAATGGCAAACCACCTCCACTAAGACCTTGCCTAGTACAGCGGTTGCGGGCCTCCCGCATCGTCCCCTACGCTCCTCGGAGTATGGGACATCATCACCATCATCATATAGGGCGAACATTAATAAAACCGACAAACTTCAGGGACGGATTCCTGTCCGGAAATGAAGGAAGAAAGTCCTACGAACATATGTTCGGAATTGCATCATTGCCATGATAGATTTCTCTGACGAATGAAGGTTTCTCTGACCACCTGCCGTTTGTTCCTTGTGCGTTACGGGCTGTATGATCGACGCAGCGTACTGTAAGCAGCAGCAAGGTCCGGTATTCATGTCGGGAACAAGCTGAGATTGCGTACAGCGAAGCAGATTGAAACGGTCGAGAGGTAGCATGGCCGCCCCGCGGGATTAGCCGAGCGGTCTGGGCCGCTGCAGTCATGGACTGTGCGGCTGGCCCCGGCGGAGGTTCGAGACCTCCTTCGGCCATGGGTGTGTGTGTTTGTCCTTAGGATAATTTAGGTTAAGTAGTGTGTAAGCTTAGGGACTGATGACCATAGCAGTTAAGTTCCATAAGATTTCACACATATTTGGACATTTTTTGTGCGGTTCTAAGCGCGTCAGTTTGGAACCGCGTGACCGCTACGGTCGCAGGTTCGAATCATGCCTCGGGCATGGATGTGTGTGATGTCCTTAGGTTAGTTAGGTTTAAGTAGTTCTAAGTTCTAGGGGACTGATGAGCTCAGTAGTTAAGTCCATAGTGCTCAGAGCCATTTGAACCATTGTTTTGAACATTTTTGGTAGCACGACTATGCCAAAACAAAACAAGCAGGCAGGCGTCGGACTCTGCGTACACCAGATTTGGAGGACCAGGTTGTGCAGAATATTGATACGATTCCTAGTACACGCTTCAGACAAGAGGCCCGCTAACATGGTGTAAGCCAAAATGCGTTATGTCTATCCTGCCTGACAACCGCTACTATCCCTATCACCTGCAGTCCCATGGAGGTCACTTCGAACATCTGTGATTACGTGGATGCGATGCAGCTCTGTTCTGTGTTCCAGTACGATAAGTTCTCGTTGCACGCCCAACGTCCATTTCCAGACACATTTTCATTGGATATTTTTTCCTCCATTTCCAATTACAAATCCATCGCTGCGGTTTGGCAGTTTTGTTAATGTTCACCCTGTATGTTATTGTACCAAATTTTTTATGACTGTTATACTTCTGATATTGTGATTTAAGATAAATTATATTTATTATAAAATAAAGAAAATAAAGAAGCAGTTGAAAAAGATCGTGGGATGATGAAAGGCTTTAGAGTTTACAGCTGTGAGATAGTGATGAAAAACCGCAACGTTTCGTCGAAGAGTTGAGTAGTATACGCTGGAAGTGCCTAAATGCAAAGATTGTGGGTATCAGTTTAAGAGACTCATAGTAAGAGAAAAACAGACAAAGATAGGCGATTAATAGCAAATATTTATATTCCATGGATGTGTGATAAAATGCTGAAGTGATGATAGTATCTGATGATGATGAGTATGACATAACAAAACAAAGATAATGGTAACAAACAAGCTCAGTCGTCTCTACTCTGACACTGCAGGCAGAAATGGCATCAATGCACATTACACGAAAAAAACCATACAAATTGTTCCGAAAATATCCTGGACCTCTCGTCCATCGACAGACATTCCAGCTTCCTGCACATTGATCTCGGCGCCTATCCAAAAGGCACGCTGATTAGGCTTAGACGTGGTGCGGGCGTCGGCGGCAGCTGCCATCTGTGGGCCGGGCGGTAAGGCTCGCAGACGGTGCCTCTGATGACGTCAGAGACGCGGCCCGTGAAGACGTGGTAGTTGTACGCCTTGCTGTCGACCTCGCCGTACAGCAGCACCGGCAGCACGTTGTTCACGAACCACAGGTCCCCGCGGGCGTCCACCTGCAACCAGAAGGATACGATGCAATTCTGTCTGTATAAATAGAGCCCTGACCACTGAAGAATAAGAGAACTTCATTTTGATAAGATGTGTTTCTGGTTTCCTCCTTCTTCAGGTTGCTTAAGGTAATAACATACACTCTAAAAAAAATTAAAAAATACCGACACACCAAGAAGAAGTTATGCAAATTAGTCATGAAACTGATATTCACAACAGCAACGGAGGGTGAAACTTTGACAACGCCAGCCAGTCATGCCAGCGAGACGTCAGAAACATCATCAGACGAACGTCGGCCAAGAACCTGAGACAGAAGCCAACAGGCAGTTCGTCAAAAGTTGTAAACCTTGGCCGTCGATGAAAGATGTGTGATGCTGCAGTGCAACTTGACCGCACAACTGGCAAGGATAAGAGACAAGGGAAATGTCGTTACCAGGGCATAAAATCTTTGCGAATTTCATTCCGTGTTCTCAGCTGGGCAGTAATGGTTCAAATGGCTCTGAGCACTATGGGACTTAACTGCTGAGGTCATCAGTCCCCAAGACTTAGAACTACTTAAATCTAACTAACCTAAGGACATCACACACATCCATGCCCGAGGCAGGATTCGAACCTGCGACCGTTGCAGCACCGCGGATCCGGACTGAAGCGCCTAGAACCGCAAGGTTACAACGGCCGGCGCTGGACAGTAACTATGCCTCGCAGACAGATGGGTGATCAACATATGTAGATGTCAGAATTTGAGGGAGGACGTGTAGTTGGGCTCAAAGTAACCAGATGAATAATCGGCGGATCGCTCGATATTTGAATAGGAACGATGCCACTATTCGCCAATTTTGGCAGAAATGGGTCAACCACAGTGTCAAGAAGAAAGCGGTCGACCTAGAGAGACGACAGAAGGTGATGACCGACCAACAGCCAGAAGATGGAGTTGCATTCATTGAATCGTCGGAGAGTCTCTCAGAGACCCAGGTTCACCTTTACCAGCGATCCTACGTGCAACTGGTGCTTGATTGACCACAAGGACCATTAATAGGCAGTTCACAGAAAGGGGGCTGACCTCATGGTGACCCTTGCGCCAACTACCATTGACATCAGTACTCTAACAAGACCATTTGCAGTCGTGTAGGGCACTTTCGGCCTGAAATCTCATTGACTGCAACTGAAATGTCTTCAGTGATGAATCCCGTTTCGTACTTTGCCCCGATGACTAGCGAAGACGTGCCTAGAGACGCCCTGGACAACGGTGGGATACCAACCCGACTGCCGCCCAACATATGGTCCGACAACCAGGAGTGATGGTCTGGGGTGCCATTTCATTTCATAGCAGGACCCCTTTGGTTGTCATCTGCGGCATCCTTACACGTACGTCGACGATATTCTACGCCGCTTTTGTTGCCGTTCATGGCAACCCATCCTGGGCTTACATTTGAGCAAGATAATGCCTGCCCACACAAGGTGAGATTTTCAGCTGTTTGTCTTCGTGCTTGCCAAACCGTACATTTGCCAGCAGGGTCGTCGGATTTCTCTCCAATTGAGACGTTTGAGCGTTAATCATGGGCGGAGCCTTCTAACCTGCTCGGAATCTTGACGATCTAACGTGCCAATTGGACAGAGTTTGGCACTCCCTCAGGAGGACATACAACAACTCTATCAATCAAGGCTAAGCCGAACAACTACTTGCATAAGGGCCAGAGACCAGAAGTGGAGACGGCCAGGATGGCCGAACGGTTCTAGGCGCTACAGTCTGGAACCGCGCGACCGTTACGGTCGCAGGTTCGAATCCTGCCTCGGGCATGGATGTGTGTGATGCCCTTAGGTTGGTTAGGTTTAATTAGTTCTAAGTTCTAGGGGACTGATGACCTCAGAAGTTAAGTCCCATAGTGCTCAGAGCATTTGAACCATTTTGAACCAGAAGTGGACCAACGCATTATTGACTTGCTCCATTTGTGAAGCACTTCTTCTTGAATATATCATCCAATTTTTTTCTGAAATTGTAATCATTTGTTCTATGTACATGAACATAACATTTACCGATTTCCTTCCCATTCGGATGATTCCTTCGTGGTGTGTCGGTTACTGTTCAAAACATGTTCAAATGTGTGTGAATTCCTGAGGGACCAAACTGCTGAGGTCATCAGTCCCTAGACTTACACACTACTTAAACTAACTTTAACTTATGCTTAGAACAACATTCAGATCCATGCCCGAGGGAGGACTCGAATCTCCGGCGGCAGAGTCGGTTTCTGTCTTAGAGTGTTTTCGTAACTGCTTTGCTGACTTAAAGATGAATTAACAATATTTTATGACTGAAATAACTTCTTTAGTCATCATGTACAGAGACTGGCACAGTATGGATGTAGGTGTAGACATTATTTGTGTCATATTCATATGGATTTTAAAACCAATTTTTCTCCTTTTATTATGGTTAAAGTGTGCTTTGTTTAATGCTGCTGTCAACAGTTCTTTCACGAATATTAATCACTTTATAGATGATGCTACACACACACTTATACAAGGTGTTGTTTTTGCCCTTGAGAAGTGGCAGGGCGTAGGCACTCTCCGGCTTGCAAATGCAATGTGCGTTGCCTGTAATCCAGTACTCTGTTTCGTGTGGAAAGGGGAAGTGTTAGCAAAATTAAGGTTCCTGATTCGCTTCCTAAACATCTGTCTCAGGTCAGAGACGCTCATTCTTCAGATTTTCTTGTTGGAATTCACTCTATCAATTTCCTGGACTAGGCAATACGGAGAGTGCTCTTGTAGTGTTGCAGTGAATTGCCTATGAAAAATAGGCCTTAAGCACAGTTTCAAGAAAACTACCAAAATGGCTGGCAAAGGCTGGGTTTCTGGTTTAAAAAATCCTAAAATAAGCTTAATAAAACCATCAAGCAAATATCAACAGAGATATGGACTTCAGGACAGCTGAAGTTGACTGCCTTTTTCCCAACTTCAACACCACTTTCGGAAAACATGCTGTGTATGTATTTTGATACATATTAAGACAGTGAAATATGTTACTTTCTGGGAACAGAAATTTTACTCTATTTGCATTGCGTACTGCTGGTATTATCCTGCAATACTGGCGATGTTAGAATTCAATATTTTTCGATTTTTCTTGTACGGGCATAAGTCTAACATTCCTATGTCAAACAGCGTGTCATGGATTTTTTCATAGAAAAGAGAGATTAAAAAAAGAAAAAGCTCTTAAGATGACAGATGTCGGTATTCTTCCGGTCTCCCATACTGGAATCAACAAAGTAACCATATCCACTGAAGCGCCAAATAAACTGGTATAGACATGCATATTCAAATACAGAGCTATGTAAACAGTCAGAATACGGTCGGCAACTCCTATATAAGACAAGTGTGTGGTGCAGTTGTTAGACCGGCTACTGCTGCTACAATGCCAGGTTATCAAGATTTAAGTGCGTTTGAATTTGGTGTTATAGTCGGCACACGAGCGATGGCATTTCCGAGATAACGATGAAGTAGGGACTTTCCCGTAGGATCATTTGACGAGTGTACCTTGAATATCAGGAATCTGGAAAAACATCAAATCTCCGACATCGCTGCGGCCGGAAAAAGATCCTGCTAGAACGGGACCAACGACGACTGAAGAGAATTGTTCAGCGTGATACCCAAATTGTGCAGTTTTCAATGCTGAATCATCAACAAGTGTCAACGTGCGAACCAATCAACGAAACATCATCGATATGGGCTTTCGGAGCCAAAGGCCCACTCCTGTACCCTTGATGACTGCATGACACAAAGCTTTACGCCTCGCCTGGGCCTGTCAACACTGACGTTGGACTGTTGATGACTGGAAACATGTTGCCTGGTCGGACGAGTCTCGTTTCAAATTGCGTCGAACGGATTGACGTGTGCGGGTATGGAGACATCCTCATCAATCCAAGGACCCTACATGCCAGCAGTGGACTGTTAAAGCTGGTGGAGGCTCCGTAATGATGTCGAACAGGTTCAGTTGGAGTGATACGGGACCCCTGATACGACTCTGACGGGTGACACGTACGTAAGTATCCTGTCTGATCACCAGCATACATTCATATCCGTTGTGAATTTTGACGGCTTTTGGAAATTCCAGCAGGACAATGCGGCACCCCACACGTACAGAATTGCTAAAGGATGGCTCCAGGACCACTCTTCCGAGTTTAAATGCTTCCGCTGGCCACCAGACTCCCCAGACATAAACATTATTGAGCATATCTGGGATGCCTTGCAATGTGCTGTTCAGAAGAGATCTCCATCCCCTCATACCTTTAATGGACAGCCCTGCAGAATTCATGGTTTCAATTTCCTCCAGCACTGCTTCATAAATTAGTCGAGTCTATGCCACGTCGCGCTGCGGCACTTCTGCGTGCTCGCGGGGGCCCTATACGGTATTAGGTAGGTGTACCAGTTCTTTGGCTCTTCAGTGTATATGTTCTGTGATACCGAGGTCCACATAATTTAATGGCAGGCTTTCAGTGTTTAAAAAAAAATCAGAAGGCCGTCATTTTGTGTAAACTAGTTTACCTATGATATGTTACATGTGCAGAACATAAAAGTAGTTTGATACAGTACGGGACATTAGAATATGTAGAGAGACTGCTATGAAAACTTTTAGCCGAGTGTTTCTACTTGACCATTACGAAAATCGGACGAAAATTTCAACTTGTTTCTGTGACGGTCTTGCATACTCACGGTTCCCGCTTATCTTCAGAAAAAAGAAACAGCCGTAAGTCTTTGTTAGTCAGAGAATTTCGAAAGGCTTTTCGAGCCGCCTAATGCCTTGTCCTATCAAGGCATCGCTCCTTCACAGCGTAAGAGCTGTTTCTCAGGTGTACCTCTTTAAAATGGAAGGCCAGCGACGAAATGCGCGTATCATGAAGGCATGAGACAAGGATGTAGTGGTTTGCCCCTGTTGTTCTGTCCCCGCATCGAAGAAGCGAAGACACACAAATCAAGGAGAAGTGGGTTTAAAATGGAAGGAGATTAGCGAGAAACTTAACATCGACATTGGGGACCACATAGTTGATGGCGTGAAGGAATTCTACTACCTTTGTAAGGAATATTGCAAGTGATGAAAGACGCAAGGAGGGCATAAAAAGCAGACTAGCATAGGAAAATGAGGGCATTCATTCGTAAGAGATGTCTACTAGGATCAAACGTCGGCCTTAATTTGAGGAAGAAATTTCGAGGAATCCATTGTTTAGAAAAATTCAGGAAAAGAGGAAAAGAGGAGGATCGAAGTGTTTGAGATGTAATGCAACAGAAGGAAGTTGAAAATTAAGTGTACTGATAAGGTAGGAAATGAAGAGGTTTTCTGCAAAATCGGCGAAGAGAGGAACATGTGGAAATCTTCGACAAGAAGAATAGACAGTACAATACGACATAAGACGTCAAGGAACTACGTTTATGGTACTAGAGGAAGCTATAGAGGAAAAACGGTATGTGAAGGCAGAGACAGGAATATATCCAACAAATAATTAAGGATGTAGGGTGCTAGTACTGAGGCGAAGAGATTGGTACAGGAGAGGAACTCTCGTTTGGAAGTGGACCGCATCAAACCAGTCAGAAGGCTGGTGACAAAAACAGGAAGATAGAAATTTCTGTGCAGCAATACAGTGGTTAAGTGACTTCAAGACAGCCACTACAAAAAAAGCACATCGTCTGGCAATGAACTCAACCTTATCCCCGTTGCTATCAGAAATTTTCGTGGGGAAGTAGGAGGCTGATTTTCTTAAAAGTGAACCAGTGGCAAAACATGTTGTGTATAGGTAAAGATATTCCGATGATATTCTTTTAATGGAGAAGTGTTCCATCAGACAACTCCAGAAGTTCCTGGAAAATATGAACCAGTAGCATACTAACATCCCGGTTTCCCGGGTTAGATTCCCAGCGGAGTCAGGGATTTTCTCTGCCTCGTGATGACTGGGTGTTGTGTGCTGTCCTTAGGTTAGTTAGGTTTAAGTAGTTCTAAGTTCTAGGGGACTGATGACCATAGATGTTAAGTCCCATAGTGCTCAGAGATATTTGGACAATACTAACATAAAGCCAGGAGATTCCACCACTAATTCTCTATATATCAACTAACAGACAGAAAATAGCAACTATAAGTTTAAAGTCTACCGGAAATACTCCTTCACTGACACATTCATCCAAACTTCCTCTCAACATCCAACAGCCTACAAACATGCAGCATTCCATCATAGGGATCACCGTCTCTTTGCTGTCCACTTATCCTCAGAAGACTATGACGAGGAACGTAATATAACAAATCATTTGCTAGAAGTAATGAATGTGAATCCAAAATTATTGAGAACATTGTGAATAAAAAACTGAAGAAGCAAGCCAGATACCTACCGTACCCAGTGAACAACGTACAAGGATCGAAAAGGAAGTGGTGCCGTTTATCTTCTACAGATGAAACTTCTAATAGGCCAAGCAACATTTTCAAGGCAAAGGGTTTCTCTCTGTTTCCATATGTCCGACAGCCATTAGGTACATCTTGCTTCAGTTCAAAAGATAAACAACCGGTCATAATGAAAAGAGGGATTTACAAGTTCATCTGCAAGTGGTATCAGTCCTGATATACTGGAGAGACTTGGATGTCGATGTGTACTAGGCTCAAAGAACACCACAGAAGCTGGAGATTAAAGAAATCAGATTCAGCCTTTGCCGAACAGTGCTTAAACCAAAACCACAAAAACATAATAGATGTAGAAGTCCTACAAGCGGAGGGAAATGTCGCAAGGCTCACTCAATTCGAAATCTTAGAAATTAAAAAAAAAATTATATTTTCCCGCAATTGCTATTGAACGAGCAGATTTTGTTCAGTTTTTCATCCCTTTTAGAAAATGTTACATCTACATAGGAGCAAAACGTGGATGTCTTCATTCACGAGTAGTTAACGACACAAATGGCCTTATCCCACTGTAGGTTGTCCATAGTTATTATAAATGATTTCCAAATGGATGTGGTAGAAAAGAAATGTTACTGTGTCAAGACTTTCAACAGAGATAACATTTATAATTTAAGTCAGGAATCCATGAAAGTATGATAAGGGAAGATGGTACTAAGGACTTAAGCTGTAAGTTGCTTTGAAGTCGGGGACGCCATGCTATATGACCCAAAAAATTAGCAGACCGCTGTTTATGATTGCTTTTTGTTCTTAACTTCTGTCGTGTGCACAGAACAGTTGCTTCAAATAGAAAGTCTTGCAGTGCTTTAGCGAATAACACACCGTCGACAAGGCATTTTAAGACATTGTTAAAAGCATATTTGATCGAATAATACGATGCATTTCGCCTTAACGTAACTTTCTCCTTTTTATACGTTTGGAATGACCAAGAAGAGAAGTGAACGATATGAAAAGGCTTCCCTTAATACGGGCAGGCGAAACTGATGTTTGGTTTATTTTACCCTCCCGAAAATGCTGAGAACTTATTTTGCTATATTTGGACGGTTTCCAGTGTTTCCGTCTCACAGCGTTCACCGAGAGAGCTTTTCGAGTAGACTGATAGGAAGTCAAATGACAGAACTAAAACTTCTACAGTAAAAGTAAACAGTGCAATCAAATCTCATGGAACGGCATGTAAAAGAAAATCTCTCTTCAATGAGCCCACTTACGACTGAAATTGATTCCTTTACAAAATTAGAGTGTAATCAGGATAATTAGTATAACCGTAAATGACGCAAGCTGGCGTTTCTGATAAAAATATTTCAACAGAAGCTAAAGTTTAGGGCAGCTAACATGGCGGGCGTCGGCTTCAAGTTTGTGACATCATAACGGCTCTCTTTAATCTAATAGAAGCCAAGAATCAATAGCTGGCTGCTGTGGCCGAGTGGTTCTAGGCGCTTCAGTCTGGAACCGCGCTGCTGCTACGGTCGCAGGCTCGAATCCCACCTTGGGCTTGGGGTTGGGTTGTTTGGGGGAGAGACCAAACAGCAGGGTCATCGGTCTCATCGGATTAGGGAAGGAAGTCGGCCATATCCTTTCAAAGGAACCCTCCCGCCATTTGCCGGGAGCGATTTAGGGAAAGCACGGAAAAGCTAAGTCAGGATTTATTGGCAGGCACTTACAAAATGTAACAGACCTACTAAGGATATTGCCTACACTATGTTTGTCCGTCCTAATACTGCTGCGCGGTGTGGGATCCTTACCAGATAGGACTGACGGAGTACATCGAAAAAGTTCAAAGAAAGGCGGCACGTTTTGTATTATCGTGAAATTTGGAAGAGAGTGTCACAGAAATTATACAGGATTTGGGTTCAAAAATGGTTCAAATGGCTCTGAGCACTATGGGACTTAACTACTGTGGTCATCAGTCCCCTAGAACTTAGAACTACTTAAACCTAACTAACCTAAGGACATCACACACATCCAAGCCCGAGGTAGGATTCGAACCTGCGACCGTAGCAATCGCGCGGTTCCGGACTGCGCCCCTAGAACCGCTAGACCACCGCGGCCGGCGACAGGATTTGGGCTGGACATCATTGAAAGAAAGGCGTTTTCGTTGCGACGGAATCTTCTCACGAAATTCCAATCACCAACATTCTCCCCCGAATACGAAAGTATTTTGTTGACACCGACCTAAATAGAGAGGAACGATCATCACGATAAAATAAGGGAAAGCAGAGCTCGTACGGAAAGATATAGGTGTTCATTCTTTCCGCGCGCTATACGAGATTGGAATGAAAGAGAATTGTGAAGGTGGTTCGATGAATCCTCTGCCAGGCACTTAAATGTGTTTCCCAGAGTATCCATGTAGATGTAGATGAACCGTCGTCCTCCAGAATGCGAGTCTACTGTGCTATCCACTGCGCCACCTCGCTCGGTACCTTGGGCTTGGATGTGTGTGATGTCCTTAAGTTAGTTTGGTTTAACTAGTTGTAAGTCTAGGGGACTGATGACCTCAGATGTTAAGTCCCATAGCGCTTAGAGCCATTTGAACCAAGAATCAATAGATTAAGAAAGTTTGCACTTTTATCCTTGTTTGGTTGCCATCTTTGGGATCAGTTGTGTAGTAGGAAACGAACTTATAACTCGAAATCTAATTCGTGCAATAATAATAAAGCTCCTGAAATAAGTCTAAATGTTTCATAATAATAAAATTATAAACAGCCGACCAGTTGCAATGGATAAAGAAATTCTTTACCTAGGTTTCGATAAATATAAATTTGTCTTCTTCAGAAGGTAGCAATTTTACATTAGTAAGGACTAATGTACCATCGCCGTTTTTACAATTGTCGGGATAGTTCCATGTGTCAAAAATAAAATACAGCCCTAGAATTAGGGTTTGTCACGTAAGTATAAAATAGCTCATGGATCCTGTAGAGCTCACAACCGAGCTCATATTTGTTTAAAATATTAAAATATCTAAATACTTCGTTTAATTATTAGAATTTTACCTCACTTGTTTTGTATTTTTCCAAGTAACTAGCATTTTTGCGGTTATTGATTTTTATTGAAAATTGTGTATGTGAAGCAACTTTGTGAAGACGCTGTTAAACAATTGCGGCAAGCAGGAGCGCAGGTGCCGGTTAGTTACCTTGATGTCGCTGGGGTAGACGAAGGAGCGACCGTCGTCAGGGGCGACGACGCCTATGGTGGCAGGGGACATGGGGAGGCCGGTGCGTGAGTTCCAGCAGGTGACGCGGTGGTTGTTAACCTCCATCTGGAAGAGCACGCCCGTCTCTTCGTCCAGGAAGCTGCCAGTCGACTGGCCGCTGGGCCCGCGCGATCCCACTGCCCGGAAGGAGCGGAACCAGGGCGTCGTGCCAGCCGCGGTCCTGCAAACGCCGGCCATTCTGAAGTACTCTCATGGCTGCGACATCCGTACCAGGTCGGGTTGACAGAGGAGATAGAGAAGATCCAAAGAAGAGCGGCGCGTTTCGTCACAGGGTTATTGGTAAGCGTGACAGCGTTACGGAGATGTTTAGCAAACTCAAGTGGCAGATTCTTCAAGACAGGCGCTCTGCATCGCAGTGTAGCTTGCTGTCCAGGTTTCGACAGGGTGTGTTTCTGGATGAGGTATCGAATATATTGCTTCCCCCTACTTATACTTCCGAGAAGATCACGAATGTAAAATTAGAGAGATTCGAGCGCGCACGGAGGCTTTCCGGCAGTCGTTCTTCCCGCAAACCATACGCGTGTGGAACAGCAAAGGGAGGTAATGACAGTGACACGTAAAGTGCCCTCCGCCACACACCGTTGGGTGGCTTGCGGAGTATAAATGTGGATGTAGATGTAGTTTCGGTGCATAACCATCTGACACAAAGCTTACAGGACAATTGGGATAGCCACCAGCATACCACTGTTTAACACCCAGCCACCGATGATGGTGGCGAAGTTCAGAGATTTTCATATACATCTGTACTCCGCAAGCTATTTTATGGTACGTCGCAGAGGGCACATTGTCTACCACTGTCGCTTCCCCCTTTGCTGTTCCAGTCGCGGGTGGTACGCGGGAAGAAAGATTGTTGTTAAGACTCTACTTTTACCTTCATGGTCTCTTCGCGAGATATATGGAGAAGGAACAACTACGTTGAGTGATTCTTCCAGGAATGTGCGCTCTCGGAACTTTAACAGTAAACCACACCACGCTGCAGAACACCTCTCTGGTAGCACCTGCCATTACAGTTGGCTGAGCAGTTTCGTGACGCTTTCGTGCTTACTGAATGAACCTATGACAAAACGCGCTGCTCTTCTTTGAGTCTTCTTTATTTCCTCTATCAGTTTGTACACATGAAAAGAAGTTTTGCATCACCCCGGTTCTAGGCGCTACAGCCTCGGGCATGGATATGTGTGATGTCCTTAGGTTAGTTAGGTTTAAATGGTTCTAAGTTCTAGGGGACTGATGACCTCAGAAGTTAAGTCCCATAGTGCTCAGAGCCATTTGAACCACTTTTTTTTCACCCCAGTTCCAAGAACTCCTGAAGATAGACGTTGACAGTGAATATTGTATCACAGACACAGAGCCTTTGGCTATTCAGAGATGTCACTAAACCCACCCAAAGACTTAAACAACCATGGATGAGGAGCGCCTATTAGACGGAGGGGGTCCGACAGCCGATCAATTCCAGTCATTCCACCAGGAAGGAGGTACACATCTCGTGTCGTCTGTAGTTCAACCATGCCTAGACGGTCAATACCGCAGTTCGATCGCGCCCGCATTGTTACTTTGTGCCAGTCGTCTCTGAGTAAACCAAAGTGAAGCCCGCCCGGTTGGCCGTGCGGTCTAACGCACGGCTTTCAGGGCGGGAAGGAGCGCCTGGTCCCCGGCACGAATCCGCCCGGCGGATTTGTGTCGAGGTCCGGTGACCCGGCCAGTCTGTGGATGGTTTTTAGGCGGTTTTCCATCTGCCTCGGCGAATGTGGGCTGGTCCCCCTTATTCCGCCTCAGTTACACTATGTCGGCGATTGCTGCGCAAACAAGTTCTCCACGCACGCGTACACCACCACTACTCTACCACCCAAAGATAGGAGTTACACTCGTCTGGTCCGAGGCGTTCCCTGGGGAGTCCACCGGGGGCCGAACCGCACAATAACGCTGGGTTCGGTGTGGGGCGGCGGAAGGGGTGAAGTGGACGGCGGTAGTCGTCGTGGGGTTGTGGTGCGGCAGCGGCGGGGACGTTTCTAGGTCCCCGGTTAACATACAATACAACACGATAGAAACCAAAGCGATGTTGTTCGGACGTGGAGGAGATACAGAGAGACAGGAACTGTCGATGACATGCCTCGCTCAGGCCGCCCAAGGGCTACTACTGCAGTGGATGACTGCTACCTACGGATTATGGCTCGGAGGAACCCTGACAGCAACGCCATGATGTTTAATAATTCTATTCGGGCAGTTACAGGACATCGTGTTACGACTCAAACTGTGTGCAATTTTTTGTATGATACGCAGCTTCACTTCCGACATCCATGGCGAGGCCCATCTTTGTAACTACGACACCATGCAGCGCTTTACAGATGGGCCCAACAACATGCCGAATGGACCACTCAGAATTGGCATCACGTTCTCTACACCGATGAGTGTCGCATATGCCTTCAACCAGACAATAGTCGGAGACGTGATTGGAGGCAACCAGGTCAGGCTGAACAGCTTATACACACTGTCCAGCGAGTGCAAGGTTTCCTGCTGTTTTGGGGTGGCATTATATGGGGCCGACGTATGCCGCTGGTGGTCATGGAAGGCATCGTAACGGCTGTACGATACGTGAATGCCGTCTTCCGACCGATAGTGCAACCATATCGGCAGCATATTGGCAAGGCATTCGTCTTCATGGACGAAAATTCGCGACCCCATCGTCCACATCTCGTGAGTGACTTCCTTCTGGTTAACGACATTGCTCGACTAGAGAGGCCAGAATGTTCTCCAGACATGACCCTATCGAACATGCCTCGGATAGAATGAAAAGGGCTGTTTATGGACGACGCTTACCACACCAACTCAATCGCTGTTGAGGAGTGCGACAATGTGGACCAGTACCTTGATGAACTTGTGGATAGTATGACACGACGAATGCAGGCATGCATCGATACAAGAGGACGTACTACAGAGTATTAGAGGTACCGGAGTGTACAGCAATCTGGACCACCACCTCTTAAGGTCTCGCTATATGGTGGTACTACATGCAATGTGTGGTTCTCATGAGCAATAAAAATGGCGGAGATGGTGTTTATGTTGATCTCGATTCCAATTTTCTGTACAGGTTCCGTAACTCTTGGAACCGCGGTGATGCAAAACTTTTTTGTTGTGTGTAGTATGGATCTCGGAACGACGAGCAACAGTCAACAATTATTTGAACGAAGGTTTAGTAAATTCTCTCCTTCGTAGCGGCAACCCCTGCCCCAAGCGTCGATATACTAGAGGTCTCTCTTGAACCGTATCGTTCACCACAGTTCCTGTTTTTCACTTGGTCTTCTCGTGTTTGGAGTTTCCGAGCTTTCCTAGAGGGCAACCCCTGCCCCAAGCGTCGATCCTCTGCAGCTCTCCCTTGAACCGTGTCGTTGGCCACTGTTCCTGTTTTTCCCTTGGCTTACTCGGGTTTGGAGTTTCCGCACTTTCCTAGAGGGCAACCCCTGCCCCAAGCATCGATCCTCTGCAGCTCTCCCTTGAACCGTGTCGTTTGCCACTGTTCCTGTTTTTCCCTTGGTTTACTCGTGTTTGGAGCTTCCGCGCTTTGCTAGAGGGCGTTGCGGAGACTACACGAGCGCGCTGCTAGCGCGGCCGCTGGGAGGAGGCGCAGTGTGCCGTGCTGAGGGCGGACGAGGCAGGTGAGACGAGTGTTTCGCCCTGGACGACCATTCTGCAGCGCGCTTTTTTTTTTTTTTTTTTTTTTTCATGGTCTGGGGAAGCTATGAAGTCCGCCTGCGGCTGCCAATAACCTTCAGAAGGTGGTGTCGTCACTGAAAGTAAGATTTTTCATCTAGTTAGTGCAACGGTCGTCGTCTGGCGGGGCCTATCTCCCGGTGTTGTGGGAGCTATTAATAACTGTGTGGCAACGTTTCTCTGCTTTGAGTTTGTGATTGTAAATTGCCTTACGTGTGTGTTACTGCCCCCTTGCATGATTGTACATTTGAACATCATGCTGAATTAAATGCGCGCGTTGTAAAGAAACAAAAAAAAAAAGAAATTTTTTTTTGGCTGTGGACCTTCTGCAAGCCGCTGTTTTCCCATCGACGACGTAGTTCACTGTTTGAATAAGCACGTTGTAAAATGTTAAGAAACCTTGTACTGTTGGTTGTTTGGGTTCATAATATTTTGTACACTTTTATAGGGTAATGTTTATATCGTCTAAACATTTATAATTTTTTTATTGTTGTTGCCCTTTTCCTGTTCCCATTTTCCACCCAAAGATTACTTGTAGTGCAAATGTCCTGACCGTCTGACTCATTATCGCCCAGCCGAAGCCGCTAAGGATAGAAATCAGAAATTTGGAGAGGGTGTTGATATCATACTGTAGGTGTCGTTTAACAAAGGAATTTTTTAAATTTCACCCTTTAGGGGTAAATTAGGAGATGAAAGGCTTTTTGAAAATATAGCGCTATTAACGTAATTTTGAAACTAGATCGACGAAAATTGGTATTTGATCTCTGAAGAAAGATGTATTTCAGCGTTTTTGGAAATTTAACCCTCTGTGGGTGTGAAATGGTGGGCGAAAGTCTTTTGTGAAAATAGATCGTTATTAAAGAACAATTGAAATATTGTTAAAGATACAACAATGAAAATTGATATTTAAATTCTCTGTTCAATTCGCCAGGAAAATTTTAGAATTCACATTTAAATTCTCGGTTGCAAATAAAAAAAATGTTTAAGCGTTTTTGGAAATTCAAGCCTTAAGGGGGTGAAATAGGGGATGAAAATGTTTACCAAAATGTGACATTACGAAAGCATTTTGTAGCTAAACCCAAGAACACTTGTATTTGGAGTCTCAGTAATACATAAAAAAACACGTGTTTCACTGTTTTTGGAAATTCAACCCGTATGGCAGTGAACAGGCGATGAAAGTTTTTATGGAAGTATTCCATTATAGAAGCATTTTTGAAGCTAAATCTATGAAAACTTGGCTCCTCTGTTAGAAATAAAAAAGTTTGTTTCACTGTTTTTATAAAATAAACCCATAGGAGGGTGCAGCAGGGTCTCACTGATTCACTGACACATCAGTGCCCACCGAAAACTGCTATGAATATAAACTTAAAATTTGAAGAGGGTGTACGTAACTACTTGAAAGTAATCTGGATATTTAAGAAATTCTCTGTAACGATTTCAGAAAAAATGGAATATTTCATAAATAAAGTGTCAATAAATTCGTTTCTCCACGGTATAGAGCTGTATTTCCCGTAAAAAGTTCAATTTACGCGATATTTAACGGTTAAGAAACAATTCTGAAATGACTTTTTTTAAACCGTGAAATATTTTGTGAAATGATTTGTCTACAAGTAATCAATGAAACGGATTAGAGAAACGCTTGACGTGTCATAGAATGGTGCTCGAAATTTTGGCGTTTGAAATAAGCAATGCAACACTTTTTTCCTCAGCTAATTTTGGTTGAAAAACCCGAAATTTGTCGTGGGATATCGTGGAATATTCCCTCTTCAGCCCGTAAGGTTTCATAATGTTCCAATAGGTGGCGGCGCTACAGGTAGCCTACAAAATGGCGTCTGTGACAGAGGTGCTTTCCAAGCAGATATCTGTCATTGAGCTTCTTTTGGCAGAAAACGAGAACATCGCAGATATGCCTAGGCACCTGAAGAATGTGTATGGAGACCTGGCAGTGAACAAAGCCACGGTGAGTCGTTGGACAAGACCCCTGTCATCATCGCAGCGAGATAACCCATCTGATCTCCCTCGTGCCGGCCGGCTGCTCACAGCTGTGACTCCTGCAACGTTGGAACGTGCGGACACTCTCACTCGAGTTGATCCACGGATCACAATCAAACACCACTCGCTGCGCAATTGGACGTCTCTGTTGGTGGGGCTGACACATTTGTCTTCTAGTTGGGGCACTCAAAGATCGGTGCCCTCCCCGTCCCTCAACAGAATGCGATAGAGAGCAATGGACAACCATTTGTGCTAAACTGCTTGCACGTTACAACGCTGATTGTGACAATTTTTTGGTGACCATTATCACCGGCGATGAAACATGAGTTCATCATTTCGAACAGAAAACAAAACGGCAATCCATAGGGTGCCGCCACACTACCTCTCACCCGAAAAAGAATTCAAAACCAACCCTCTGGCGGTAAAGCCATGCCGGCGAGCTTTTGGAATTCTGAAGGGGTTATTCTATTTGATGCGCTCCCTCATGGTACAACGCTAAACTTTGAAGTCTGTTGAAGTGAAAGTGAAGAAACGATTTCAGCGTGTTCGTCGCCAGAAAAGTTCAAACGAACTGCTCCTTCTCCATGACAGCGCAAGCCCTCGCACAAATATAGGCCCTCGAGAGGAGCTCACGAAACTTCATTGGACTCGTCTTCCTTATCCGTCCTACAGCCCAGATCTCACACCTTTCTGTTTTGGGCCAATGCACTCTGCAGGAAGAAGTACATGGATGATAGGAAGGTTATTGATGAAGCAAGACGTTGGCTTCGATGTCGATTATTAGAGCGGTATCGTGTGGCATAGGAGCCCTCCCCGGAAGGTGAAAAATACGGTTTTGCAACCAAACGAGTGGGGAGATAATGTGGTGTATTGGAATCGTCAATAAAAGGAACCGCTTGTATTACTTACTGAACGCCCCTCTCATGTACAGCAAATGAGGTGCCACTAGCTGGCAGCGGTGGTCCGAGCTGTTCTAGGCGCTTCAGTCCGGAACCGTGCGACTGATACGGTCGCAGGTTAGAATCCTGCCTCGGGCATGGATATGTGTGATGTCCCTAGGTTAGTTAGCTTTGAGTAGTTCTAAGTTCTAGGGGACTGATGACCTCAGATGTTAAGTCCCATAGAGCTCAGAGCCATTTATACCATTTTTTGAGGTGCCACTTGAAAATTTAAACTTCAGTGTTAGAATCACGAATAGTATTAGGGGATCTTTGTCGGTGTTGCATCATTCAGATGTTTCTGTAACCTAGCCATTAAAATTGCTACGCCAAGAAGAAATGCAGATAATAAACGGGTATTCATCGGACAAATATATTATACTAGAACTGACATGTGATTACGTTTTCACGCGATTTTGGTGCATAGATCCTGATAAATCAGTACCCAGAACAACCACCTCTGGCCTTAATAACGGCCTTGATACGCCTGGTCATTGAGTCAAACAGATCTTGGATGGCGTGTACAGGTACAGGTGCACATGCAGCTTCAACACGATACCGCAGTTCATCAAGAGTGGCGTATTGTGACGAGCCAGTTGCTCGCCCACCATCCATCAGACGTTTTCAGTTGGTGAGATATCAGGAGAATGTGTTGACCAGGGCAGCAGTCGAACATTTTCTGTATCAAGAAAGGCCCGTACAGGACCTGCAACATGCGGTCGTGCATTATCCTGCTGAAACGTAGGGTTTCGCAGGGATCGAATGAAGGGGTAACGTCCACTGCTCAAAGTGCCGTTAATGCGAACAAGAGGTGACCGTGACGTGTAACCAATGGCACCCCATACCACCACGCCGGGTGATACGCCAGTATGGCGATGACGAATACACGCTTCCAATGTGCGTTCACCGCGATGTCGCCAAACACGGATGCGACCATCATGATTCTGTAAACAGAACCTGGATTTATCCGAAAAAGTGACGTTTTGCCATTCATGCATCCAGGTTCGTCGTTGAGTACACCATCGCAGTTGCTCCTCTCTGTGATGCAGCGTCAAGGGTAACCGCAGCCGAGGTCTCCGAGCTGATAGTCCATGCTGCTGCAAACGTCGTCGAACTGTTCGTGCAAATGGTTGTTGTCTTGCAAACGTCCCCATCTGTTGACTCAGGGATCGAGACGTACCTGCACGATCCGTTACAGCCATGCGGATAAGATTCCTGTCATCTCGACTGCTAGTGATACGAGGCCGTTTGGATGCAGCACGGCATTCCGTATTACCCTCCTGAAATCACCGATTTCATATTCTGCTAACAGTCATTGGATCTCGACCAACTCGAGCAACAATGTCGCGATACGATAAACCGCAATCGCGATAGGCTACAATCCGACCTTTATCAAAGTCGGAAACGTGATGGTACGCATTTCTCCTCCTTACGCAAGGAATCACAACAACGTTTCACCAGGCAACGCCGGTCAACTGCAGTTTGTGTATGAGAAATCGGTTGGAAGCTTTCCTCATGTCAGCACGTTGTAAGTGTCACCACCGGCGCCAACCTTGTGTGAATGCTCTGAAAAGCCAATCATTTGCGTATCACAGCATCTTCTTCCTGTCGATTAAATTTCGCGTCTGTAGCACGTCATCTTCGTGGTGTAGCAATTTTAATGGCCAGTACTGTATTTTATTTCTTGCTTTCAGACAATTCGTTTCTCAAATCATTTGGCCATTTTTAATGTCTCTCGAAACACGTAATGGACTGTGGGGCAGAGTGAACCAACCTGTTGCGCAGGAGTCGGGTGGAGACGGCATACTCGGTCGTGGCGGACAGCGCGTGGAAGTAGAGGGTGCGGAAGCCGCCGTCCGCGGGGTCTGGCGCCGACAGCGCCGCCGAGAAGACGCCGTCCATCCACTGGAAGTCCAGCCCGGCGATGCGGTAGTCGCCGTGCTGCGGCTCGAAGTAGAAGAAGTGGTGCTGCACGCGGAACGACGACATGCGCGCCATGTCGAACACCACCATGGCGTAGGAGCCCAGGTCCGGCAGGTAGGCGAACGCCTCGGCGCACCTGTCCGCCGTCACGTCCACCGCGATGTGCGCGAAGAACGAGTCCGGCCGGTAGTCCGCCTCCTTCAGGTAGTAGCTGCGGGCACACGGCCGCGCGTCAGCACGTAAGGCAGTGCAGATCCACAGTATCTGCAATATCTACATCGATAAATGTAGGGTAATTTACTTGCGATTGTACAGACTACCACTGTCAGGGACACCAAAAGACTTATAATATCAAGTTTGTTTGTGTGGCCATCCTCCGCAGCAAGCATATAAATACTGCGACATAAAAGTTTTCTGCTGCTATAGAAAACCAACATTTCGGCCACGATTGCAGCGGCCTTCTTCTGGGTCTAATGGTGCGTTCTAGCTATGCAGTGTCCTTTATATTTTGTTGTTAATGTTCACTGCGCATGGAATTACATCATAATTTTAAAAATGTAGATAGTCGCATTGGTCACTTAAGGAAGAAGGAGAGGGAAATTTATTTTAATAATAACCTATTAAAATAATCACCTGGAAAAATAAAGTTCCGTCTCCTTCTTCCTTAAGTAACCAATGCAACTATCTACCTTTTTAAAATTATGATGTAATTCCATGCGCAGTGAACATTAACAACAAATTACAAAGGACACTGCACAGGTAGAACGCACCATTAGACCCAGAAGAAGGCCGCTTCAATCGTGGCCGAAAACGTTGGTTTTTCTATAGCAGCAGTAGTTTTTTACATTATGACGCGGTACCAAACCTAGAAAACTTTTATGTCGAAGGACTCTGGCCGCGGAAGCCTACGCAATTATATAAATACTTGTTTTGCAGGCCGTGCGGTTCTAGGCGCTGCAGTCTCGAACCGAGCGACCGCTACGGTCGCAGGTTCGAATCCTGCCACGGGCATGAATGTGTATGATGTCCTTAGGTTAGTTAGGTTTAATTGGTTCTAAGTTCTAGGCGACTGATGACCTCAGAAATTAAGTCGCATAGTGCTCAGAGCCATTTTGAACTTGTTTTGCAAATCAAATTGCCTTTTCCTGCTGCGGGGGGACTAAAAAATAACGAGAGTAGTTTTACAGAAAATCGTGTGTTTGACGGAATATTTTCAGATTCAAACACCTTCAAAATACTGTCCATCATCAATAGGAAAGTAAAAAATGTAGTAATGAGAGCAGGTTTATTGACGCGTTTCGCCTTTTTGAGGCATCTTCATAACTTCTGCAAGAAAAAACTAACTGTTGTCCTACATTTTGGTAGTGGAACTTTGAGAGAGACGACGATTATAACCTGGTGCGAAGGCATGCAGCTATGCTCTTTCACGGTTCTACTACGAATCTGGCTCTGCGTTGCAACTATAGGGCAACGTTTTATAAAAATTCTTTTACTTTTGCATTCTAGGTCCACACCAAAAGCTTCGGCTACTTATGATTAAATGTGTTACCCGCAGTTCCTAGTAAGTCCCTTCACTCTGGTGCTTTTATAGAACTTTTTTAAAAAGTTTTTAATGCCTTCTCATGCCAGATAAGACCATACTCCTAATCTGTTTTTCTGTATTTTTCACATATAGCTATTGTGAGGATGTCTCAAAAAGGCGAAACGCGTCAATAAAGCTTCTTCTGCCATTGCAACCTTGACCATTTTTTCCTACTGAAAATATATCACAGTTATAGCACTAAGGGAGCGGTGGATTTATATAGTGTCCATCAGACACTTGTCCCAGCTCCTTTACATTGGTGGACCTGTGTTTAGCCCGCTCTGAGGTTGTGCTGTTTAGTGCCTTCAGCGATTTTTTCCCACTTCTTTTATGTCTCGAGAAAACTTTCTCTTTCGGTTTCCTTTTCATTCTCGGAAATAAAAAAAGTCAAAGTGGGGTAAGGTACGGTGTGCAGAGTGGGTGAGGATCCTCTGTCATTTGGTTTTTGACCAAAAACTGCCTGACACTTAATGTCGTGTGTGCAGGGGCGTTATCGTGGAGAAAGAGTTCCAAATCGAAAAATGTGCTGTCTTGAGAGAGCGGACTAATATTTTTATGAGAATGTAGCCTTTCTTGGCGAATCTGGATGATAAAATCTTCTCAGGTTGAGAGTCGAGTCAATGCGTCGTTCTCCAGGAACGTTTCAGCAAGTTTCTTACTTGCCATCATCAGGCGAAGTGTCAGGTTCACGTTTCGTCGGGATCTTTATAGCCGCTGGCGCATAGATTTCTCTGCATCCTCGGTGCCGGTCGGGCCAATCAGGCGCGAGCGGAATCGGCGCGGCGGTGCGTGGTGAGGGGCTGGAGCGGGGGGGGGGGGGGGGGGGGGGTGGAACCTGCGGCGCCGAGTCTTCGCGTCTCGTATCGGTGCTGGCTGTTTCTTCGATCCGCTGCCACCGACCTGCCTCCAATGATGCACTCTCGTCTTATTCTCGCTAATATTGTGTTCCGCGACGTGCTGAGTTGGAAGCCGCTATCCTGGTTGACCAGGTTATCACTGACCCGTATCTCCACTGCCTCTTGATTTAAACGTGTGTTCTTCACTGAGTCTGCGCTCCGCTACAGCGGATTTTTCCTTTTGTCCGAGGGGAACGCTTCTCACATGTTCAGAGATGCGTTGTGTGATGCAACGCTGCGTCTCCGGTCTATTGGTTTCCACATTCACAAGAAATGGTGTAGACACCCGGTGTTCTTAGACCCAAGTTGTCCTTCATTGAGCTCAGCATATCCTTGATATTTGTTACAGGACGGAAGATGGTTTTTACCTTGTCCTTCTCCAGTATCCTGGCAATATTTGCCGTGGGCGGCCTTGCCTACGGGAGGTACGCCAGACCTTTGTTGGTCTCTTTTTCCTGAAGGTCCCCTTTCTTCATGTTGCCATGTTAAGAGCGCGTCTAATCTGGGTTTCGGTGTAGCCATTCTTCCGGATGGTTTTCTTCAGGTGATGAATATCACTTGATAAACTGTCCTTGTCGCATATGTTGTGAGCTCTGCGGACAAGGGTAGTGAGCACGGATTTCCGTTGTGCTGGGTCATGGCAACTGTTGGCGTTGAGCTACAGGTCTGTGTTCTTTCGGTAGATGGAGTGTCCCAGTGTGATGGCCGTTTTCTTCTTTATTAGGATATCAAGGAAGGGTAGACACCTCTTTTCTTATAATTCCATTGTGAACTTGATGTTCTCGTGTATGCTATTCAAATGGTTGAGAAATTCAATTAGATTGTTCTCGACATGCAACCAGACTGCGAAAGTATCGTCCACGTATCGATAAAAGACGTTGCTTTTAAGGTGTGCTGTTTCCCAGGCGATATCGTGGAAGTATTCCACGTACAGGTTGCGGTGTATGCTGGCAGTGGGGATCCCACAGCCAACTACCTGTTGATAAACCCCACGCCTGGATTTTAAGGAAGAACAATAGGAAGATGTTCATTGTCACACTGTGCACGGTTTGTTTTGTCGATACATGAGCTCCAATTCAAGCGGACTATTGATTATGAGTGATTCATCTGAAGATATGGAAGATAACACACCGGAATATCAGCGACCTTGATGGTTATGGTGGCAAATGGCTGATTATGAAATGATTACAGGCCGGCCGGTGTGACCGATCGGTTCTAGGCGCTTCAGTCTGGAACCGAGCGACCGCCACGGCTCAGTTTCGAATCCTGCCTCGGCCATGGATGTGTATGATGTCCTTAGGTTAGTTAGGTTTAAGTAGTTCTAAGTTCTAGAGGACTGATGACCTCAGATGTTAAGTCCCATAGTGCTCAGAGAAATTTGAACCATTTGAAATGATTACAGCATGCACCAGAGTCTTCTTTTACCCGATTTGTAAGCGGACTTTGAACCATGATGTGCTGTTTGACGAAGTTGATGCAATAAGGAAGTCTGGCCATCCAGTGACATACTTTTGTAACATCCAGATACAAATATAATACATTCAGTGCACAAAAGAATCAAATCCATAATTTTACTTTTCTACTCATGATAGCATGTAACGATACTTACATTCACCCATACGAATTATGTGAATACCAGAATGAAATTTTGACTCTACAGCAAAGTGACTGTGCCCTGGTATGAAACTTCCTGCCAAATTAAAACTGTGTTTACGTTTATTAAGCATCTGGAGGCTGTGGATCCCCCCAAATACAAAATATTAACTGAAATATAAAATTTTAAAACTGTGTAACGGACCGAGGCTCGTAGGTCCCGAGTTCGAGTATCGGTCCGACACACAGTTTTAATCTGCCAGGAAGTTTAATTTGTAAATATATTACGTAAAAGATATTTTATCATGTAAATTCTTTAAATAGTGTAATGTAAATACATTAAACAGTGTAAACTTTTTCTTGTAATTAATTATTCAACAAAAACTTTATGTCCCTTTCTCTCAAACTCTCCTATTCTGGCTTGATCCTCTTGGTCACCGAACGCCACACAAGCGAGGCACTTCAAGGATTTTATTAAAGTACTGTACGTGTAAGGTGGACAACGTCAATAAAATGTATTTAATGAAATACGGAATATACATATGACTTACCACATAGGATACTTGATAAAATCTGCTATCTAGTTTGTTGGAGGATAGATTGCTTGAACACAGATAAACCATTTTCATTTATCACCAAAATCCTCTAACATTACAATGACACATTATCAAAAGTTAAGTTTTATTTTACTCTGCGTAATTAATACACATTCACGCATGTTTATTTTGAAGGAAATTTGTTATTTCCTTTGCAAGAAAAGGAATTACAAAGATTGTGTCATTCACTTCGTTCCTGCCTGATATAAGCTTCTACTGAATCTATAAAATTTTTCATGTCTCCACACGGACCTATGAGTCCTCCGGCATTTGTGCTGCGGATTTCTTGGATCCCAGAAACACGTATGCTATCTATATTCTTTTATCAGCAATGATACCCATGTCAACAACAACAAAAGTAATTTCTCTACTGAAAGTGCCGAAGCGGAAAGGACGTGAACTTCCTTTGATGGTTCGTTAAAAGAGAGAGAAGCAACGGAAAACGAAAGAACACAAGCGAATGCGGACCGAACACGACCTTCGTTTACACCAGAGCGAATACTCGTTCGCTGTTAGCCTGTGTTCGCTTTGGTGAAACAATCCAACTTGAAACTACACATAGCGGTAATACACAAACCAGTTTATGTAATGGAACCGAGTGGTGCAAGAGAGAGGTAGTAAACTGCATAAAAACGAAAGCATTGCGAGTAGGCGGATGATTCAGGAAAATTTGGACTTCAATTTACTGTTTTAATTCATCCATTGCTATCGACCGATTCCTGTACAGGGTGACACAGAAAAACGGGAACTTTTTAAACATCAAATGAGCATAGAAAAAAACTCAACAAAAAATGTTATGGCAGTAAATGAACCGCTGCAACTTGCTTTTTAAGAGATGGTAACCGAACTTGTCACTGTTTCAAAATTACGTTCTATATACGGCGTCGTCCTGCACGTATGATACAACCTGCTCTTGAGGTTCTTCATTGGGTGCTGCAACATATCAGTTGGGATCACCACGAATGTCGTCCTTAGTTCATCAAGTGTTCTTGGCCGTGTCATGTAGACCAGACTCTAGAGGTAGCCGCACAAGAAAAAATCACAAACGGAAAAATTAGGAGATCCTGGAGGCCAGGGAACGTCGTAGAATTTTGAGATGACAGCTGCCACTGTATTGTGTCGCACCAGCTTGTTGAAACCAGGTGTCTTGAAGTTGTGGAATACTGTTAAATGCAGTTGGAACAAAAGAGTGCAGCATCTCAACATACCGATTCGAAGCGATAGTCACTGTGATCCGCTCTTCATTTTCGAAAAAGTGAGGTTCGATGACCTATGTGACGAAACTGCACGCAATACGAACACCTTGCTGACGTGTAAGGGTGTTCTAGAACTACATTGGGTTGCTGTCTGCCTAATAGCGGTAGTTCCGCTTATCCATGTAACCCATGAGATGAAAACTGCCGCCGGCCGCGGTGGTCTAGCGGTTCAGGCGCTCAGTCCGGAACCGCGCGACTGCTACGGTCGCAGGTTCGAATCCTGCCTCGGGCATGGATGTGTATGATGTCCTTAGGTTAGTTAGGTTTAAGTAGTTCTAAGTTCTAGGGGACTGATGACCAGAGATGTTAAGTCTCATAGTGCTCAGAGCCATTTGAACCATTTTTGATGAAGACTGCCCTTATCTGACATCCACAATTTGTCAATAAATCCATTGTCCTCTTTTATGTTTGTCATAATTTGCTGACATATTTCTAATAGTAACTGGTAATCGTTCTCCTTCAGTTTTTGCATGTTCTTCAGCTTGTTGGGATGAAATTTTGAAATTTTAAAACATAATAGAGAACTCGACGAACTATCTCTAGGTTACTACAAACTGAACCCCGTGGGCTTTGTAAATGCATATTCCTTCGATGTCCTGAGGTGTAAGAGTACTCCTCGGCCATCCTGTCGGTTTCGTTCTTACAGCAGATCTAGCCTGTTCAAAAATTTGTATTTATGTTCTTATACAGTGCTTTCAGGGAACCCGACTATGGCACCCTAATTTGAGAAAACGTCGGAATTTCCTCTGCCCACTTTCCAAACTATCATTGTTCTTGTGAAACATTATTACGGCAAAATAACGCTGTTGACCGTTGCAACGATGCGTGATTACCAAATGATGAGACTGTTTAGAACTCAAGGTCCTCATTCCTCACTGCTGCCAATTGTATATGGTTGCCACTAAGCATTTCGAAAGTTCTATTTCTTCTGTGTCACCCTGTGGTACTCTCTTACAAGTGGACAAATCTAATGAACTAGGACGTGCAGAAATATAAAACGTAGGGGACACAAGTATTTCTTGAGGAAGAGTGTACTTAAGCTTAAGAGCGTTATTTAATTGAGCATTGGCCGAAGCGAGATAAAATAATGCAAAGGGATAGATAACATTCCATCAGAATTTCTAAAATCATTAGGGGGTGGCAACAAAACGACCATTCACGTTGGTGCGTAGAATGTATGAGACCGGCGACGTACCATCCGACTTTCGGCAAAACATCATCCATACAGTTCCGAAGACTACAAAAGCTGACAAGTGCAAGAATTATCACACAAACAGCTTAACAGCTCATGCATCCAAGTTACTGACAATATACAGAAGAATGGAAAAGAAAACTTAAGATATGTTAGATGACGATCTGTCTGGATTTAGAAAAGGGAAAGGTACCAGAGAGACAGTTCTGACATTGTGGTTGATAATAGAAGCAAGACTGAAGAAAATTCAAAACATATTCATAGGATTTGTTAACTTGAAAAAAGCGTTCGACGATGAAAAATGGTGCACGATGTTCGAAATTCTGAGAAAAATAGGGGTAAGCTTTAGGGAAAGACAGTAATATACAGTATGTACAAGAACCAAGAGGAAACAATAAGAGTGGAAGACCAAACACGAAGCGCTCGGATTAAAGACATTGCTGTCCTCGGTGAAAGTGAAGAAGAACTACAGGATCTGTTGAATGGAATCAACTTTATAATGAGTGCAGAATATGGACTGAGAGTAAATCGAAGAAAGATGAAAGTAACGAGAAGTAGCAGAAATGAGAACAGCGAGAAACATAACATTATAATTGGGATCCACAAAGCGGATTAAGCTAAGGAACTCCGCTACTTAGGCAGCAAAATTACCAATGACGGACGGAGCAAGGAGGCTCAAATGGCTCCGAGCACCATGGGACTTAACATCTGAGGTCATCAGTCCCCTAGAACTTAGAACTACTTAAACCTAACTAACCTAAGGATGTCACACACATCCATGCCCGAGGCAGGATTCGAACCTGCGACCGTAGCGGTCGCGCGGTTCCAGACTTAAGTGTCTAGAACCTCTCGGCCACACCGGCCGGCCGGAGCAAGGAGGATATCAAAAGCAGACTAGCACAGGAAAAGGTCATTCCCGGCCAAGAGGAGTCTACAAGTACCAAACATAGGCCTTAATTTGAGGAAGAAATTTCTGAGAATGTACATTTGGAGCGCAGCACACACGGACTGTGGAATATGTGAACAGAAGAGAAGAGAAGCGAAGCTTTTGAGACATGGTGCTACAGACTAGTTTTGGAAATCCGGTGGACTGATTAGGAAGGAATTTGGAGGTACTGTGCAGAATCGGAGAGGAAAGGAACATGTGGAAAACACTGAAAAGCAGAAAGGAGAGGATGATAGGACCTGTGTTAAGACGTCAGTGAAGAACTTCCATGGTATTAGAGGGAGGTGTTTTTTGAGGGGGGGGGGGGGGAAGAGACCAGACAGCGAGGCCATCGTTCTCATCGGATTAAGGAAGGAAGAGGAAGGAAGTTGGCCGTGCCCTTTCAAAAGAACCATCTCGGCATTTGCCTGGAGCGATTTAGGGAAATCACGGAAAACCTAAATCTGTATGGTCGGACGCGGGATTGAACCGTCGTCCTCCCGAATGCGAGTCCAGTGTGCTAACCACTGCGCCACTTTGCTCGGTGAGAGGGAGGTGTAGAGGGTAAAAACTGAAGAAGAAGGCAGAGACTGGAATACATCCAGTAAACGATTGAGGATGTAGGTTGGCACAGAAGAGGAATTCATGGCGGACTGCATCAAATCAGAAGACCAACGAGAAAAAAAAGAAGAAAGACTGTACTTGAAGATGGGCCGGTCGTTGAGCAGGTTGAAAACGAGGATCTGCGGTGCGGTGATGGTGACGACAGTGCCGTTGCCAGGGTCGGCGAGCCCGGTGTCGACGACCCAGAGGCGGTCGCAGGGATCCACCCAGACGCGGTAGGTGGATGTGATGCGCGGTGCGCTGCCCCTGCTGGTGGGCCCCCTGCCCAGACGGTTCGTCTCCCAGTTGGGGTAGGGCCGCAGTGCTGGCGACCGCCGCGCCGTACTATTCCCTGTGGACAAACCAGGCCACGCTGCATTTTAGCACGTTGCCTCTTTCCTTAAAGTACACTACTGGCTATTAAAATTGCTACACCAAGAAGAAATGCAGATGATGAACGGGTATTCAAGGGACAAATATATTATACTAGAACTGACGTGTGATTACATTTTCACGCAATTTGGGTGCATAGATACTGAGAAATCATTACCCAGAAGAAGCACCTCTAGCCGCAATAACGGCCTTTATACGCGTCGGCATTGAGCCAAACAGAGCTTGGATGGCGTGTACAGGTACAGCTGCCCATGGAGTTTCAACACGATACCACAGTTCATCAAGAGTAGTGACTGACGTATTGTGACGAGCCGGTTGCTCGGCCACCATTGACCAGACGTTTTCAGTTGGTGAGTGATCTGGAGAATGTGCTGGCCAGAGCAGCTGTCGAACATTTTCTATATCCAGAAAGGACCTGCAACATGCGGTCGTGCATTATCCCGCTGAAATGTAGGGATTTGCAGGGATCGAATGAAGGGTAGAGCCACGGGTCGTAACACATCTGAAATGTAGCGTCTACTGTTCAAAGTGCCGTCAATGCGAACAAGAGGTGACCTAGACGTGTAACCAATGGCACACCATACCATCACGCCGGGTGGTACGCCAGTATGACGATGACGAATACACGCTTCCAATGTGCGTTCACCGCGATGTCGCCAAACACGGATGCTACCATCATGATTCTGTAAACAGAACCTGGATTTATCCGAAAAAGTGACGTTTTGTCATTCGTGCACCCAGATTCGTCGTTGAGTACACCATCGCAGTTGCTCCTGTCTGTGATGCAGCGTCAAGGGTAACCGCAGCCATGGTCTCCGAGCTAATAGTCCATGCTGCTGCAAACGTCGTCGAACTGTTCGTGCAGATGGTTGTTGTCTTGCAAACGTCCCCATCTGTTGACTCAGGGATCGAGACGTAGCTGTACGATCCGTTACAGCCATGCGGATAAGATTCCTTTCATCTCGACTGCTAGTGATACGAGGCCGTTGGGATCCAGCACTGCGTTCCGTATTATCCTCCTGAACCCACCGATTCCATATTCTGCTAACAGTCATTGGATCTCGACCAACGCGAGCAGCAATGCCGCGATACGATAAACCGCAATCGCGATAGGCTACAATCTGCCTTTATCAAAGTCGGAAACGTGATGGTACGCATTTCTCCTCCTTACACGAGGCATCACAACAACGTTTCACCAGGCAACGCCGGTCAACTGCAGTTTTTGTATGAGAAATCGGTTGGAAACTTTCCTCATGTCAGCACGTTGTAAGTGTCGTCACCGGCGCTAACCTTGTGTGAATGCTCTGAAAAGCTAATCATTTGCGTATCACAGCATCTTCTTCCTGTCCGTTAAATTTCGCGTCTGTAGCATGTCATCTTTGTGGTGTAGCAATTTTAATGGCCAGTAGTGTACCTGGGACATATGACTGATTAATCGTCTCCTTTACCTAACACTCGAATTCACTGAACAATTAAAATTAACAAATTACTATACTTCCTGCGGACTTTACCGCTGTCCCTGTAAGAATAATGTTATTGCGCTAGCGGAAAATAGAACATGCATGCAGATGAGAAATAAGTTTTGTTCATATAATATACAAATTGCTCTCTGTGTGTAAAAAAAAAAAAAAAAAAAAAAAAAAAAAATCACAGTGGCGTCCAATGATCAGAAAGTTTTCATAACAAGTAACTCATTATATTCAGAGCCTGAGCTGTACTCCTTGCATGTTCACAGCATGCAGGGCCCAGTAATCACGAAGTCAACAATTTTTTCACTTAGCCATATTAGAAGGGCCAAAACACTGTGTCAAGTATCTGTACTGTAGTGTTATTCATCGAAATGAATTCGAAAATTTGCATGGAAATGGTTACTCGTTTAGTTTACAGATGCTCACATAGCTTTTTACATATAAACGGTGCAGCCAAACTATTACTTTTGGTTTAAATACAGTCTAAGTGTTTAGATTTTTTCGTTCACTGCTTTATGTTTACAACTGACCTTTTCTCTGTTGCTTTGCTCCTCTATCCACCTCATCCTTTTCCACAAGTATAGCCCCAACAAAACAGGTTGATAGAGCAAGCTAATACTACTCCCAGAACATGCCTGTTGTCAGGAACTTGAAAACAGTTTTTTTGCCTCTGACATAAAGGGCCCCCAAAAGCAGATCGATAAGGCAGGTCGACACTATTCCCACTAAATATGACTGTTGTGTAGGGCAGTCTGTACAGCATGTATCGGCAAAAACACATTTTTGTCCTTATCTGCGCTCCTAATGGAGCTAGGAGGTTTCAAAGCCCACAGTGTTGATACTAATGTAGCTAGCTGTTTATGTCCCAGATTTGGTTGAAATCGATCCTGGGGTTTGAGAGGCAATTCTGAATATAGGTGCATGCTGCTTCATACGTATACATGTTAATGAAGAGCAGTGCAAGGGAAAGCTTGTGGATCAAGGCTTGTAAGAAAATGCAGCAGATCAAGTACAGCACGACGTTTTCAGAGCATTGCTGTGAAGCTGACATTAATATACCTTCGATGTCACGTGTACACATTGGAGATCGCCCAGTGCCTAGCATTTATATTATAGTTTCTGTAACACATGGAGATTGTAAGTTGCAGTAGATGTTTCATAAATGAGTGTAATGTTTAAGTGCATGGTAACTGTTAGACAAAATATGATGTTATACTTGGTTTCCTTTGCTGTTTACAGCTGGTGTCAAAGAAGTGTGCATGCATTGTGCATTTTATTTAAATGTTTTGATTTGTAATACTTTGCTGCAAGGCACTCAGGATATGAGGGGTGACTAAGCCACAACCAGATATTGATCTCTTAACCAAAGTGTTTGCTACACTTGGATTCGGTTGCACCGTTTTAAGTCTGACCAACAGCAAGAGGGATGCTGCCAACTCACAAACATCTGGAGACAGGTGAGAGAAGCAAGTGAGTTTGTTGCTGTGTCTCTACGTTCTAAATAATTTGGAATGCAGAAAAAGACTTCAAGAAAATCCTAGCGGTGTGCAATACTCAAAGAGCCCAGCAGTCAGCGTTGGAAAAGGCCACAACGAGGCAAACCTTAAAGCAATGCAGGAGTTACAAGCCAGCCATAGAAAGTTCGAAATCTTAATCTTGTATGAAGTATGGGATGCGTGGTCACTTAACATCGGTTGTTGACTGGGTGGGATAGTAAATTGATCGCACCAATTACAAAGATGTACAACGGAAAATTCAGCACCCTCGCGGAAAGAGTGGGGAATCATGGTAACAACACTGCCGCAGAGGGTAGCCAAGAGGGCAAACATAATCAGTGAGTGATCAATGACACAAGAAATCAGAGATCCATCAGTCATCCTGAAGTGAATCAGTCAATGAGCCAGCAATACAGAGAGTCAATGAGCCAGCAATACAGAGAGAGAGGAATCGGACAGGAGAAGAGAGACAATGTGTTTGCCTTGTGGAAGCACACCAAACTATAGCCGACTGAGTCTTCAGACATTAAGCCAGATCACTGCATTCATTCTGATGTCTATCGTCACTTTCCACTTCATACTAAATAAACACTCTTTGCTGCCTGATGCTCGAATCTTTAAGCATCTGTCTGCACTTCGTCGTCTTATCTCAGCATCCAAATATCTGTACTACACTGACACCGCTTGTGTGAAATAATCTCTGCAGACAACAGACTCCATCGCTGGGTCGGTAATATTGCATTGGTTGCCAGGCTGTACCATAAAGAATTTAGGTCGGCAATCAGCCATCACAGATAAAGGAGTTTGAACGGAAGATGAAAACTGCCGGCTGTCAACCAGCAGTGAAACAAATGAGGTGGGGTGACTGACACATTCTATCGATCTCATATTTTTCACACATTGTTTCATGGGTAATTAACTTAGTCGAGTGGTGAGGTGAGATGGTCCATTTCCGTCTTACTTTTCCAATTACTGAGTGATGTTCATGCCCAGTAAGCAGGCCGCCAGAACAATATTTGTATTGTCGATATAGTAATAAATATAAATGTTTCCATATATTAATCTTTCAGTCAATTTAACTCACAACATTTTTGGTAGCCAGATCATTCTCTCTGTCATTTTGAATTCCAATACAGATTTGAGATAATTCAGACAGTGAACTTTGTTATCAACCAACAATGATTTAAAATTTTCGACATATCAATTTTTCTTCTTGTGCGTATATGTTTATCGTGCTTGCGTTAGTTGTTATGATGGAAGATATTCCAACATTTCGGGCACTGCTTTTTCTGTGCAACAAAAACGACATGTTATGTTTTTTATTATATATAAATGAAAGGCACAATATTTTGTATGTTCTACAGATCAATTTATTTAGTTAACCAGTTTAAGGTTTACAGTGTCATCACCACACTTTAATTATCATCGTCAAAGAAGTTAGAATATTTCTAAACAGCACTGTAAAAATATGCCGCTCATGTAAAATGGAGCAGAAATACACATTAAATTTTGTCCTTGACAGTGCAGTGGTAATTTTATTACAAAGGTAAAAAGTTGAAAAGTAAATAAAGGGAGCAAACATTAACTCTAAACTAGAAAAACAGTGCTTACATAACGGTCTCTATATATAAAAGGCATAGCCGCTACCAAGCCCGGTTGAGAAAGGAGGAGGGGGGTCAGTCGCACCTCGTAAAAAACGTTGGTTCACTTGGCTCGGGTCATAGTACCTTGAGAGGGCCCCTTGCCAGGGTAACGGTGAAGACCTCAACGGCAGTGAAGGCGGAGATAAAGATCATCAGTACTGCGGAACTGGCGGAAGAGGCAGCCATGCTTTTAGGGTTAATATAAAAGCTAACGACAGCAAACCCAGACGCGTCTCAACCCATAATGGGCGGCTTTCTGGTCAGTGACTGTTCCCTATGTTAGGGGCGACTGCAGTAATTGCTCCAGGAACTAACAATCCCTGGTTCTAATATGCCAGTGGAAACATTGGACAAACGCGAGATGCTACTCAATCCACCCGCCAACAGGCGGTAACCGGGTCTTGAGAGTCGGAGTTCTCTGACAGACTTCCAGCCAAAACTATCTTATCTAGGTACATTTACTATCAACGCTATAATTCAACCGGAAAAATTACACATCCTAGTACAGGAGTTAGATCTACAAAAAATTCAGATTTGAGGCCTTTAAGAAACATGATGTACAGATGAAGCCACAGTACATTATGGAAATTACTGCATATTTAAGTGTAAAACAGAAATACCTATCGCTAAAGGTGCTCCGCTTCTGGGAATGACTTATGTCATACAGTAAAATGTAACGGACTCCATTCGAGATATGTGCCCCATAAGAAGTCGCCTTACGACAATGCGCATGCAGAGCGGTAACACGAAATATACCTTAATTAATGTTCATACACCCACCAACATTGCTAACAAAAAGAATTCACAGGCTGTGGAGAAATTCTGGACCGACCTTGAGAAAGTAATGACTAAATTTCCAAAGCAGAACATCAAAATCTTATTGGGTGATTTCAGTGCTCAGATAGGCAAAGAAAAACATACTGTAAATCTGTGGGAAAATATCCCGCCGATAAATTTACCAACAAAAACGGAAGAAGGCTTATCGAACTATGCCAATAAAACAACGTTAAAATCATGTCAACATCATTCAAGAAGAATCCCCGAAAACAGAGGACCTGGAGATCCCCCATTAAAGAGCTCGTTGATTATCAGATTTATCATGTTGCCATCTCGTATTCTCTACAGAAGGAAGTTCATGACATACAAGTCCGTAGAGGTGCAAACGTAGATTCAGACCAATATCTAACGCGGATAAAAATGAAATTTACCCATAGAGAGTCCACTGCAAGAAAATGTACCAGTAGAAATTTGACTCCAGGAGAATCAAAGAAACTAAGCTTGGGAAGAACTGGGAAAAGGCCGGGCAGATACATGGGAAAAATTTCACCCAGGAAAACTTTAGGGAATTTTTCGACACTCCTTGATTGTCCGGAACCACCTTCGAGATTACATAAAGAAAGGCCTACTTACACGCACCTTGAATCATTCCCACCAACACAAGAAGAAATTCACAAACGCACTATTAAATTAAGAAAGAGTAGAACATTTGGTGAAGATGGGATTATTGCTCAGCTACTGAGAACTCTAGGACCAAATTCTCTCAGAGAATTAACCCAAATCATTGCAGGTATTTGGGAGACAGAAAAATTAACCCAGGAATGGAAATGTGCACTTATTCACCCATTACACAAAAAAGGAGACAAATTGATGTAAATAATGACGAGGTATATCCCTACTTCAGCTCGCTTACAAAGTTTTATCAGTCTGTCTTCTTCAAAGAGTGCAGGAGCAACTGCAAAATAAAATTGGTGAATACCAAGATAGCTTTCTCCCCAATAGATCCAGCACAGAACAATTTTTTCAGTCTAAATGCAGTGGTAAAATACAAAGCAGTCAGAAACAATCCAATAATTCGCACGTTTGTTGACTTCAAAAAGACATACGACTCAGTTGAACGACAAGCACTTTTCGATATACTTGAAGAACAAGGGTTAGATCCAGAAGCCGGCCGTTTTGGCCGTGCGGTTCTAGGCGCTTCAGTCTGGAACCGCGTGACCGCTACGGTCGCCGGTTCGAATCCTGCCTCGGGCATGGATGTGTGTGATGTACTTAGGTTTGTTAGTTTTAAGTATTTCTAAGTTCTAGGGGACTGCTGACCACAGATGTTAAGTCCCATAGTGCTCAGAGCCATTTGAACTATTTAGATCCAAAAACCCATAACCTCATCAAAGAAACATTGAACAATACTATCTCCAAAGTGAAATTCATGTGTGAAATATCTGAGCCCACCCTGATCAAAACTGGCGTCCGACAGCGTGATGGTCTGTCTCCTCTCTTATTCAACTCTGTGCTGGACAAGGTCATCCGCGAATGGGAAAGGGTATTGAAGAATAAAAACTGCTGGAAACCTATACAGATGGGGCGAGTCAATGATGACATAAAAATTTCATGTTTAGCTTTTGCTGACGACTTAGCCGTACTAGCGAATGATAACGGCAGTCGAACAGGTTGAAACCCTTAAAGAATGTGCAGAGAAAGTTGGTCTGCAAATATCTTTCCTAAAGTCTGAGTTCATCGGCACAAAAACTAACACCCAAAACTTAACTAAGAAATACGGTCATATCAATAGAGTCCCATATTTGAAATACTTAAATACTTAGGCGAAGTCCTTGAACCTACGCGGAGAGAGAAAATAGCACAAAACATTCGCCTCCAAAAACTAAAGAGGGCTTGTGAAAGAACCTTCAAGGTGTACAATAAAAATGCATGTTCAAAACTACTAAAATTAGGCACTGTAATACAGTATTAAAACCTAAAGTCCAGTATGCCAGTGAAACCCTGACACTCCACATAAAAGGTGACCTAAAATACTTGTTAAAGAAAGAACTAAAATAGTCAGAAATGTACTAAGGGCAAAGAAAACAGAAGAGGGCTATAAATACAGTCTCGTCAAGTAACTGAGAAATTGTCCAACCTTGCAGCACACATTAGAAATAACCGATTAAAATTTTATGAGCTCGTCTCTAGGCTTCCGAAAAGAAACCTTAAGCACGAAATTCTTAAATACACAGAAGGACTTAAAACTATACCCTGGATGCAAGAGGTCAAAAAGGACCTACAAAAAGCTCACATAAATTATTCAAATATTTTGGACAGAAAGGTATTTAAGCAGAAAGTTAACAGATGGGAACTCAGAATACGAAGCTCTGAAAAAAGCAGAATCAAAATGTACAGAGGAAAGGAAGAGAGTCCATGGAGAAAATATGGGAGCAATGTGGAAAAAAGGGAAAAGAATCAAGAAGGTCTGCGTTATCCAACAGGGTCTAATCGCACATAATAATAATAATAATAATAATAACAAAAAGCAATGTCCTCACTGAGTGGCTGACTCATCATCCCCAGCCCAAATTGTTATGTATAAAATGTTGAAATTTGGGGGAGATACAGATCTTATACTGTAGGTGTCGTTTGAGAATGGATTTTTCGAAGTTCCAACCTTAAGGGCGTGGAATATGGGATAAAGATTTTTTTGAAAAATGGCATTATTAAGGTAATTTTGAAGCTAGACCTACGAAAATTGGTATTTGGTTTCTCAAAAAAAAAATGGCTCTGAGCACTATGGGACTCAACTGCTGAGGTCATTAGTCCCCTAGAACTTAGAACTAGTTAAACCTAACTAACCTAAGGACATCACAAACATCCATGCCCGAGGCAGGATTCGAACCTGCGACCGTAGCGGTCCTGCGGTTCCAGACTGCAGCGCCTTTAACCGCACGGCCACTTCGGCCGGCTTTGGTTTCTCGGTCAGAAATAAAGAAATACCTGTTTCAGAATTTTTGGGAATTTAACCCTATGTGGGTGAAAGCTTTTTTAGAAAATATACCCTCACTATGAACTGCTAAAGTATTTTTGAAGCTACATCTATGAACATTGGTGTCTGGCTTCTCCGTTACAAATGAAAAAAATCGGGAGAGAGGGCTACACCTTGGGGCATGGAGCGCTTTTAATATTTTGGAAGACGAATGGGGACTTGTAAACCGCCATACAAAGCTCCAGTTCCTACACTTTAAAAACCCTGCGCAATTTCATGTTTTAAATAATTTTCTTAAAATAAAAACTGACTACGTGATATTTTTTCCTTTCCCTGAGAGCTAGTAGGAGGGGAGCAGGGGGGGGGGGGGGGGGGGAGAGCGGCCTTGCGTTTGCAGTTTTTACAGGATCTAAGGCCTACAGACTGCCGTTTACAAGCCAACTTTGCAAACGCGTGACTATAAAGATTTTCTGGATCGTGTCGTCTTCAGTGGTAAATCGAAATTTTGCCTAAGTAAAAATGTAAACATACACAATGTAAGCATCTGGAAGTCAAAAAATCCCCACGAGTGTCTCTTAAAATGAATGTTTCTGTGCCAAATACTCAGCGGAAAGTTTATAGGTCATTATTTTTCGGTGAAACAATTGTAACTTGTGTTCTTATCTTAAATTCAACCACAGATCTTTATTTGGCAGCAAGATGGTGGCTACCTCACTGGCATAACGTTGTACCCGACCACTAGGAGCCGGGTGACCGAACTTGTTTTACATGACCTCCATGTTCACACACGACCAGATGTCATTTAATTTTTACCTTTGAGGGTTTATAAAGGATAATGTGTATGTGGTTTCTCTACCAGCTGATCTACTCGACACATTAGAAACAGCATTGTTGCAACAGTTACTCCAGACACACTGATTAAAGTTTGGGAAGAAACCGCCTACCGACTCGCTGTGTAACGAATAGTGCTCACACTGAACACTTGTAAGACTGTTTGAGATGCTCTTTCGTTTGCTGTATTCTTTATAATAACTGTAATATGAATGTATAAATGTTAAAAAGCGTTAAATTCCGTATATTCGTTTCTAAATACCCTGTATGCCACTTTTAAGGGAGAGTCAGCATTCTCCTGAAGTCATGTGTATCCCACTGTAGCTGGTTACCAATAAAGGCAATAGTCATTCGCCAGCCACTTCTGCTTCCGGTACAGCAACCGTGACTAGCGGGTAGTCGGGTTCCAGTGCCACAGGCGTTTCTCCGCGTCTGGCGGTGGAATGCAAGTACGGCAAGTGATTAGCTACGACAAGGCGCCAGCCTCACCGCCAGCAGCTTGTACTACTTCGACGATAGTGGCGCTGCAGTCGCAGCACTGTGTTACACCCACCATCAAGCGCCGCGCATGTCCTTCCCCCTGCTGCCTGTTTTTACACTGCTGGACACCTAGCAGGCAGCTTATGCACACGTTACAGGCTTTACGCCGACCGCGCCCTGTAGCCTATTCAATGGATATCTTGTTAAGCTCTGGCCGGCCATGCACGGCAGCTCTGTCCAGCTGAGCCCAGCCTCTGGATTTGCGCCGCGCCGCAACGATCCTCCAGCAGCTACTAGGGAAGATACTCCACAGCAGCCACATCGAACTACCAGCCATCACCCCAAGAGCCGTAGTCTCCTCACACGCTAGCCTTCCCCAGATTCGATGTCCCAGGACTTGTGTTCTTACGTGGAACTAATTGTGAATCTGTAACAGGTAGTTTCCGTCACGACGCATGTCACGGCGGGCATTGACTTCGTTCAAATGGCTGTAAGCACTATGGGACTTAACATCTGAGGTCATCAGTGCCCTAGACTTAGAAACTACTTAAACCTAACCAACCTAAGGACATCACACACATCCATGCCCGAGGCAGGATTCGAACATTCGACCGTAGCGGTCGCGCGGTTCCAGACTGAAGTGCCTAGAACCGCTCGGCCACACCGGCCGGCCCATTGACTTCGTCAGATTTCTAGCAGATCAGGAATTTCTTTCAGTTTATGTCTATCAGAATCAATATTATGTCAAAAATTGCTTTTTATGTGTTTTGCTAATAAAGTAAGACTTACACACTACCTGGGAAACATGAATCGTTGCACATGTGCCACACCACTGAGGATACAAAACTGTGTTGTGCAAATAACATCAGACACCGACCTTCATACTTGTAGACCACTGTAATATTCGAGATCGCTTTGGGGCTTGAAGTAAACCCTGAGCACTCGTACTTATACTTTTACCTGTAATGTTGTCTGTGTACTACACATCCGTACTACTCAGGTCTTTTGTACACGCTCATTATGTAGATACTACGGCCCCACTACTTTCATGTGGTTCCCTATCGGCAGCTTTTACTCTTGGTTGGTAGCTAAAGCTGTTTTTGTTAGTGGTTTAACAGAGAGATTTTTCGGGGTTAGTCTGTGTGTGTGTGTGTGTGTGTGTGTGTGTGTGTGTGTGTGTGTGTGTGTGTTTTGTGCGCAGCTGGCGGAAGGTACCCTTAGATCAGATTTATTTCCTATACTTATTGGAAGAATCCTTTCATAAGTCTGCTGCCACCATCAAGTGATTATTCTGGAACAGGTTAAAAAGTAACAATGTAAATTCCTTTGAAAATTTCTTGAAACCTGTATGTTTGTTCCATTATCACTAAAGAGACTTAAGAAATGCTTATCCAATAATATTAAAGGTAATCAGCAACTGATTGTCCTGTATAAAAAGAGAACAATACTAAAAAAGTTAATAGATACTCATGACACTGCATATCAAAAGCCTTGATGTAAATTTGCTTGTACAAAAAAGTCTGACTGTCAGTGCATCTTAGCAGTTGAAGTACATGGGTCATTCGATAAATAACAAGAAAAGTTGTATAAAAAATACAAAACTTCGACAAAGTTTGTGATTCTTCGGTTGGTGGTGTCCTATAACTATTATGAGATGGGGCTGACTCGCGTACTTTGAGAACGGGATGCTGGGAATCACTGAAACAATCGACTGTGCGCACGCCTGTAACGTAGGACGGGCGAGTCCATTTGCTCGGAGGTAAGGTAGGTATGTCAACAACGTGTGCTATCAGCGGCAATAGTAGATTCCATTGCATAGTGTCTTCACAGAAGTGTTGCCACTATTTAAGTTCCAACCTACGTATATATATATATCGTACCAAGAGTGACGTGTTTATGATAACTCTTCACTGCGCCATTGCCTTGAAACGGCGTACTGTCATAACACGCAAGTTGCTAGGTCAATGTATATGTTCGTAGCGTTTTTGTTTTGCATGTTGGTATCCCTGTTGGCCTGGGTTTATTTATCGATTGCCATTTTTTTTTTTTTTTTTTAGATCACTCTTGCTATTTGAGTTTACATATTGTGAGTGGAGTTGTGGACGCTAGACAATGGAGTGCCAAGTGGAGAAATCGGAACATTTCCGACACATTCTTCTGTTTCAGTTCAGTAGAGAAGTGACAGCTGCACAGGCAGCCAGAGACATTTGCGCCGTCAATGGGGATAAAGCCACTGGGCAGGATACGCAAGAAAATGGTTTTTTCGTTTTAAGGAGGATCGTTTTCACATTAGCGACTCTCCACACTGTTAGTGTTACAGGGTTTGATAAAGATCGTTTAAACGCATTAATGCACAATGATCCACTTCAGTGCACCCGGGAACTGGCAAATGTGATGAACTGCGATAAATCCACCATCGTGCGACATTTGCATGCAATGGAGACGGTTCAGAAATCGCGTGTATGGACACTGCACTCTGTTAGGCTAAATCACTAGAATCAACGGCTGGCAATATGTGCATCTCTGCTTGCTCATCATCAATTGGCTTTTGATCAACACAGACCATTCCTATCCTGTAGCGTTACTAGTGACGAGAAATGGCGTCTTTATGCCAACATAAGGAAAAGAGAGGAATGGTTGAAGCCAAACAGAGACCTGCACAAATCCACAAAAGATACTAGGAATTGCTTCCCCGAGGTGTAACCATCACTACTAACATTTATTGTCAAAAACTGAGACGTCTTGCAGATGCAATCCCAGAACAATGACCAAGAAAGCTGTGTGGTGTGATGCTACATCACGATAACACCCACCCTCATTCTCCTACACTGAAAAAAAAAAAGTACAACAGTTGGGTTGGGAAGTCATTCCACACCCACCTTATTCACCTGATCTTGAGCCCTCAGATTTTCACTTTTTCCGCTCTCTATCGAACAACCTTCAAGGGACTTCCTTTTTGGATGAAAATGCGTTCCGAACATGGCTCGACGTGTTGTTCGCCTTAGACCCACAACAATTACACTGCTGGCCTACAAAGTGCTGACATGAGGAAAGTGTTCAACCGATTTCTCATACACAAACAGCAGTTGACCGGCGTTGCCTGGTGAAACGTTGTTGTGATACCTCATGTAAGGAGGATAAATGCGTACCATCACGTATCCGACTTTGATAAAGGTCGGACTGTAGCCTATTGCGATTGCGGTTTATCGTATCGCGACATTGCTGTTCGCGTTGATCGAGATCCAATGACTCTTAGCAGAGCCGGCCAGAGTGGCCGTGCGGTTCTAGGCGCTACAGTCTGGAAGCGGGCGACTGCTACGTTCGCAGGTTCGAATCCTGCCTCGGGCATGGATGTGTGTGATGTCCTTAGGTTAGTTAGGTTTAATCAGTTCTAAGTTCTCGGCGACTGATGACCTCAGGAGTTAAGTCTAATAGTGCTCAGAGCCATTTGAACCATTTGAACTGTTAGCAGAATATGGAATCGGTCGGTTTAGGAGGGTAATACGGAACGCCGTGCTCCATCCCAACGGCCTCGTATCACTAGCAATCGAGATGACAGGCATCTTATCCGCATGGTTGTAACGGATCGTGCAGCCGCGACTCGATCCCTGAGTCAACAGATGGGGACGTTTGCAAGACAAAAACCATCTGCACGAACAGTTCGACGACGTTTGCAGCAGCATGGATCATCAGCTCGGAGACCATGGCTGCGGTTACCCTTGACGCTGCATCACAGACAGGAGCGCCTGCGATGGTGTACTCAACGATGAACCTGGGTGCACGAATGGCAAAACGTCATTTTTTCGGATGAATCCAGGTTCTGTTTACAGCGTCATGATGATCGCATCCTTGTTTGGCGACATCGCGGTGAACGCACATTGGAAGCATGTATTCGTCATCGCCATACTGACGTATGCCGGCCGCGGTGTCCGTGCGGTTCTAGGCGCTCCAGTCCGGAGCCGCGCTGCTGCTACGGTCGCAGGTTCGAATCCTGCCTCGGGCATGGGTGTGTGTGATGTCCTTAGGTTAGTTAGGTTTAAGTAGTTCTAAGTTCTAGGGGACTAATGACCACAGCAGTTGAGTCCCATAGTGCTCAGAGCCATTTGAACCATACTGGCGTATCACCCGGCGTGACGGCACGGAGTGCCATTGGTTACACGTCTCGGTCACCTCTTGTTCGCATGGACGACACGTTGAACAGTGGAAGTTACATTTCAGATGTGTTACGACCCGTGGCCCCACCCTTCATTCGATCCCTGCGAAACCCTACATTTCAGCAGGATACTGCACGGCCGAATGTTGCAGGTCCTGTACGGGCCTTTCTGGATACAGAAAATGTTCGACTGCTGCCTTGGCCAGCACATTCTCCAGATCTCTCACCAACTGAAAACGTCTGGTCAATGGTGGCCGAGCATCTGGCTCGTCACAATACGCCAGTCACTACTCTTGATGAACTGTGGTATCGTGTTGAAGCTGCATGGGCAGTTGTACCTGTACACGCCATCCAAGCTCTGTTTGACTCAATGCCCAGGCGTATCAAGGCCGTTATTACGGCCAGAGGTGGTTGTTATGGGTAATGATTTCTCAGGATCTATGCATCTAAAGTGTGTGAAAATGTAATCACATGTTAGTTCTAGTATAATATATTTGTCCAATGAATATCCGGTTATGATTTGCATTTATTATTGGTGTAGCAGTTTTAATGGCCAGTAGTGTAGAAATGTTATTTGACCAGGAACATTAGCAGTATGATTAGCCGCAAACATAATTGGACATTTCATGATTTCTACAGTCACGGAATCGAAAAGTTAGCCTATAGTTGGCAGAGTGTCGTAAATAGTCCAGGAGAATTATTGGTGACTGAAGTCCGTGTTATGTGAATCTGCATGCGAATATAAAAAAAAGACGTAATACCCTCAAGATTGGCGAACTTGTAAAGAGGCTCGAAATTTAGTGCGAACTTCAATGCAGTGGCAAGACGGAATCAATAGAGGTAATGTTACTGCTGACAGCACTGCTAAGGTAGAATTACTAAACACGGTTTTCCGAAATTCCTTCATCAAAGAAGACGAAATAAATACTCCAGAACTCGAAACAAGAACAGCTGCCAATGCGAGTACCTTAGAGTTAGGTATACTCCGTGTAGCGAAGCAGCTTAAAACATTTCAGAAAGCAAAGCTTCCTGTCCAGATTGTGTACTAGTCAGGTTCCTTTCAGAATATGCTGATACAATTAATCCGTAATTAAAATCACATACAACCTCCCACTCGACGAAAGATCCGTACCTAAAGGCTGGAATGCTGCACAAGTCACATCAGTACCAAGAAAAAAATAGAGTATTTCGCTGAATTACGGACACATATCACTAACGTCGATTTTCTGTAGGATTTTGGAACACACACTGTGCTCGAACATTATGAATCACCTAGAAGAAAACGATTTATTGACAAATGGCCAACACGGATCCAGAAAATATCGTTCCTGTGAAACACAACTCTCACGAAGTAATGAGTGCTATTGACAGGGGATTCCAAATTGATTCCATATTTTTAGATTTCCAGACGGATTTTGACACCGTTCCTCACCAGCAATTTCTAATTAAAACGCGAATCTATGGGGTATCGTCTTAGTAATGTGTCTGGGTTCGTGATTTCCTGCCAGAAAGGTCACAGTTCGTAGTAACTGGCACGAAGTCGCCGAGTAAAGCGGAAGTAACATCAGGCGCTCCCCAACGAAGTGTTATAGGCCTTCTGCGGTTCCTGATGTACATAAACGATTTGGGAGACAATCTGAGCAGTCCTCTTGGATTGTTTGGAGATGATGCAGTCACTTACCTTCTTATAAAGTCATCAGACGATCAAAACGAATTGAGAAATGATTTCGACATGATGCCTGTTGTTGTTGTGGTCTTCAGTCGGAAGACTGGTTTGATGCAGTTCTCCGTGCTATCGTATCTTTTGCAAGCAAGCCATTTTATCTCCAAGTAACTAATGCAACCTACATCCTACTGAATCTGCTTACTGTATTCATGTCTAGTTCTCCCTCTAAGATTTTTCCCCCTCACACCTCACTCCATTAATGAGTCACAGAATGTGTCCTAGAAACCGATCCTTTCTTCTAGTCACGTTGTGCCACAAGTTTCTTTTCTCCCCAGTTCCATTCACTACCTCCTCATTAGTTACGTGACCTATCCAGCTAATATTCAGTATTCTTATCAGCAATAAATTTCAAAAGCTTCTATTCTCTTCTTGTCTACACTGTTTATCGTCCTTGTTTCATTTCCATATATGGCTACAATCCATACAAATATTTCCAGAAAAGACTTGCTGGCGCTTTCCTTGTCATTGCCAGTCTACATTTTATATCCTCTCTGCTTCAACCATCACCAGTTATTTTGCAGCTCAAATAGCACAACTCGTCTGCAAGCCGACCGCTGTGGCCGAGGGGTTCTAGGCGCTTCAGTGTGGAACCGCTCGACCGCTACGGTCGCAGGTTCGAATCCTGCCTATGGAATGGATGTGTGTTATGTCCTTGGGTTAGTTAGTTTAAGTAGTTTTAATGTTATAGGGGACTGATGACCTCAGATGTAAAGTCCCACAGTGCTCAGAGCCGTTTTTTTTTCGTCTTCAACTTTGTCTCATCGCCTAAACTAATTCCGTCAGATCATCTGATTTAATTCGACTACATTCAATTACTCTCGTTTTGCCTTTGTTGATGTTCATCTTATATCCTCCTTTCAAGACAATGTACATTCCGCTGAACTGCTCTTCCAAGACTTTAGCTGTCTCTGACAGAATTACGCCATCGGCAAAACTCGAAGTTTTTATTTCATCTCCCTGGACTTGGCAGAACCGTAAGAAAATGTACTGATCTACTAAAGAGATCTCTTACAGTACGCTTGTCCGTCCTCTTCTGGAGTAACTGCATCAGGGAGGATTGACGGAGGGAATCGAAAGAGTTCAACGAAAGGCAGTTCATTTTGTCCTATCGCGAAATAGGGGAGAGGGTGCTACGGATGTGATACACGAATTGGTGTGGCTGCCATTAAAACAAAGGCGTTTTCCTCTGCGGCACGACCTTCTCATGAAATTTGTCGCCAATTTTCTCCTCAGAGAGTGAAAATATTTTGTTTGTGCCCACTTACATTGGAAAAAAGATACCAGAGATGCAATAGGGCTCCTACGAATCTTGGGAGAAAGGTTTATTGAAAAAGGAAGAAACCTATATATGTGCTTCATCGATTTAGAAAAGGCATTTGACAATGTGGTTTGGGACAAGCTGGCGACTATTATGAGGGAAAAGAGAGTGGACTGGAAAACCAGAAGACTTATAAACTCATTGTACCTTAATCAAAAAGTTTCAGTTAAAGTGAGAGGAGAAAGTACAAACTGGATCAGACTTGGGAAAGGAGTAAGACAAGGATGCTGTTTATCACCTACTCTTTTCAACCTGTACTTGGAAAATATGATTGACCAATGCTCATTAGATGACAAAGGAGTAGAAATTGGAGGAAGAAGAGTAGGGTGCTTGAGATTTGCTGATGACATGGTCCTTCTAGCCACAGGGGAAAAAGAATTACAGGATTTGGTGGACGCCATTGCAACTAACGGAAAAAATATGGAATGAAAATTAACACAAATAAAACAAAAGTATTGGCAATAGGAGGAAATAAGGAAATAAAAATTGTGCTGAATGGAGAAACACTAGAACAGGCGCAAAATTTTAAGTATCTTGGAAGCAGGATAGACACCGACTGGAAGTGCACCACAGAAATTAAAACAAGGATAGCAATGGCAAAAGAGGCGTTTTATAAGAAAAGGAGAATCTTCTGCAGCGGTATGGACAGAGAACTCAGAAAGAGACTCATAAAATGTATGGAGTGTTCTTCTATATGGCGCTGAAACATGGACTATGAGGAAAAAAGACAGAGAAAGGCTGGAGGCTTTTGAGATCTGGACATGGCGGAAGATGGAAAAATAAGTTGGATGGACAGAGTAAAAAATGAAGAGGTACTGAGAAGAGTGGGAGAGAAAAGGCAGTTACTAGATGTAATTAAGAGAAGAAAAAGAAATTTGGATTGGGCATATATTAAGAAAGAATGACGGACTGATAAAAACAGTTTCAGAAGGATATTAGAAGGGAAAAGGAAGCGAGGAAGGAAGAGATTCCAGATACTGGATGACATGATGGACGGTACAACATACAGCAGCCTTAAGAAGGAAGCAATGGATCGCAGAAAATGGAGGGGCAAAGGACCTGCTAATATAGCAGATAACTGATGATGATGATGAATAGAATAAGAGGAATCAGAGCTTTTTTTACTTTATTGGATTTCGATTTCCCTCTGCCCCAGAGGGGGGGGGGGGGGGCAGGTTGGCAGCAGCTCAATACGCCACTCTGCAGCCTAGAGAAAAGCTAAAAATTAGAATTAGGAGATAGAACAATAAAAGCAGGCGACAAAACGGTGGCTGTTAAAAAGTGAAACAAGGCGAAAAAGTTGCGAAGAAAATACAAAAGCAAAAGATCGGTGATAGTGATTGAAACACATAGTAAGTAGACAGTCACAGTTAAAAAACACATCGACAGTCTGGTTTTTGTTCGCAACAGTTAAAAACACGACCTAGTGACAGTATGGTGGCTCGTTGTAATACTGACAGGGGACCTACAACATTGAACACTCACTTTAAAAAGCACTATAGCGGTGACACGGTGGCTGTTGGGGGCGGGGGGGGGGGGCACCGAGTGATGAAAGAGGAAAAGGGGGGAGGAGAGGGAAAGAAAAAGGGGGGAGGCGATGGAGGGAGAGGACATAGAAAAGAGTGGGGCTGGGTGGACGTTTGAAGGAGTGGGGAAGGTAGTGGAGGGGAAAGCAAAAGAACTTGGGGGAGAGAAGGGAGGCAGAGAGAGGATAGGCAGGGAAAAACAAAACAGTGTGGTAGGGGAGGGGAGAGAGCTAGCCTTGGAAAAGGACAGAGGGAGGGAGGGGAAGGTGAGGATCAGAGTTGAGAGGAGGGATAAACGGAGGGAGAGAGGGAACCATCCAGGAGAGGGAGTAGATGGAAGCAACCTTTTGGAGAAGGGTAGGGGGCACACAACGGTGAAGGAGTGGCAGAGGACAGGGGTTGAAGAGGAGAAGAGAAATCGGGGGATGAGGGGGATCAAGTCCGCAGGAGGTGTAGAGGATGTGGATATGTTCTAGGAAAAGCAGCAGATGGGGGAAAGGAATCAGGTCATAGAGGATCCACATGGGGGATGGGAGGCATGTAGCAAAGGCAAGGCGGACTGCATGGTGCTCGAGGATGTGGAGGGACACATAGAATTTGGGAGGGGGTGGATATCCAAGTGGGACTGACATAATGAAGGATGGGATGAATTAAGGATTTGTAGGTGTGGAGGATGGTAGAGGGGTTCAACCCCCATGTCCGGCCAGAGAGGAGTTTAAAGAGTCAGAGGCAGTTGTGGGCTTTGGATTGGATAGGAGATGAGGGATCCAGGTGAGGTGACGGTCAATGGTGAGGCCAAGGTAGGAGAGGATGGGGGAGAGGCGGACAGGAAGGGCGCAGATGGTAAAAGAATCAAGGAGCCAGAAGGAGCGAGTGGTATAAGCTACAATGATTGCCTGGGTCTTGGAAGGATTGATTTTCAGGAGCCATGCAGTAAAAAGGTCAAGATGATTCTGGAGAAGGTGGTGGGACCACTGAAGGGTAGAAGCGAGGTCAAGGAAGGCGGTGTCATCGGCATACTGCAGGAGGTGTACTGGAGGGGGTGGTTGGAACCTATCTGCCATGTACAGGAGGTAGAGGAGATGGGAGAGGACAGAGCCCTGGGGCACACCCACAGAGGGATGCAGCAATCAGAGTTATAGATGGTAACGTAGGAGGGGCGGTGGGAGAGGAAGGAGGCAATCAGACGACATAGTTGATAGGAAGGGCGTAGGTCTGGAGTTTAAACAGGAGAGCGGAATCCCACACGCGGTTGTAGGCCTTTTCGAGGTCGAGGAGGACAAAAATGGCAGAGGAACAGGAGTTAAGCTGGAGGGAGAGAAGATAAGTGAGGCGTAGGAGCTGGTCATCGGCAGAGTAGGATGGGTAGGAAATCAGAGCTTTACGAGAGAGAACGGTAGAAAGTAGCTTAAAGGTGGTTCGATGAACCCTCTGGCAGGCACTTAATTGCGAGTTGCAGAGTAGGCATGTAGATGCAGACGTGAACGTAGAACTTATGCACGAACATAGTATAATGTGGAAACAACGAAATACGACGAAATCCAATATGGCGTCTCCAAAGTAACGAGTGGAGGACGTCACGTGACCCGACGGGTGTAGCTTGGGCATTTTATCAGTAGTGCGGTCGGTGCGCTTGCTGGAACACAGCGGTGCGACTTACGGTCGATGTCGACGTATCCGAGCGTGGCGGGCACGCCGGCCTTGCGGCGCGGCACGGTGAGGAAGAGGCGGTCGCGCCAGACGGCGAGCCCCAGCGGCAGGTTGTTGCGCGGCTGGTAGTCGGCGCCCGCGGGCGGCCCGCCGGCCGGCCACGTCCAGTTGATCTGCCGCCACGAGAAGGCCTCGCGCAGCGCGTGCGGCCCGGCCGCGCCGCGCGCCTGCGGCGTCACCGTCGCCAGCAGCACGGCCGCCGACGTCAGCAGCGTCGCCGCCGTCGTCAGCAGCGCCGACGTCGTCATGGCGCGCCGCGTCTGCCGGCACCAGTCGCGCGCTCACTCTGCTGCAGTCGCCGTGGGCGCTTTGGAAAGCGCAGCCTTCGTCGACAAATCTGCCCGATGGCCGTCTTCTTCGTGTTCTAAGCACGACGACGTCGACGAGTGGGGGCGCAAGGATGGCGGGGTAGGAGTAGGGGTTGCAGGTCGGCAGATGTGATGACGCTGACGTCTCAACTCCTACACTACTGGCCATTAAAATTGCTACACCAAGAAGAAATGCAGATGATAAACGGGTATTCATTGGACAAATATATTATACTAGAACTGACATGTGATTACATTTTCACGCAATTTGGGTGCATAGGTCCTGAGAAATCAGTACCCAGAACAACCACCTCTGGCCGTAATGACGGCCTTGATACGCCTCGGCATTGAGCCAAACAGAGCTTGGATGGCGTGTACAGATACAGCTGCCCATGCAGCTTCAACAAGATACCACAGTTCATCAAGAGTAGTGACTGGCGTATTGTGACCAGCCAGTTGCTCGGCCACCATTGACCAGACGTTATCAATTGGTGACAGATCTGGAGAATGTGCTGGCCAAGGCAGCAGTCGAAGATTTTCTGTATCCAGAAAGGCCCGTACAGGACCTGCAACATGCGGTCGTGCATTATCCTGCTGAAATGTAGGGTTTCGCAGGGATCGAATGAAGGGTGGAGCCAAGGGTCGTAACACATCTGAAGTGTAACGTCCACTGTTCAACGTGCCGTCAATGCGAACAAGAGGTGACCGAGACGTGTAACCAATGGCACCCCATACCAGCACGCCGGGTGGTACGCCAGTATGGCGATGACGAATGCACGCTTCCAATGTGCGTTCACCGCGATGTCGCCAAACACGGATGCGACCATCATGATTCTGTAAACAGAACCTGGATTCATCCGAAAAAATGACGTTTTGCCCCGCAGCCGTGGTCTCCGAGATGATAGTCCATGCTGCTGCAAACGTCGTCGAAATGTTCGTGCAGATGGTTGTTGTCTTGCAAACGTCCCCATATGTTGACTCAGGGATGTGGCTGCACGATCCGTTACAGCCACGCGGATAAGATGCCTCTCATCTCGACTGCTAGTGATACGAGGCCGTCTGGATCCAGCACGGCGTTCCGGTGTACCCTCATGAACCCACCGATTCCATATTCTGCTAGCAGTCATTGGATCTCGACCAACGCGAGCAGCACTGCCGCGGTCGCGATAGGCTACAATCCGACCTCTATCAAAGTCGGAAACGTGATGGTACGCATTTCTCCTCCTTACACGAGGCATCACAACCACGTTTCACCAGGCAACGCCGGTCAACTGCTGTTTGCGTATGAGAAATCGGTTGGAAACTTTCCTCGTCTCAGCACGTTGTAGGTGTCGCCACCGGCGCCAACCTTGTGTGAATGCTCTGAAAAGCTAATCATTTGCATATTACAGCATCTTTTTCCTGTCGGTTAAATTTCGCTTCTGTAGCACATCTTCGTGGTGTAGCAATTTTAATGGCCAGTAGTGTAGAACTGTCCTTAGCGGCCGGAATACTGCACATCATGCAGAATTGCTCGACACCACTGACTGACAGTGTGATGACAAGCAAGGGCATTCGGGGTAGGGAGTGGGTGCATGAGGAGCGAAGGACCGGTGCACAAGGGGCTGATGCTGATGCCAGGATTCCGGGAATGGCCGTGGTGCACTTGGCTAGATGCGATGAGGGCAGAAAATTACTGATGCTGACGTCAGCCAAATATAACAAACACTAATACCTGAACACTGGAATGATCTCTAGGTCGGGGGCCGAGGCTATTTCGTATGCTCAGTGATCCACTACTCTAGCATTGCTGCCCGCCTCAAAATGGACAGTGCCTCTCCCGATAGTGTGGGGTGTGACTGTTAAGGTGTCCAGCGCGAGTCTGTGGTATGGGTGCCACGAAACTTACTGGACGCGTGCTCTACAAAACATCTACATCTACATACATACTCCGCAATCCACCATACGGTGCGTGCCGGAGAGTACCTCGTACCACAACTAGCATCTTCTCTGTTCCACTCCCAAACAGAACGAGGGAAAAATGACTGCCTATATGCTCTCTACGAGCCCTAATCTCTCTTATCTTTGTGGTCTTTCCGCGAAATATAAGTTGGCCGCATTAAAATTGTACTGCAGTCAGCCTCAAATGCTGGTTCTCTAAATTTCCTCAGTAGCGATTCACGAAAAGAACACCTCCTTTCCTCCAGAGACTCCCACCCGAGTTCCTGAAGCATTTCCGTGACACTCGCGTGATGATCGAACCTACCAGTAACAAATCTAGCAGCCCGCCTCTGAATTGCTTCTGTGTCCTCCCTCAATCCGACCTGCTAGGGATCCCAAACGCTCGAGCAGTACTCAAGAATAGGTCGTATTAGTGTTTTATAAGCGGTCTCCTTTACAGATGAACCACATCTTCCCAAAATTCTACCAGTGAACCGAAGACGACTATCCGCCTTCCCCACAACTGCCATTACACACTTGTCCCACTTCATATCGCTCTGCAATGTTACTCCCAAATATTTAATGGACGTGACTGTGTCAAGCGCTACACTACTAATGGAGTATTCAAACATTACGGGATTCTTTCCCTATTCATCTGCATTAATTTATATTTATCTATATTTAGAGAGCTGCCGTTCTTTACACCAATCAAAAATCCTGTCCAAGTCATCTTGTATCCTCCTCAGTCACTCAACGATGACACCTTCCCGTACACCACAGCATCATCAGCAAACAGCCAAACACTGCTATCCACCCTATCCAAAAGATCATTTATGTAGATAGAAAACAACAGCGGACCTACAACACTTCCCTGGGGCACTCCAGATGATACCCTCACCTCCGATGAACACTCACCATCGAGGACAACGTACTGGGTTCTATTACTTAAGAAGTCTTCGAGCCAGTCACATATTTGGGAACCAATCCCATAGTTTCGTACCTCAGTTAGGAGTCTGCAGTGGAGCACCGAGTCAAACGGTTTCCGGAAGTCAAGGAATACGGCATCCGTCTGATACCCTTCATCCATGGTTCGCAAGGTATCATGTGAAAAAAGGGCGAGCTGCTTTTCGCAGGAGCGATGCTTTCTAAAGCCGTGCTGATGCATGGACAGCAACTTCTCTGTCTCAAGGAAATTCATTATATTCGAACTGAGAATATCTTCGAGAATCCTGCAACAAACCGATGTTAAGGATATTGGTCTGTAATTATGAGGATCCGTCCTTCTACCGTTCTTATATACAGGCGTCACCTGCGCTTTATTTCCAGTCGCTCGGGACTTTACGTCGACCTTTGCGTTGCTAAAAATGGCTAAAAACCTTCAAGTGTGTAATTTCCACATTCGTTTGTTCTGTTGGCGTTGTAACTATCAGCCGCACTGTGTCAGTTACGGAGTCAACAGACATGGGCTTCTTCCATGTTCGACTCACGGTCCGTCACACAGTTTAAATCAGCCAGCTCTGAAATCCCGACCCAACGTGTTCGGAAACCCGCCAGAGCGCGTGGACCTAGACTGCAGCCGCTAGGCGGCGCTCCTAATATTTGCGAGCGCTGCGCTCACCGCCTCAGCGCTAGTCACAGGCCACACACGACGCGCCTGCCTACCGGCGCCTGTTTCCACGCTACAAGGCTAGCAACTCAGGGGCCCGGACCTCCGTTGTGCTTCGGCTGGGGCTCTTGTATCATTCCTTGTACCAGGTGTATAAGTATGAAACTGGAATTTGGTTGCAATAATTACATGTCTGTTGTTTGAAACTGATAAACAATATTTTATTCAAAATAGTCTCCATTGCTATTTATAGAGTTCTCTCCCACCTCTTCGGCAGGCCATGAACGCCACGCAAAAAAAAGAACAGTTCTTCTTCTGAAGCGAACCAGTGAGGGAGCGGCTTTCGTACCTTTTCACATAAATTGAAGCGTTGTTCAGCGACAGCTTGTCCCAGTGATGCAAACAGATGATAATCGAACGGAGCCAAGTCTGGAGAATAAGACGGATGTCCTAGTATGACCCAACTGAACGCCTCGATCGTTTACCTGGCGCGTTTTGCTGTGTGATGGGGCGTTATCATAGTGCAATATGACTCTGTGTTGCCTTTTTCTATATTCCGGTCGTTTTTCACTTAATGCTCGATTTAAATCGATCATTTGCTGTTGGTAGCGAGCAGTGTCAACGGTTTCTCCAGGTGTTAGCAGCTCATAACAGATGACAACTTTCTGATCCCACCAAACATAGAGCACTGTCTTCTTTTCAAAGCGGTTTGGTCTTGCAGTGGATGTCAACGATTTACGACCCTTAGGATTCTCAGTTTTCACTACATGTCAGTATTTGGTGGAGAAACGACTTTCTTCTGTATCTGGCGAGCAGAATTTCACAAGTGGTCCAAAAAAAAAATGGCTCTGAGCACTATGGGACTCAACTGCAGTGGTCATCAGTCCCCTAGGACTTAGAACTACTTAAACCTACCTAACCTAAGGACATCACACACATCCATGCCCGAGGCAGGATTCGAACCTGCGACCGTAGTAGCAGCGCGGCTCCGGACTGGAGCGCTTAGAACCGCACGGCCACCGCGGCCGGCTTCACAAGTGGTCTTTCGATTTGCTTTCTACCTTTCATTCAGTTCATGCGGAACCCATTCTCCTACTTTCTGCACCTTTCCCATACCTTTCAACCGAAGAGAAACGGTTTTTGCGTCACATTCAGTTGTTCCGCGAGTTCCTGTAGAGTTTGGGTATCATCTTCATCCAATAAGGCCTGCAATTCGTTGTCTTCGAACTTTTTTCGGTGGTTTCTCGCGCAAGTCGTTTCTCACGTCAAAATCACCACTTTTGAACTGTTTGCACTACTCGAAACACTGTGTTTTCCCAAGAGCGTGTTCGCTTTGACAAGCATTCGATGCGATTCTGCAGCAATTTACTTCAAATGAGAATAGAAAATCAATGCTGTCCGCAAATCGTAGTTCGTAGGCACAAAACTCGACACGTTTACGGGTTTCAAACAGGTACCGATGTATGGAGCTTGTTTTACTGTGTGTTGACATTTGTTGTCAGCCGTTACATGAAGCAGATGACGCTGGTGACGCGGTCTCACGGGTGCTACACGACGTCCAGCACCATCTATAGGGAAATTCCGTTTCCATACTTCTACATTTGGTATGCAGCGTTCCTCGATTCCAAATGTCGCTACGTCTGGGCTCTCGACTTTGGTTTACGCTCCGGACTTGTCACTCTATCCTGTTGTTGGTCGTCCATCGCTGTCGTTGTCTCTCGTATTTTTCGGCGACTCACCGCCAACGCTCTCGGCGGGTCGGCCACGGTTTCCTGGTAGTGTCCGATGACAGTAACTATACCAGGAATTTTCTAATTATTGCGCACTCAGATGTGGAGAGAGAATTCATTCTGGATTCAGGGAATTGTCCATAAGGAGTTTGTTTCATTTGGTCATATAGTCACAGGAAACTACTACTGCGATGTTTTGAAGAGATTGAGGGAATACGATACACGCAAACGGCCTCACAGATTGAACAGCAAAGACTGGTTGCTGCACCATGATAATGGACCTGAACGCACCATGCTCATTCTGACGTACCTCGTGAAAAAGAAAACCTCCAAGTGTCCCCCCACGCACCTTTCTGATCTAGCTAAAAAGAGAGAGAAAAAAGAAAAAAAAAACAGCTTCAAATGTCCCCCACGTACCTTACTGATCTAACTCCTTACGATTTCGTCCTCTTCATGAAAATGAAACTGAAGTTGAAAGGGTGGCGTTTCGACTCCATAGAAGAGAAAAGCGAAATCGCAATTAATTCTGAACACGATTCAGTCAACAGAATTCTATCGTTGCTGCCAACAGGGGGAAAATCGCTGGAAGCATTCCATACACCAGGAATATTCGGAAGGACATGTGTAAATTAAAATTTACTGTAAGGTTTATGATTTATACGACGTTATTCATTAAAATTTTCGTTAGCCCCATCTTACGTAGTAGTTCTTATCGCATTCATGAGATCTGCACTTGCGGCTGGTTACGGCGGAGGTTCGAGTCCTCCCTGGGGCATGGGTGTGTGTGTTTGTCCTTAGTATAATTCAGGTTAAGTACTGTGTAAGCTTAGGGACTGATGACCTTAGCAGTTAAGTCCAATAAGATTTCACATATATATATACACACAGGGTGTTTCAAAAATGACCGGTATATTTGAAACGGCAATAAAAACTAAACGAGCAGCGATAGAAATACACCGTTTGTTGCAATATGCTTGGGACAACAGTACATTTTCAGGCAGACAAACTTTCGAAATTACAGTAGTTACAATTTTCAACAACAGATGGCGCTGCGGTCTGGGAAACTCTATAGTACGATATTTTCCACATATCCACCATGCGTAGCAATAATATGGCGTAGTCTCTGAATGAAATTACCCGAAACCTTTGACAACGTGTCTGGCGGAATGGCTTCACATGCAGATGAGATGTACTGCTTCAGCTGTTCAATTGTTTCTGGATTCTGGCGGTACACCTGGTCTTTCAAGTGTCCCCACAGAAAGAAGTCACAGGGGTTCATGTCTGGCGAATAGGGAGGCCAATCCACGCCGCCTCCTGTATGTTTCGGATAGCCCAAAGCAATCACACGATCATCGAAATATTCATTCAGGAAATTAAAGACGTCGGCCGTGCGATGTGGCCGGGCACCACCTTGCATAAACCACGAGGTGTTCGCAGTGTCGTCTAAGGCAGTTTGTACCGCCACAAATTCACGAAGGATGTCCAGATAGCGTGATGCAGTAATCGTTTCGGATCTGAAAAATGGGCCAATGATTCCTTTGGAAGAAATGGCGGCCCAGACCAGTACTTTTTGAGGATGCAGGGACGATGGGACTGCAACATGGGGCTTTTCGGTTCCCCATATGCGCCAGTTCTGTTTGTTGACGAAGCCGTCCAGGTAAAAATAAGCTTCGTCAGTAAACCAAATGTGGCTCACATGCATATCGCCGTCATCGATCCTGTGCACTATATCGTTAGCGAATGTCTCTCGTGCAGCAATGGTAGCGGCGCTGAGGGGTTGCCGCGTTTGAATTTGGTATGGATAGAGACGATACGCGGACGTTGGCGTCATTTGGACCGCAGCTGCAACACGGCGAACGGAAACCCGAGGCCGCTGTTGGATCACCTGCTGCACTAGCTGCGCGTTGCCCTCTGTGGTTGCCGTACGTGGTCGCCCTACCTTTCCAGCACGTTCATCCGTCACGTTCCCAGTCCGTTGAAATTTTTCAAACAGACCCTTTATTGTATCGCTTTTCGGTCCTTTGGTTACATTAAACCTCCGTTGAAAACTTCGTCTTGTTGCAACAACACTGTGTTCTAGGCGATGGAGTTCCAACACCAGAAAAATCCTCTGTTCTAAGGAATAAACCAAGTTGTCTACAGCACACTTGCACGTTGTGAACAGCACGCGCTTACAGCAGAAAGACGACGTGCAGAATGGCGCACCCACAGACTGCGTTGTCTTCTATATCTTTCACATCACTTGCAGCGCCATCTGTTGTTGAAAACTGTAACTACTGTAATTTCGAAAGTTTGTCCGCCTGAAAATGTACTGTTGTCCCAAGCATATTGCAACAAACGGTGTATTTCTATCGCTGCTCGTTTAGTTTTTATTGCCGTTTCAAATATACCGGTCATTTTTGAAACACCCTGTATATATATATATATATATATAATTATATAGATCTGCACTGTTGATTTCCACTGTGCGTCGACCAGATGTGACATCTGACAACTATAGTTGTAATAACCTCGCAGAAAGTGTTGTCATTACTAAAATATTACAGGACTGTGAACGCAAGTAAACAGGAAATAATATATGAAGGGGAGCCTTGATGGAAGACAGCTGTCTACGGCTATAGGTAATGGAAATTAGAGGAAGAGGCCTCCTGATGAACTGCTTTCCGAAAAAATACAAAGAGTATGCTGCAATCTGGCAAATAAACTATCACTGAACTGTCCAGAGCTATGAATAGGGACTACTATGAAACACGTTTCTGGCGCAGAGGCCGTAATTCTGGAATAGTGTCATGAGAGAGGCGACTGAGATTAGGTTGCATGAAAACATCAATCGAGATGCCCGGTACACAGTTAGCAATGTTTGGGATTCTGCCTCAGGCCAGGAGTTCCATGCAGGGTGGAGGAGTGGCCATGTACGTAAAAAACAGTATTCCATTTGAGTCCATAGACGTATCATGGCACTGCACTGAACAGATATTTGAATGTTGTGCAGGGACAGTTGAATTTAGTGAAACTAAACTTTTAGTTGTTGTTGTTTATAGGTCCCTGACTCTGACTTCAGAGCATTTCTACTTCAGCTAGAGAGGGTTCTTCAAAAATGGTTCAAATGGCTCTGAGCACTATGAGACTCAACTTCTAAGGTCATCAGTCCCCTAGAACTTAGAACTACTTAAACCTAACTAACCTAAGGACATCACACACATCCATGCCCGAGGCAGGATTCGAACCTGCGACCGTAGCGGTCGCGCGGTTCCAGACTGTAAGGGGGTTCTTGATTCACTTTACAGGAAGTATCAGAAATTAGTTGTATGTAGTGACTTCAATATTAATTTTGTATATGATGGTGCAAGAAAAAGGATGCTGGTAGATCTCCTAAATTCAAATGATCTGACGCAGACTGCGTTTTTTCCAATTAGGTTGCAGGGGAACAGTAGCGTAGCCGTAGACAATATTTTTATTCATGATGAGCATTTTGTTAGACCGGCCGCTGTGGTCGGTTAGGTTAGTTAGGTTTAAGTAGTTCTAAGTCTAGGGGACTGATGACATCAGATGTTGTCCCATAGTGCTTAGAGCCATTTGAAGCATTTTTTGAAGACATGCTCTTTAAAATTAGAACCTTTTAGATAATCACCAAAACTCTGTGTCACCAGTTTCAGGTTGTAGCTCTCCGTAAAGACAGGACTAGGTGATTTGCAATGTTTCCATAGGGTGATCTTAAACAGGCTTGAAGTATTTCATAAAATGCATATTAACCATCCGCTGTTTATTTGTCCACACGGTTTCAGTATTAACTGTGGTGTCACCGCCAGACACCACACTTGCTAGGTGGCAGCCTTTAAATCGACCGCGGTCCTTTAGTATACGTCGGACCCGCGTGTCGCCACTATCAGTGATTGCAGACCGAGCGCCGCCACACGGCAGGTCTAGTCTAGAGAGACTCCGTAACACTCGCCCCAGTTGTACAGCGACTTTGATAGCGATGGTTCACTGTCTACATACGCTCTCATTTGCAGAGACGACAGTTTAGCATTGCCTTCATCTACATCATTTGCTACGACCTAGCAAGGCGCCATATTCAGTTCTATGTCTTCTGAACAGATAATATTGTGACTCACGTACCGTCAAGAACGACGTTCATCATTAATGGATTAAAGTTAAGTATCAAACTAATTACGTCCGCTTTCTGAATTCTCATTATTTGTCATGTTCCAGACCTCACGTCAGTACAGTTCTTCCCTCCTCACGCTATCCTGCTTGAGCTAAAACGCGTGCATTTCGGCCTCCACTCATAACACGGTGTTGGCTCTTCTGCTAACACAGGATGTAGGGTACATCAGAGTACTTAAAAGTATCCCATATTCCTTTGTAGCTTAACACTATCGAAATTGCCCAGAGAAACTGTACAAATCATGTCAGGTGTTTGCACAATTGCTTTTAACTAATCTGTTGTATCCTGCATCCGGATGGTGGTTGATAACCGGAACAGTAGGTGACTGATGGGACAAATAAGCCAGGTGAGTGTCTGGGGAGCCGCTGCTGCGTGTTGATAGCCGCTGGCCTGACCAACCGCCGCCCTAGTTGCATTCTCAGCGCGACTGGAAGCTGGCCAAGATGTCTCGCAGCCGCCGAGCTGGCTGCAACCGGTGCGTGCTGGCGTGTGCGGCAGTGTCGGTACACAAAGCGCTCGCAGAGCACAACTCTCTCAGACTTCCTACCTACTCATGTAACTGCCACGGAGACTGCATTTAATTATGTTACACACCTGGCTCACAGACGTAACTAGGGTCTTTCTACCACTTGAGCAAAAATCATATCTGCAGCAGCATATACGGCATGAATGCTCGTTACTAAATATTATCGTAAGTGTGTGTGGAGAAAAGTCTGTCAGTCTTGCCCGGTGTGTTTCTCCTTACGCGCGGTGGGAATGCTGAGGTCAGTTTCAGTGGCACCGATGTTCCTCCCGCTTGTACACTGAGGTGTCGAAAGTCACGGATAGCGATACACAGGTATACGGATGGCGGCATTATCTCGTGCCCAAGATACACTACTGGCCATTAAAATTGCTACACCAAGATGAAATGCAGATGATAAACGCGTATTCATTGGACAAATATATTATACTAGAACTGACATGTGATTACATTTTCACGCAATTTGGGTGCATAGATCCTGAGAAATCAGTACCCAAAACAACCACCTCTGGCCGTAATAACGGCCTAGATACGCCTGGGCATTGAGTCAAACAGAGCTTGGATGGCGTGTACAGGTACAGCTGCCCATGTAGCTTCAACACGATACCACAGTTCATCAAGAGTAGCGACTGGCGTATTGTGACGAGCCAGTTGCTCGGCCACCATTGACCAGACGTCTTCAATTGGTGAGAGATCTGGAGAATGTGCTGGCCAGGGCAGCAGTCGAAGATTTTATGTAGCCGGAAAGGCCCGTACAGGATCTGCAACATGCGGTCGTGCATTATCCTGCTGAAATGTAGGGTTTCACAGGGATCGAATGAAGGGTAGAGCCACGGGTCGTAACACATCTGAAATGTAACGCACACTGTTCAAAGTGCCGTCAGTGCGAACAAGAGGTGACCGAGACGTGTAACCAATGGCACACCATACCATCACGCCGGGTGATACGCTAGTATGGCGATGACGAATACACGCTTCCAATGTGCGTTCACCGCGATGTCACCAAACACGGATGCTGCATCATGATGCTGTAAACAGAACCTGGATTCATCCGAAAAAATGACATTTTGCCATTCATGCATCCAGGTTCGTCGTTGAGTACACCATCGCAGTTGCTCCTCTCTGTGACGCAGCGTCAAGGGTAACCGCAGCCGAGGTCTCCGAGCTGATAGTCCATGCTGCTGCAAACGTCGTCGAACTGTTCGTGCAAATGGTTGTTGTCTTGCAAACGTCCCCATCTGTTGACTCAGGGATCGAGACGTGGCTGCACGATCCGTTACAGCCATGCGGATAAGATTCCTGTCATCTCGACTGCTAGTGATACGAAGCCGTTGGGATGCAGCACGGCGTTCCGTATTACCCTCCTGAAACCACCGATTCCATATTCTGCTAACAGTCATTGGATCTCGACCAACGCGAGCAGCAATGTCGCGATACGATAAACCGCAATCGCGATAGGCTACAATCCGACCTATATCAAAGTCGGAAACGTGATGGTACGCAGTAGTTCTCCTCCTTACACGAGGCATCACAACGTTTCACCAGGCAACGCCGGTCAACTGCTGTTTGTGTATGAGAAATCGGTTGAAAACTTGTCTCATGTCAGCACATTGGATGTGTCGCCACCGGCGTCAACCTTGTGTGAATGCTCTGACAAGCTAATCATTTGCATATCACAGCATCTTCTTCCTGTCGGTTAAATTTCGGTTCTGTAGCACGTATCTTCGTGGTGTAGCAATTTTAATGGCCAGTAGTGTATAAGACGACAGCATTTTGACGCAGCCGTCATTTATACTCAGGTGACACATGTGAAAAAGTTTGCGACGTGATTATGGCCGCACGAAGAAAATTAACAGACTTTTAACACGGAACGGAAGTTGTAGCTAGACGCATGGGACATACCATTTCGAAAATCGTAGGTAGAGCCACAGTATCAAAAGTGTACGGAGAATACCAAATTCCAGGCATTACCTCTCACGAGGGACAACGCAGTGACCGACGGCCTTCACTTAACGACCGAGAGCACCGGCGTTTGCGTAGAGTTGTCCGTTAACAGACAAGAAACACTGCGTGAAATAACCACAGAAATCAGTGTTGAACGTACGACGAACGAATTCGTTAGGACAGTAAGGGGAAATTTAGCTTTAACAGTGTATGCAGCAGACGACCGACAAGAGTGCCTTTGCTAACAGCACGTCGTCGCCTGCAGTGCCTGTTCCGCGCTCGTGTCCGTATCAGTTGGGCCCTAGTCGAATGGAAAACCGGGGCCGGTCAGATGAGTCCCGATTTCAGTTGGCAACAACTGATGGTGGGGCTGGAGTGTGGCACAGACCTCACGAAGCCATGGACCCAAATTGTCAACAAGGCACTGTGTTTACATGGAATGGACTGAATTCTCTGATCTAACGGAACCGATCTTTGACTGTAAATTGTTATGAAATTACAATCAAATCAATACCATCAGCTGCTGACAGGCGTTGATTTACATCAACGGGGACAGTTGAAAATGTGTGCCTCGACCGAGACTCGAACCCGGGATCTCCTACTTACATGGCAGACGCTCTATCCATCTGAGCCACCGAGGGCACAGAGGATAGTGCGACTGCAGGGATTTATCGCCGGTACGCTCCTCGTGAGACCCACATTCTCAACTTATAGTCGACACGCCACATTCGTAGTGCCCCTGCCATAATACCCATTATTCGCTGCAAACAATCCATCGAGTCCCGTAAGAGTTCGGGCAAATCGAGTGCATCCGCACTGAAGGAGGTCATCAGCCGGTTAGCCTTAAACGATATGAAGATGGCATCTGTTCTTTCGGACGTCTTCATATCGTAAATTGTTATGTACGGCTACTTGGAGAACCTTTGCAGCCATTCATGGATTTCATGTTTTCAAACAACGGTAGAATTTTCATGGGTGACAATGCGACATGTCACCGACCCACAGTTGTTTGCAGCTGCTTTGAAGACTATTCTGGACAGTTCGAGTGAATGGTTTCGCCACTCAGATCGCCCGACATGTATACGATTGAACATTTATGGGATATAATCGACAGGTCAGTTCGTGCACAAACCTTCAGTGCCAACACTTCCGCAATTATGAACGGCTTCAGAGGCAGCAAGGCTGAATATTTCTGCAGGGAACTTCCAACGATTTGTTAAGTCCATGACACGTACAACTGCTGCACTGCGCTGGGCAAAAGTAAGTCCGAAATGATTTCAGGCGGTATCCTGCGACTTTCGCCACCTTAGCGTAAACTTCCAATGAAGGACGGCAGAATATTTAATTTCGACGATTAGGTCATTGCAGATCATGGTCGAATAGGACAAGGAAACCGAGTCCTCCTGAAAAAAACAACTCTTTCACCCTAATCGAGTCAGGAAAACCACAGAAAATCGAAATCAGGATGGCTGGAAAGTTGTATGAACGTATATCTTCCTCAATGATATAAAAATAAAATAAGAACACTTTTTTTTCTTGTGATGTTTTCCGTTTTAGATGTGCTGAGTGTGAAGGTAAGCAGGCTTAGGAAAATTCTAATTTTTGATTGGAAAAATTGTCAAAATTGTCCCACAAATAAATCTAAGTTAGTTCCAAGTTCCCGGCGCGACCACAGTTTTTGGGTAGTTTCCCTTGGTTCTCAGTTTGATGCTGGAACCGGAAGTCCTTGTTAAATAGATACTGTTTCGGCTCACCAGTGTACGTCCAGAAAAAAATACCAGAGCTTAGAGTGTCTATGTACACTCTCCCGGCGTGTTAGTATATCAAATTCCTGTCGGGTTTCCAGCCGGATCAAACTGTCATCTGAGCACAATATTTGAGCGGTCCACCTGGCCGCCATCATCAGGTGAGAAAAGCTACGCTGCTCTCGCCGATAACTCATTCCACTCGCAAATGACTGCACCTTTACATGCATCGTAAGTACAACAACGCATGCGCTAGATACTGTGTGCACGCGCTCAGTCACTCCTGCTGCCCCCAGGCGCAAAAAGAGTTGCAGCGCCTCCTGTGGTGAATACTGTCGAAAACGATGTATCGTTACAAATGATTATTCATAGCCGGCTGATTCAGATGTCGTTGTTTCTGCATGTCTGATAAAACAGGATTCCACGTTTCCGTTAGTGGGTATCCATTGTCACGATTAATGATATTATCTGCTAATCTGATTTCAACAGATTCTTTTAAAACACAATCCCAATACCGTGAAACATGTGAAACTACTTGCGTCTCATTGTATTGCATCCTTTGTCCCTCTGTAAGGCAATGCTCAGCCACCGCAGATTTATCTGGTTGTAATAATCGCGTATGGCGATGATGTTCAATACACCTGTCGTTGAGGTACGAATAGTTTGTCCAATGTAAATTTTCCCACACTTACACGGTATTTTGTAAACGCCAGACTTCCTCAAACCTAAATCATCTTTGACAGAGCCAAGAAGTGCTCGAATCTTAGCTGGCGGACGAAAAACATATCTGATCTCGCATTTCTTCAAAACTCTACCTATATTGGCGGACACATTCCCAGCATACGGAAGAAAACCCACAGACCTAAAGATGTCTTCAGAAGGTTCAGGTAGAGTTAAAAACTCAAAAGCACTTCGAATTTGTCGGTCCGTATAGCCGTTATTATTGAACACGTCCTTAAGATGTTGCAGCTCCTGTGGTAAATTTTCAGCATCCGTGACAGCATATGCTCGTTTAACCAGATCCGAAGAATTCCTGTACGTTGAAAAGGTGGATGGCAACTGGTAGCATGTAAATACCTGTCGATATGAGTCGGTTTCCTGTAAACACTGTATCCAAGAGTTCCGTCTTCTTTTCTGTAAACTAATACATCCAAAAAGGTAACTTTCTCCCCCCCCCCCCCTCCCCTCTTCAATTTCCATCGTGAATTTGATGTTCGGATGAAAGTTAAAATGGTCCAATAACTGGTGCAAAGAGTCTATTCCATGTGGCCAAACAAGAAACATATCATCAACATATCTCAGACTTCTCAGACTTCAAAAATGATGTTTTCAGGGCCATATCCTAAAAGTCCTTCATAAAAAGATTAGCGACTATGGGGGATAAAGGACAAACCATAGCCACACCGTCGGTTTGTTCAAAACTTCAAGAGGGACCCGAGTAAAAAGTGACACCACATCAAAAATAACAAGTAAATCAGAGGGACCAAGACGAAGCAATTTTAAACGCTGAATAAAATCCATGGAGTTAAGAATATGGTGTTCACATTTACTCACATGAGGGCTGAGAACCGACGCTAAATATTTTGCCACGTCGTAAGTTGGTGCCCCCAAATTAGAAACAATAGGGCGCAATGGGACCACATCCTTATGGATCTTTAGCAAACCTTGTAATCTAGGTGAAACGGTCGCACCAGGACGTAGGTTTTTGGTAGTGTCCTCAGGTAAGGAACTCTTCTTCAGGAGAGAAATCGTAGTCCGTTTTATGCGATCCGTGGGATATGACGGATCCATAAGTAAATCATACATCTTATTCAATATCTGCCTTTGAGATTGAAACGGTCGCATTACCTTTATCCGCTGGTAAAATGAACAGTTCAGGGTCCTCTCTAATAGACAGAATGGCTGCTCGTTCAGCTGAAGAAATGTTATTTTGTGGAGGCCGAGCCCGACGCAAAAGGTGAGAAACCTCCTGTCTAATCTCTTCTGCCTGTTCTTCCGGAAGATGAAACACAGCTTGCTCAACAGAAGAAATGAATTCCATTTTGGGAATGCTTCTAGGCGTGCGTGCGAAGTTTAAACCTTTTTCCAACACTGAAACCGTGACGTCATCCAGTTCCTTACTTGTAAGATTAATCACAGTCCGTCGACAAGTATCATTTCCCGGTATCAAGTGTTGACGACAAAGACGTTGAAATTTAGAGCACTGCCTACTAGAAGCACTCTTGTGCAACCAATCTGATAAAGCCCAGGAAGAGAGCTCAACCCACTCCCAAGATATTGTAGACAGCAGTGAATAAATCTCTAAGTGAAGATAAAATAAATCTTCGCATATAATATCCAATCGTCTACAAGTAAAACGTATTTGAGCAGAGCTTAGACTATGTATCGATTCATTTATGCACAGAGCTTTCTTTTTTGTATCTTTTATCTTTGAGCGAGTCGTTGTAGAAGTGCGGCATCACTCATTTAGATTCAAACAAGTTGACAGCACGGCACAATATCTTCTACAATATTTTACACAGTATCGTTATTAGTAGATCTGTAAGGATCGCAGTGTCTGCGCATAAACAGTGGCGGTCCGGAGACTTTCCGACTTCGTAAATTCAGAAATATAGATCCCAGACACTAAGAAAAGGCCATTCAGTGCGCCTACGTAGCGTCTGTCATTGGGCGCACAATGTGATGTAACTGGCTTCAGACGTGCGAAGCTCACCCTGTGAAGTAAGTGGAGGAATTTACGGGTCAACAGCAGGTTCAACAATAGTGGAAAATGTACCGGACTGCAAGGAATTCACGAAAATACTCTGGGCGAAACAGCATCGTGACAGATTCAGGTTACTGGAGTAAATAAGTGAAGGAAATAAATAACATCCACATTCGGAGCAGACATTCCCAGCCACCTACAAAGCTGTTTGATTGCAGTGGACGAAGCCTTTCGTTAAAAGTCGTTCTTCACATCATTTATTTTTGTACGATGTTTGAACGGCTAAAGTAAAGCAGAACATTCTGTACCTGAGTTATGGAGTGCTAATCATAGTACAGCCTTGGCTGGCGATCTGTAGGTGTATGTGCGTAGTGGTCCAATCACGGGTCACTAGTTTGGTGGAAACACTCTCCAGTGATCGCTAGACAAAACCATTCTGTTCTGTTTCGTGTGCGTACTCGTTCTGGATCTCCATTCTTTTTGGGTCTGCTTTGAGGATATTGTGAGTATTGAGTTGATGTTCCGAAGATCATTCCCATACTGTAATCTACAACAGTTATGCTGAGGATGTGGCTATGCTACCGCAACTTGGCGTAATATTTTGTTTGGAATACTTTCAGGGCTATATGTGTTCATTCAGTCATGTACAGATTTAACATCCGTTATTAAAACAGAGAGATGTTGTTCCATGTTCACTGAACTATATCGATATTTCAATTGCCCATCCTTGAAATTAGAGTATGACATTCACCACTTTCCCATTGTTCTGATATTTTGTCGAGTATTTTAATGTGTATGGAGTGTCCTTTCATTCTCTTTCCACGTGGTCCATCAAAGGACTGATGTAATTTTTGTGGTGTCACCGCCAGACACCACACTTGCTAGGTGGTAGCTTTAAATCGGCCGCGGTCCATTAGTACATGTCGGACCCGCGTGTAGCCACTGTGTGATCGCAGACCGAGCGCCACCACAAGGCAGGTCTCCAGATACGGACTAGCACTCGCCCCAGTTGTACGGACGACGTAGCTAGCGACTACACTGACGAAGCCTCGCTCCTTTGCCGAGCGGATAGTTAGAATAGCCTTCAGCTAAGTCAATGGCTACGACCTAGCAAGGCGCCATTAGTAACATTGCATGTATCTAAAGAGTCTCATTTGTATCGCCACAATCTCCAGATGTACCCAAAGCATGGATTAAAGTTAAGTATTCCAGAAGCTACGAACTTTTCTTTATAGCATTCATTACGTATCCTGTTTCAGACCTCACGCCATCCTGCTTTAGCTAAACGCGTGCCTTTCGGCTTCCTCTCATTGTGTCTAGGCTGTCTTGTCTAGACACAACAATTTTGTTCTTCCCACTGTTTATTGAGTCAATGATTAATAGGAACGAATTGTCCTGAAGTACTTTCAGTTTATTCGTATCGCCTAGTCATTTAGAAAGCTCACCCTAGTTCTACGCTATTTCCATATGCTCTAACATTTTTTAAGGGAGACAGTATCTGGTCTGAGAACAAGTTATCACGCACATTCTACCTTCAGCGGAATTATTACTAAAAAAAGAGCTGCCAAAATGTTCTGAATTAGTTGCATGCATACTATGGCCAGTAAGGTAAGTCAGAGTTGACGAGACTTCAAGACTTCACATTGCTCCCGATTATGTTAGACGTGACTATTTTATTCCATGTTCTGTCTGTGACCAGCATTAGGCTTACAAAGTGTGGTCTCACACCCTCGTTGCACGTAATCTGCTTATAAGGGATTTCATAACCTCACTTGCAGATAACGCCAGGAAGTCAGAGAGTGTAACTATGGTTCTGCATTCATTCAAATATTTGTTCAGGCTCCCCTTTGTTCTTCATTGCGCAATGAGAGTTTTTCCTACTTCTGAACATCTCAGTTAAATAGAGGTCAGATAGCATAAGTGATTATTCTTGAGTCAAAATATCGTATGAAAGGGAATATTTTCAGTGCAGTTTACTGCAATCACTTCTCTTACGTACTAAGTTTACTTCTAAAAACAGGAGGCTTTCGGTGTTGATCGAAGACATCAGGGAATCTTCCTGGTGACGTGAGGGATGATACAAGCTGTATGAACTTATATGTTGTTTGTAGATAATAATGCCGCAATGAGTCATCTGGCTTGCTACATCAAGTCGAGCTACTGGACGACCAGGTTTCATTGTTTCCTCATCACCTTAACGATGGGCGTAAGATTAACAGTCTTGTGTTCCTGAATAGCCATATGATCCTGTACGTGACATTAACAGTAACTGCTTAACATTCAGAACTCTTACACACCTGAAAGGACTCATAAAGTACAGGGCTTTGAATCCTAATACAAATATCTGGAACAGCCTTGAACAACACGCCAAACATCAGAAAAGACGAACACGCCATTCGGCCTACTTGAGCGGGTTGTTTATGTCTCCTCGTGCAATCCATGCTGCGGGGAATCAGTGCTGTTTTGCGCACGCGCAGATGTGATGCGCGTTCATGGTGACGGTTTTTTCATCCAGTGAACTTAATTATGTTGTGTTACGGTCGGTCAGTAGGTTGACGTTATCGAGCAACTAGAGTACTGAAAGACAAAGAAACGATCCCCTGCGACCACGCCAATTTTTAGACGGGAATCCTTCACGAGCAGCCAGCAGTTGAGACTAATTCAATTATAAGAGGCAGTCGAGATGCAACTGTTTATGGTTTCCAAGTCAGAGAGCTTGAAGCTAAAAAGGTTCTCAGTATATTCAGAGCGCACTGAGTTTATCACTTTCTTTTTCCAACCAATGTTTTCGTTACTACCACTCTCTTGCTGAAACAAATGAACAATGCTGTTTTAAAACTTAAAACTTTCTGAAATAGACCAGACAACAGATTTCTCAAAAATAAGTCAGCTATTGCGCTGGTCAACTCAGTAACCTCGAATAGGAGTAAGCTGATTGAACCCTGATGTAGAAGAATTTTTCGTCAGTAATATTTAGTCACGTTGGTGGTGTACAGCTGTTGTAGATCACCAGATCACGTACTAATGTTCGATATTGCTCCACAATCTTTTATTGTGTGAGAACGTGAAGCTGTTGAGAGGTTCCATTTGTTAAATGGGACTGTTAAGCTTGGAATTCCTCTTAGTGTAGGTCAACACGAATAGGGTATGTGGCTGCAGTTTCCTACCTAATAGTCTTATTTGATACTCATCCATGACAAACATGTATGTATCACGTCCATGTATCAGGTCGGAGGAAAGCAACGACAAACCACCTACACTACGGCCTCATCCAGAACAGCAAACTGGACGCATGTGTCAGTGGTGGGTTAAGCTTTGGCTGATGGAACAACTGATACGTGTATGACTTTCTGGCTGCTAATGTGGAGAGAGGTAATTTTAATGCACCTCTGGATAGCCTGGATGTCTCCCTCAGAAGGAATTCACACCATTTCACAGCGTTGTGGCGTACAGGTATCACTACACCATAATTTAACACAATGTTTCTTGAAAAGAGTGACAAGAGGAACATCAATAACAGTAAAACAAGTGGTGACTGAGGTCACTACAAATCGTTACAGCAGTCACCATTTGAAAGGAGCCGAACACCCAACTGTTGGAATGGTGGTGCCCAAGCTGTCACTGCTTGGAATTAACGGTGAGTGGCTTGCTTGGCGAGCTTCAAGGGTTTCTGTGGATTGTAATTCACCACCATGATTACATAGAACCTTACTGTGGGTAGTGAGCAAACTGTTAGCTGGAGTGTGTCTTGCTTTATTACAGGCGCAAGTAATGATATTCATTGTTCTATTCAAAAGCTCACCAGCAAGTACATGAAAATTTAGTTTTTTGGTGTGTGATTCACCTGTTCACTCAGATCATTGAATTGCCTTGTTTCGAGTGAACCTTTGCATTGATGCATTAACCCATCTGTTACACGTTATTTGATGGGCAAATTATATAATTACAATATGTGAATTTTAGGCCATCACTTAGCTCATTTCTGTTGTGTAAAGGAAAGTTGCTCAAATGTGGCCTTTGACTGGTAACAGGCAATAGACAGTTGTGCAAGGCCGTTGGAGTTATAATATTTAAACCTCATCTTCAAGGTTGATTAGTGAGCTTGAAGGTGGCATGTACTGTGCATGAACTGATTTCTAATATTGGTTTGTCTTACAGGTTAAAACGTGATTGTTCTAGCTTTCAGTAAATCATCTATTAAAATTAGGGAAATCTGTTCTGGGAGTCTACTGTCACCACTTTTTTACCCATCTAGTAGTTAATGAGTTCAGTGAGTAAGCATTATTTAATTTAATGATGGATACCACTGATAGTGGGCACCTTTGAGTCACATTAAGTCGTCTTCACTGGATTGTCTTTCATGTACCAGTCTTTGCTAAACCTGAGTTAGGCTCGTTTCTATCTTCAGGTCGTGAATCATAAACGTTACTTTTTTTCTTCTGCTGCTTCATAGGGTTTCTAATACCACTATTTGCTATTTGGCTGTTTAAATAAAATTTTTTGAAGTGTGACTAGCTCCACCATGAACTATATCTAAACTTTAAAAAAATTGTGTCACTGTTTATTGTAAAGGAGTAATTTCATCATTTGCTCTTTCTGCTCTGCCCATTTTTTAAAAATTTTCTGTGGACAGTTAAAGAGTTATTCTACCATCACCTTTTTTTAGTCCCTTTAAAATTTAATGTGATGGACTATGAATTATTTAAAAAATAAATTAATTTCATTCACCTCAAATTTATGTGATGAGTTAAGAAGAAGTCTGTTTTTTAATGGGACTCTGACAATTGTCTAAACCTATTCATCCATTCCAATTATTGTTCGAAATTGCTAGTGTGTTGGGTATTTCGCAGTTGTAACAAATTCTTAATTGGTTCAAACAGCTATGTATTTCTCTAACGACTATATTGTCAAAGTTTTGGTTAATTAAATTGTATTGTCATTCATCTACATCCACACGATTACTCTGCAGTTCACAGTTAAGTGCTTGTCAGTGGGTTCATCAAAACACCAGGCTATTAATCTATCGTTCCACTCTAACAGTTCACAGAAAAAACGAACCCTTAAATCTTTCCATGCTAGATCTGATTTCTCTTATTTTATTATGATGATCATTTTTCCCTATATAGATGGAGCCCACAAAATATTTTCTTATTGAAATTTCATAAGAAGATCCTGCCATAACGAAAATCACTTTTAATTCAATGACTGCAACCCAAGTTCACGTATCATATCCACGGCACTCTCTCCCCTATTGCGCAATAATACAAAACAAGATGTCCTTCTTTGGGCTTTTTTGCTATCCTTCGTCAATCGTATCTGATGCAGATCCCATACCGCAAAGAAGTACTCCAGAAGACGGTGGATAAGCGTAGTGTAAGCAGTGTCTCTAGTAGCCCCATTGCATTTTTTGAAAATTGTTCTGCCAATAAACCGTAGTTTTTGGTTGTTTACCTACGACATTATCTATATGACTTTCCATCAGTTACTGCGAACGATGACTTTTCTGACAGCAAATCACGAATTCGTGCGCACGCAGAGACGATACTCCATAGACTTGAAATTTTAGAAGATACTTATGAGGAACCATGTCAAAAGTCTTCTGGATATCTATGGAATCAATTTGAGATCCCCCGTCGATAGCACTGATTGCTTGGTGAGAATAAACAGCTAGTTGTGTTTCACAGGAACGATATTTTTAAAATCCGTGTTGGCTGTTTGTCAATAAATCATTACCTTCGAGGTAATTCATAATGTTCGAACGATATATACACTCCTGGAAATGGAAAAAAGAACACATTGACACCGGTGTGTCAGACCCACCATACTTGCTCCGGACACTGCGAGAGAGCTGTACAAGCAATGATCACACGCACGGCACAGCGGACACACCAGGAACCGCGGTGTTGGCCGTCGAATGGCGCTAGCTGCGCAGCATTTGTGCACCGCCGCCGTCAGTGTCAGCCAGTTTGCCGTGGCATACGGAGCTCCATCGCAGTCTTTAACACTGGTAGCATGCCGCGACAGCGTGGACGTGAACCGTATGTGCAGTTGACGGACTTTGAGCGAGGGCGTATAGTGGGCATGCGGGAGGCCGGGTGGACGTACCGCCGAATTGCTCAACACGTGGGGCGTGAAGTCTCCACAGTACATCGATGTTGTCGCCAGTGGCCGGCGGAAGGTGCACGTGCCCGTCGACCTGGGACCGGACCGCAGCGACGCACGGATGCACGCCAAGACCGTAGGATCCTACGCAGTGCCGTAGGGGACCGCACCGCCACTTCCCAGCAAATTAGGGACACTGTTGTCCCTGGGGTATCGGCGAGGACCATTCGCAACCGTCTCCATGAAGCTGGGCTACGGTCCCGCACACCGTTAGGCCGTCTTCCGCTCACGCCCCAACATCGTGCAGCCCGCCTCCAGCGGTGTCGCGACAGGCGTGAATGGAGGGACGAATGGAGACGTGTCGTCTTCAGCGATGAGAGTCGCTTCTGCCTTGGTGCCAGTGATGGTCGTATGCGTGTTTGGCGCCGTGCAGGTGAGCGCCACAATCAGGACTGCATACGACCGAGGCACACAGGGCCAACACCCGGCATCATGGTGTGGGGAGCGATCTCCTACACTGGCCGTACACCACTGGTGATCGTCGAGGGGACACTGAATAGTGCACGGTACACCCAAACCGTCATCGAACCCATCGTTCTACCATTCCTAGACCGGCAAGGGAACTTGCTGTTCCAACAGGACAATGCACGTCCGCATGTATCCCGTGCCACCCAACGTGCTCTAGAAGGTGTAAGTCAACTACCCTGGCCAGCAAGATCTCCGGATCTGTCCCCCATTGAGCATGTTTGGGACTGGATGAAGCGTCGTCTCACGCGGTCTGCACGTCCAGCACGAACGCTGGTCCAACTGAGGCACCAGGTGGAAATGGCATGGCAAGCCGTTCCACAGGACTACATCCAGCATCTCTACGATCGTCTCCATGGGAGAATAGCAGCCTGCATTGCTGCGAAAGGTGGATATACACTGTACTAGTGCCGACATTGTGCATGCTCTGTTGCCTGTGCCTATGTGCCTGTGGGTCTGTCAGTGTGATCATGTGATGTATCTGACCCCAGGAATGTGTCAATAAAGTTTCCCCTTCCTGGGACAATGAATTCACGGTGTTCTTATTTCAATTTCCAGGAGTGTATGTTCCAAAATCCTACTGTAAATCGACGTTAGCGATATGGGTCTGAGATTCAGCGGATTGCTCCTATTTTCTTCCTGGGGTGCTGGTGTGACTTTGGCAACTTTCCAGTCTTTAGGTAAGGATCTTTCGTTGAGCGAGCGGTTGTATATGATTGTTAAGCATGGAGTTACTGTACCAGCATAACCTGAAAGGAACCTCACCGATATACAATCTGGACTGGAGGCCTTGCTTTCTTTAAATGATTTAAACTGCTTCGCTTCGCCGCGGATATCTACTTCTAAGTTAGTCATTTCGACAATTGTTCTTGATTTGAAATCCTGAATATTTATTTCGTCTTCTTTAGTGAAGGAATTTCAGAAAACTACATTTAGTAATTCTACTTTAGTGGCACTGTCACCAATAACGTCAGTGAAGATAAGGAGTGCATCTTGTTGCTGGTGTACTTTACATATGACCAAAATATTTTTGGGTTTTCTGCAACATTTCGAGACAGAGTTTCGTTGTGGAAAGTTTTAAAAGAATCTCGCATTGAAGATCACGCTAAATTTAGAGCTTCTGTGAAACATCACCAATCTTGTGTGTTTTGCGTTCATTTAAATTTCGCATGCTTTTTCAGTTTCTTCTGCATCAGTGTGATGACCTATTTTAGGTGTGATGGGGATTCGGTACCATCTCTTATTAATTTATTTGGTATATATCTCTCAATCTCTGTCGAAATTATTTCTCTGAATTTAAACCACATCTGCTCCATGCTTATATAGATTGGAAGGAGCTGAGACTCTCTCTTACGAAGGCGTAATTTTGATATTTATATCTTGTATAATGCCACCTTTTGTTTTGGCAAATAAAGATTTTAGTGGCACAGCACCGTACTAACCTCCGTGCCCGTTCCCCACTCCTTGAATCAGGAAATTAGATTCTAAACATAGTACATTAATTTTGCTGTCTGAACAGCAAAATTAGTGACGATGGTTGAAGTACAGAGGATATAAGGTGGATGCTGGCAATCGTAAGAAAAGCGTTGAAGACCACAAAAACAGCAACTTTTTGTCATGATATGAAGACAAACTGGCTCAGCACCTAACAGTCCTTCATTTTACGAGATAAAATAATTATGGCACGGTGTTTTAAGATTCTGAGTAACCACAGCTCTTCCAAATACATTATAACGAATAAATGTAAGATTACAACGTGTTTTCAGGTTGACTGGTTTATTCATTTTTTCCAATGACTATCCAGTCACAGCGCTATGTTATATCACACTAGCTGACAAAAAAGTGGAATTTAAATTTATTCCATGTTATATGGATGTTGTTTGAGGTCTGCGACTGTACTATAAGATTATGTGGAATAATTTATACTGCTGCAGTAACTTTTCATTAATATTTTATTAGCACAATGCATTTCGGCATCATGCATCATCAGGTGCATTATACAGTTACTTATACATCAGCTGATAGGTTATGTACATTAGCTGTGTGTGCCTGTGGGGCTAAGAATCGAAAAATAAACTTGTGTGGAGGGATAAATCTGTTACTGTGTGTACATTATGTGAATAGCGTGATGAGGTAATATATTAATACGTTTACTTAGATTTCTGTTGGCGACTTCATTTTCTGGCACACAGAGCACAGTAATAGGTAAATCACAACTTAGGGTTTTCACAAACATCTGTTTACATCTTTCCAAAGAGTTTTAAAAATCAAAGATAAACTACTTGCAATTTCAAAGACTGTTAACATCTTTCCAGAGAGTTATAAAATCTAAGCTAAACTACTTACAGTTTCAAACACAGTAATATATACCTGTAGTAAAGATGAGGACTTTTATCTAGATGTATAGGCAATATGGAGAATTTTACATGGAGACTTAATGAAAACTATTCTGTCAATGCACCTGATGATGGCAGTATGCTGCGGAAATGCATTGTGCTAGTAAAATATTAGTAAAAAGTGACTGCAGCAGTATAAATTATTCCACATAAAAAAGTGGAACTCCTAGATGGGGAGGAAGAAACAAAAACAAAATTACAATTTGAGAGAGTATTTGACGTTAGTTCAGTGATTACAGGCTAGAGTCAAATTTACGACGAACTTGGCAGTTTGAGCCCTTTTGTCAGAACAACTTTGCAGCCACTCTTTCTTGAATGCATTGTCTGATTCTGCTGAGAATGGTGTCATAAAACCATTGTATCCTCTCCTGGGGCAAGCTGACCCACAGCTGTTGTAACTGGTCCTTTATATCCCGGATACAGGCACTGCGCCGCAGTTGACGCCCGAGAGTGTCCCACACGTGCTGTATTGGGGACAAATCTGGAGATCCTGTTGGCCATGGGAATACCTCGGCATCGAGCATACAGTTCATAGCGACATGTGCCCTACTCGAAAAGTGCACCACGATACTGTTGCTTGAGAGGTAATACACGAGTACGCAGGATGTCTGTGCTACGTCGTTGCGTCGTCAGAGTTCTCTCAGTCAGGACCAAAAAACACACCCGACGACTTCCCGCACCATTATGCCGGGAGTAACACCGCTGCGCCTCTTCAAAACATTGGAAGAATGGGATTTGTCCGCAGGTCGCCGCCATACCTACCGCCATTGGCCACCCGGGGTAATACAGAATGGCGATTCATCCCTGAAGACAATGGGACGTCATCCAGCAACGCCCCATGCTCTCCAGTCATGACATCAGTCAAAAGGTAGCCGTTTGTGTTGTGGTGTTAACGGCAACCTACACACGGGACGGTAATTCCCTAGTACGACAGCTGTTAGTTTCTGGCCAATAGTGCGGGATGACACAGAGTGTTGCACAGATTCCGTTACTTGTTCTCGAATGCCAGGCGCAGACCTGAAGGGATTACTTTCTGCTTGTTGTTGCAAAATATAGTGATCTTTCCTTGTGCTGGCCAGAGGTAGCTGACCGGAACATTGATGACGATCATTCCTGCTCTCAAGTTCCTTCGCAGTCCAATATCGGACCACTGTCACAGAAATCTCGATATCGTACGTCCCGAACAGTCGTTCAAATGGACAACCTGCACCACGCAAGTAACGAGCAGCCCTTAGTGGTTCGCCATCAATTTTTTTATCTTAAATTTCTTTGTGGATAATGCCCTTTTGGCATATCTATTATTTCATAAATGACATATAAGTACTGCCAGTCTTTCACGATAATTCCGTACTTATAATTGTATGATACGTTTTTAGTCATAATTCTGTGACCATGTTATAGACCATTCTTTGGTTTAAATTCTGGGGATGACACTCCTAACAGTGTCGAAACCCGGTTAATTCGTTAAAAATTAGTGACCGAGGGCTGTTTTCTTTTAATTGTATCTCTAATACATTCTGGTAGCCGTTCTACCTGCCACAGAGAATTATTACAACTGTAATCATTAACTTACCTCATAATGGTGTATACGTATGCGAAGTCATATTGACATCCGACCATGTCATCGGTGAGCTCCACTTTTTTGCTAGGCCGTGGATTTTAGTGTCAGTACAGTCATTGTACGTCAATTTTAACGGCTGGTTTAAAAAGAAATGCGAGAGGCAGTCAAACAGTAATGCCTCCTATATTTTTTCTCATTAAATAAAGTTGGTCAAGTGAATAATTTGAGTTTGGCGCTATTCTGTAAAGCTTCTTCCCCAGTCCATTGCGGTAGTATGTTTGTGTCAACAGACGCCAGTACTGCAGCCACTTACAAAATGGCCGACATCGATGTTAACATTAGCGGTCTGTTGTAGTATTCTTAAATGCAATAAGTGAAACGCCCATTCGCATTCATGGAAGACTGAAAAATGTGTACAGCGGTAGAGAAGTGGATATCAGCACTGATAAACGATGGGTTCGTCGCTGTAACGAAGCTGAAGGGCAACCACCGTTGGCTGACTAAACACAGAGTGGCAGGCTGGTTGCTACCGCAGTGACTCTCCAACAACATTCAGTGGTGGCGGTAGATGATTTGCATCGCATTATGTCCCTCGATAAGGTCAGTGGATGACTATTATTCAGAAACTGGGATTTTGAAAAGGTTTATGTGACTTGGGTATCAAGAACTTTAACCGATCAGAACAAAGAGGCAAGATAAACAACTGCCTCTCAACTCCTGCAGCTCTTCCGTTTGGAGGGAGAGGAGTTTCTGGAAAAAATACCTGTGACTGGAGACTAAATATAGAGGCATTTTTTGAACCAGTATCAAAGAGGCAGCCAATGGAATAGCCTCAAAGGAACTCACAGAAGGAGAAAAAGTTCAAACGTGTGTCAATGGCTACAGTATTCTAGGATGCAGAGGGTGTGATTATGGTTGATTTTTAGGAATAGGGGTGCAAAGTAAATTCAGTCCAATACGTCAGAGCCCTCAAACAGCTTAAAGAACATCTTCAGAGAGTTCGCCCAAAAAAGGCTATGGCAGATGTTATTCTTTTGCTTTACAACGCGAGACTACACTCCAGTCGTAACACCGCTGAAGGGACTGTGAAAACTGAATTGGAAGCCTTACCTGGCACCATTGTACGTCCATCTGTTCGAGTCGCTAAAAGATCATCGTGGGTTCAAAAATGGTTCAAATGGCTCTAAGCACTATGGGACTTACTATTTGAGGTCATCAGTCCCATAGATTTAGAACTACTTAAACGTAACATCACACACATCCATACCCGAGGCATGATTCGAACCTGTGACCACAGCAGCAGCGCGGTTCCGGACTGAAGCGCCTAGAACCGCTCGGCCACAGCGGCCAGCGATCATCGTGGGATTCACTTTGAAGATGAGAAGGCCGTAATTATGATCGTGCGTCAATGGCTTCAGAGGCAAGACTATATACACTTGAATACATGCTCCTGGTAAAAAATGGACCAAACCTGTAGAAATGGACGAAGATCATATTGAAAAGTCGTATCTTAATCGTCGGTGTTGTGGTTTTCAGCCTACGTGGTTGCAGTTGAAATTCTCGACAAATAAAAGGAAAAAAAGGCATTACTTTTTGACTAACTCTCACATATCCTGAGCTCATATTTTTTTATTTCGTTTCGAAGTTGTATAAGAACGGAATCCAACTGCGAACATTTTAACTATATTCGTTTGAAATTAATTTATTTTGGCTGCTCATGACTCCTATGGTCAGCGCCTTATTCATAGAAGCAACAACAGGAACAGTTCCGCACAACCCCCAACGATCACAACTTAAGGCAACAGGAAGAGTGTTCATTTGAAAACATAAAGTCTGCTTTTGTGTTTTTATCCATTCCGAGCATGTTGTTCGTATGCAGTGTGATTGTTGTGCGCCTGGTATTCGCATTTGATTACAGGAATGACATTTTTCGAGAAGAAGGCTTCTCCTTTTAGTCCACTCATTTTGAGCCACAAGGGGGGATCTGTGATAATAAACTTTGTGTTCTACCTTACAGCAGGTCTTGTTATGGGTGAAGCCCCGTCAGAGAGGTCCACTGCATGAGCATCTAGGGAAGTGATTCCAGTGGTGCTTTCCCGTTGCCTTCCACTGATGATGATGAAATGATAATGAGGACAACACAACACCCAGTTCGTGAGCAGATAAAATCTCCGACCCAGTCGGTAATCGAACCCGGGCCCCTTGGCGTGACAGACCGCCGCGTTGACCACTCAGCTGCCGGGGCGCTGTTATAATAGATTAGAGAAAATGAACTTATTTGCCAAGATCGTTGATAAATAGCCTTTATTCATGACAATCCGTTTCGGTAATCAATGTTACCATCTTCAGATCTAGACAGTTATTAATGGTCTTGGCAAAGAAGTTTATCTTCTGCAACCTAATTCTTTTAGTTTTATTGCCATTCTTGCATACGATCGTTTCTGACGTGGGAGCTGTTTTGGCCAGAGGTCCGGCTCCACATGTGGGGAGTCGTTGGGTGCGCGCGCCGGCTCTCCTTATAACCGGGGCTACTAATAGCTGTTCCAGCGCCGCGACCGCGCGATCACTGCGAGGTGGACGCGGAGGCCGCCGAACCCTGCACAGAGCTGTCCTCCACACGTCACAATGTACCTTCGCAGTCGAGAAAGTCCGCTTCAAAGATGTGGCGCAGCCATCACGGCGTTAAATCTCTCTGTGGCGATGGAAAATCCCTTTGATGACCATCTCCTACAACAACCACGTAAAAAATCTGCAGATCTGCAAATCACTTTTGGTGTAGACCTTTGGGGTATGTCAAAAATCCTTACTTTTAATCAAGACCAGATTCAATGAAGTGTCAAAACACTTTGATCACCTGAGATTTCAGTCTTTCTCGGCGTATTCCACTGATGAATTATTCTCGTGTTATCAGCCGAGTGGGAGCGTCGTCTTGTCGCTACGTTTCAGTGAGTTGCCATGAGTTCCCCCCTGGCCCCAGGTATTGCCAACTTGTACATGGAGCACTTTGAAGATGTGGCACTGAACACCGCCCGCCATAAACCAAAGGTGCTTTACAGATAGGTAGACTATACTTTCGTAGTGTGGCCCCAAGGCAAGGAAAAAACTACAGGAGTTCCTACGTCATCTCAATGGCATACATGAGAGCATCAAATTCACAATGGAGGTAGAAGAGAATGGCTGCCTTCCCTTCATGGATATTTTGATCAAGAAAAACCACGACGGTACCTTGGGACACTGTCTACAGGAAGAAGACGCACACGGACATATCTCAATGCTCGGAGTAGCCACCATCCAGAATAACGTAACTTAGTACTGAAAACCTTAGTACAAAGAGCTAGGTCGGTCTGCGACAGCGAGAGACTGCCGCGTGAGTTAGCACATCTGCGTGAAACCTTCCTTAAGAATGACTACACCGAGACAAAAATAAGACACGCCTTGCGTGCAGACGAAGCAAAATGTGTGGCGTTTCTGCCGTTTGCTGGACCGCTAACATCCAAGATCGCAAGAATATTAAAGAAGCACGAAATAACGACCGTCTTTCGCGCACCGAAAAAAGTCAAAGATATACTTGGCTCATCCAAAGACCAACTGGGGCTGCAGACGCCGGGCATTTACAGTATTGAGTGCGAATGTGGGATGGAATATATCGGTCAGACACAGCGATGAATCTCCCAGCGCTGTACTGAACACATCAGGAACGTACGACTAGGACTGACAAATAAGTGCGCTGTAGCAGAACATAGCATTATCGAATTCGGAAAAGAAGCTGTGCAGCGCCAACGATTTCTGGGACTCGATCTTCAAAGAGACAGTGGAAATACGTCTGCAGAACAACAGGGATAGCGGTTTTCAGCTGTGTGCAGCGTGGGATTCCCACAATTGACCAAATACTTCAGGGACGCTCCGATCTGAAGGTAGCGACGTCCGCAGACAGGTTGGATAGCCATCGGGTCTCGACGGCGGGCCGTCCTCATCCCCCCCCCCCCCTCCCCCGCCTGGACCACCACCGACGGGGTACCCCCTTCCGGAGGAATGTGATTGGCAGGCCTACAGAAGCGAATGCGGCCAAGCAGCTATATATAGATATGCAGAACACAGCACCCCGACATTCCCACAAAGTGGTGGTTGAAATTCAACGCCACAAAGAGCCAGGCAGTCGTCTTCACTCGCGGACTTCTGCCACCAGGGCTTACGCCACTCGAAATCCGGGGAGAACCTATCCCATGGAGTGGGAAGGCAAAATTCCTAGGGGTTACCCTAGACCGCAGGCTCACCTGGAAGCATCACATCCGTGATGTGAAAGGGAGAGCAATAGGACGCCTCCGCGCAATGTATCCGCTGCTAAATCCGCAGTCGTCATTGCCACCGGAACACGGCATCACGCTTTGGTTTGCCCACTGTTAGAGTATGCGGCCGTGGTCTGGGGGAAAGCCGCAGATGCTCACATTGTGACTCTGCAGCGGATACAGAACCGCGCCCTGAAGACTGTTATGCATTTTCCGAGGCGTTTTTCGACGCGCCAACTTCACGAGGACACCGGGATCCTGCCTCTCCGAGACAGGTTCCGCGCCAATGCCAGGAAGTTCTACGAGAAGACTGGACGCTCTCGCAACCGGCTCATCCGTGGACTGGGCCAACCACCTCATCACAGGCCAATCACGCTTTGGCCTGACCTGCTGAGGGATTAAGTTTTACAGAGTGTGTCATTCTCTTTTTCAGGTTACACCAGACAGGACCAATCGACAAGAGTGGTAATATATATTTCTCTCTCTTACAGGAACCGCAGGAATGACAAATTTTTGTCTAAACTGCACCGCCACGAGCCAAGGGCAGGCTCGTCATTCCAGCGTCAGCGTCAGCACCCCGACATTCCCGCTCACGCTGCGGAGGGGTAAGCATCGCTGTTGTCGCTGTTGCTACTCGAGATGTCGGGACGCGGAAGGGAACCAAAGCTGCAACCCTAGCGGAGTTGCTGCTCACGCTGGCAGGAACGTCCGGCAAGAAGAAGAAGAAGACTGCAGCGCAGTGCTTTCGCTGCCAAAAGCTTGGCCACGTCGCCAAGCACTGCAGCGCCGCAGTTGAGTGCTTCAAGTGTGGGCAAGCACATGACACACGCGACTGCAAGAAAGAGAAGGACACCCCTTGTACCTGCGTCAACTGCGGCGGCGCACACGAGGCGAACGCCCGCTCCTGCGCCTACAAGAGGAATTGGCGCGGACCGGACAAGAAGAAGACGCAGAAGCAAGTGACCACCACACATGAAGAGGCGGTCTCTTGTACAGAAGAAGTCGTTTCCAGGCGTCTAAAGGACGCTGTACAAGAAGACATGTCCGCCTTCAAATCCGCCATGGCGGACGAGAGGGCGGCCATGTTGGCGGAACTGGGCGAGGCTCGGCGTCAGATTGCTGTGCTTACGCAGGAACTTCGCTCAGCCAAAGAAGACTCCGCCACCAGAGGTGACACCGCCACCCACACGACTCCTGCACGAGAGAGGGAGTTCGTAACGGTGGCCACGCAAACCGGCGAGCCTGCCGAAGGGGAGGCGACACAGCAAAAGGACACCGAAGCAGCTGCACAAGAGGAAGAAGAGAGGGAAGAAGTACCACTCCTCCCGCTTCCGGACATGTACAGCGCAAGTGCTATAATGAAGAAGATTGATAGTTCGCTTCTCGACGGTACATAACCCCACCACGAAAATCCCTATCCTTTTGTCCCACCAAACCATCCAAAACCACCACCCCCCCATCAACCAGTTGGTTATCCAGAAGGCCTTGTAGGACTTTCCAGGGAGGATTATGAGCTGATACTACCCTATCTTTACCACTCTGCAGATGCATTGTGTAACCATTTCTCTGGTGTACGGAGAAAAACTGAAGACGGAATACGTTACGTATGAACCCAACACCGAGGAACAGTACTCAGCCACTAGTAAGAAGAAAAAGAAAAAGCGTCACATCGACAAGAACAAGAAATAAATTTTCGGCACTCCTTGCCAGTTCGAGATATAACTAAACAGTCCAGAAACAAGTTTCAACAAATTCTTAGGGGAGTAAAGGCCAACACGTCACAAACTTCCACTCGACCTTCCTCACAGTGAGCAAAGTCAAAAAGGAGCTGCCAGCCAGCATCCCGACACTTCGCCAGAAGATGATGGTTACGAAACCCACTGAAACGTTGCGACAAGACGACGCCACCACTCGGTTGATAAGCCGAGGAGAATTCATCACTATGATCAACTGCTTTGTAGCGTGTTGGTCCACCTTGAGAATAAAAGCATCATACCATTTTCTGGATAGTGTGGGTTCGAGTCTTTTGTAGGACTTTTTTATTTGGTGGTCTCAGAGCCAATTTTTGTTTTCTGTGGCATGAATTTCGAAATAAAAGGGCGATGAAAAACATTTATTGGTGTCGTATTACAGCAGTCCTTTCTTTTACTGATTATTTCTGCATTTACTTCTTGCTTCTATCACACTGGAGATAAGATTAGTCACTCTAAGGGGACGTCACCCTAATATGGTGTAGCACCAACTTCAGCCTCATTTATGGTCTCAAATCAGACAAGGACAGAGTCCATAAGTTTCTTCAGCTATGCCGCATCCGGCTGACACCACTCGATGGCGATTAGATCCCGCCGAGTCGTTGTCATAGCGTCAGAAGATTACAGCGAAATGCAGCAAGATCTGCGGAGGACTGAAGATATCCGAAACGAGCTAAAGTGCAATGGCCACATAAAACTAATTGTAGGCTAATCAGACGCGAGGCTGAGTTTCATTAGAAAAATCTTAGGAAACTGTAATTTATCCACGAAAAATTAGCTTCCAAAACATTTGTTCCATCGATTCTTCTTAGCCCAGGCCAAAATTCCAAAGTAACCGCTGTCCATTGACAATGCTTGGTGTGGTGTATGACTGTTGTAACTTAACGCGACCGACTGAGCGTGGCTGTTAATCAGCACTCTGTCGAGTCTGGTTGAGACGATGGGCTTGTGGGCGGTGTTCAGATGTAGCCGCTAATTTGACATGAACATCCGCGCCGCGTGTTGTACGCTTTAAAGTTCCAGTGCGAACGATCAATGTCTTATGGTGCAATGTGGAGTACAATGACACCCCGATTAACGTACCTGGTTATGCGCAAATCAAGAGTTACGTAGTTACGTGCTTTTTTTTCTTTTCTTTTTCTTTTTTTTTTTTTTTTTTAACACAACTATTCCCCCATTCCGCCGACACTGTGTTCGCCTTACGACAGGTTCCTACGTGTTTCGAGCGTAATCGTTTTAGCTACGAAGCTGGGTTCATTGATAGATTCTATGTCGTCCAAACGAAGTAGAATTGATTAATTCCCATGAAACAAAAAAACAAAATCATGACCCTCGCAACTTAATAATATTATCAAAAACTTCGATGCAAAAATTAAAATTTGTGAATTGGCAAAGAACTTCTACCGGAATCAACAGTCAGAACGATTATTACGATTGTTATAAAAGACAAAGAAAAAATTTTCTAAGGTGTGGAAAATGCTCATTTTTGAATGTGATAACCAAGTAAGATTCAAAAATTATCGTGCTGATAAGAACATGGAGTGCTCTAAAGATCAGCTTTTTGAGGAATTGAAAGAACAAGTTGGGAAGGCGACCGAAGATGAAACGTTTAAAGCTAGTAACGGTTGGTTTAGCCGAGTCAAAAGTCGCTGTAATTGGCATAGCATCCCAGAAACTGGAGAGGCTGCAAGCGCTGATAGAGACTGCATCGCTCTATCCAGAGTGTCAAGATAACTAGGAAAATTATGGGGATTGCCTTTGATTTATATTTTAAGACCGTGCACTAGACCACGAGGCCATAAAGGAACGAGAGTCTCCATCCATAATTATAAACGTCAGCCAACAAAGATCCTACATTAATGCACACATATTTTGTTTATTACGATTTTTGTGACTCTCCTCACACTACCCAAAACAGTTTTGACGATAATCTCTGAATTAATAAAAGCAAACAAAAGATTTTTAATTTCAGTTAAACATCCACTTTTCTTTCAGTACATGTAAATTGAAGGTGGAGAAGGGAGAAAGGAAAGGCAAAGAAGCAAGAATCAGCAGAGGAAATTGCAAATTATATCTTTCAGAAAATTATTAAGTGGTTCCCTGCAAATGGACTACCACAAAATTTTGATAAAACACAGGTTATACAACTTTGTACAGTAAATGGCATAACTTCATTGATAAATATAGACTACGAACGGAAATCTGTTGCTAAGGCAGGATACTCAAAATTTCTTGGTGTGTGCGTTGATGAGAAATTGAACTGGAAGAAACACATCGATGATCTGTTGAAACGGTTAGGTTCAGAACTTGTGCTATTAGCGTTATTGCTCACTTTGGTGATAAAAATATCAGTAAATTAGCCTACTATGCCTATTTTCATTCACTGCTTTCATATGGCATCATCTTTTGGGGAAATTCGTCATTAAAAGAGAAAGTATTCATTGCACAAAAGTGTGTGATCAGAATAATAGCTGGAGTCCACCCAAGATCACCTTGCAGACATTTATTTAAGGAACTCGGGATATTCACAGTACCTTCGCAATACATACATTCATTTATGAAATTTGTCATTAATAACCTATCCCAGTTCAAAAATAACAGCGAAGTGCATAGCAACAACACTAGAAGAAAGGATGATATTCACTATTCTGGATTAAATCTCACTTTGGCACAGAAAGGGGTGAATTATGCTGCCACAAAAATCTTTGGTAATTTGCCAAATAGTATTATAAGTCTGACAGATAGCCAACCAACATTTAAAAGCAAATCAAAACAATTTCTGAAGGACGACTCCTTCTACTCAATAGATGTATTCTTAGATATGTAAAAAATTAATTATTTTGTGTAAAGAAAATCTATGTTAAAGTGACACGTTTCACATCATTACGAAATGTCTTATCCATGATCTATGGAACAAGCATTAATGTATTTATGTATGTATGTACTACTGATGTCAGCTGCTTCGGGATTTGACGTGGAATCAGCGGCGACGAGTGAAAATGTGTGCCAGACTGCGGTTCGAACCCGGGATCTCCTGCTTACTACGCAGATGTTTTAAGCACTGCGCCACCCAGACACAGCGTTTATGGGAACTGCACGGACCATCTCGACACGCCTCTCGACCGACCCAAATTCCCACCAATGCCATCTATTCGCCAGTCCTTGTGCATGTTCTCCATGCTCGATACTGAGAGATTCCCGCAGGACGTCGGATGTAATCATGCATCCGCATTGAAGAAAAGGGATTCGTTGCCCATCAAAGCGAATCAATTACGTTGTTGTTGTTGTGGTCTCCAGTCCGAAGACTTGTTGATACCGCTGTCCATGGCACTCTATCCTCTGCGAGCCTCTTTATCTCCAAAAACAGCTGCAACCTACATCTTTCTGAATCTGCTTACTGTATTCGTCTCTTGCTATCCCTCTACGATAATTCCCCCCCAACCCCACCCCTTACACACACACACACACACACACACACACACACACACACACACACACACACACTTCCCTCCAATACTAAGTTGATGATCCCATAATGTCTCAGAAAGTCTGCTATCAAATGATCCCTTCTTTTGGTCAAGTTGTGCTACAAATTCTTGTCTGCGCAGTCCTGTTCAGTACTTTTACATTGGTTACGTGATTGACCCATCCAATCGTCAGCATTCTTCTGTAGGACCACATTACGAAAGCTTCTATTCTCTTTTTCCCCAACCTGTATACCGTCCATGCTTCATTTCCATACATGGGTACACTCCAGACAAATACTTTCAGAAAAGACTTCATAACACTAAATACTATATTCAACGTTAGAAAATTTCTCTTCTTCAGAAATGCTTTTCATCCCACTGCCAGTTTACATTTTATATCTTCTCTACACCGACCATCATCAGTTACTTTGCTGCCCGAATAACGAAACTCATCTACTGCTTTAAGTGTTTCGTTTTCTGATCTAATTTCCTAAATTTCCCCTGATATAATTCGACTACATTCAATTAACCTTTTTTTCTTTTGTTGATGTTTATCTTATATTCTCCTTTCACCGTCTATTCCGTTCAACTGCTCTTCCAAGACCTTTACTGTCTCTGACACAATTACAATGTCATTGGGAAATCTGAAAGTTTTTCGGGTGTAGAAAGTGTGTGATCAGAATAATAGCTGGAGTCCACCCAAGATTACCTTGCAGACATTTATTTAAGGAACTCGGGATATTCACAGTACCTTCGCAATACATACATTCATTTATGAAATTTGTCATTAATAACCTATCCCAGTTCAAAAATAACAGCGAAGTGCATAGCAACAACACTAGAAGAAAGGATGATATTCACTATTCTGGATTAAATCTCACTTTGGCACAGAAAGGGGTGAATTATGCTGCCACAAAAATCTTTGGTAATTTGCCAAATAGTATTATAAGTCTGACAGATAGCCAACCAACATTTAAAAGCAAATCAAAACAATTTCTGAAGGACGACTCCTTCTACTCAATAGATGTATTCTTAGATATGTAAAAAATTAATTATTTTGTGTAAAGAAAATCTATGTTAAAGTGACACGTTTCACATCATTACGAAATGTCTTATTCATGACCTATGGAACAAGCAGTAATGTATTTATGTATGTATGTACTACTGATGTCAGCTGCTTCGGGATTTGACGTGGAATCAGCGGCGAAGAGTGAAAATGTGTGCCAGACTGCGGTTCGAACCCGGGATCTCCTGCTTACTACGCAGATGTTTTAAGCACTGCGCCACCCAGACACAGCGTTTATGGGAACTGCACGGACCATCTCGACACGCCTCTCGACCGACCCAAATTCCCACCAATGCCATCTATTCGCCAGTCCTTGTGCATGTTCTCCATGCTCGATACTGTGAGATTCCCGCAGGACGTCGTGTAGAAAAATATCCGCTACCAGTCACAATAAAAGGTTATTTATTTGTCACACGACCGGTTTTAGGCTTGCGCCCATCTCCAGGTGTTTATACATTCATTTACATGTTTGTACTGTTGTAAATGAATGTATAAACACCTGAAGGTGGGCGCAAGCCCGAAACCGGTCGTGTGACAAATAAATAACCTTTTATTGTGACTGGTAGCGGATATTTTTCTACACCCGATAAAGGAACAGTCACGGAGTTCGACAGCATCCACTATGGATAAAATTCACTCAAAGTTTTTATTTCTTCTCCCTGAAGTTTAATTTGTACTCCAGTTTTTTCTGTGGTTTCTTTTACTGCTTGCTCAATATACAGATTGAATTACATCGGCGATAGGCTACAACCTTGTCTCACTTGCTTTTGAACCACAGCCTTCCTTTCATGCCCATCGACTATTTTTCAACTGCCATCTGATTTCTCTACAAATTGTAAATAGCTTTTCGCTCCCTGTATTTTATCGCTGCTACCTACAGAATTTCATAGACAGAATTCCAGTCAACATTGCCATACGTCTACAAATGCTATAAAGGTAGGTTTGCCTTTTCTTGAACTATCCTTTAAGATAAGACGGAGGGTCAGTACTCCCTCGTGTGTTCCCACGTTTCTCTGGAATCCAAAATGATATTCCCATTTCGGCTTCTATCATGTTTTCCATTCTTTTGTAAGAAACTCGTGTTAATATTTTGCAACCATGTCTTATTAAACTGATAGTTTGGTAATTTTCACGCCTGTCAGCAAGTGCTTTCTATGGAATCGGAATTACTACATTATTCCTCAAGACTGAGGGTATTTCGCCTGTCTTATACATCTTGCATACCAAATGGAAGAGTTTCGTCATGGCTGGCTCTCCCAAGGCTGTCAGTAGTTCTGACAGAATGTCGCCTACTCCCAGGGCCTTGTTTCGACTTAGATCTTTCAGAGCTTTGTCAAATCTTTCTCGCAGTATCATATCTTCCAGATCACCTTCATGTACGTCCACTTCCGTTTCTGCACTATTGCTTTCAAGTTGCTCTCCCTTGCATAGAGCCTCTACACACTGCTTCCGTCTTTCCTTCCTTTGCCTAGGATTGGTTTACCATCTGAGCTCTTGATTTTCCTGCAGCTGCTTCCCTTTTCCCTAAAGGCCTCTTTCATTTTCCTGTAAGCGGTGTACCTTTCCCCTCGTGAAATATTCTTCCAAATCCTTGCATCCGTTCTGTAGCCACTTCTGTGTAGCAGTTATGCCCTTCCCGTCAGTTTCATTTTTTAAACGTTTGTATTCGTTTTCGTGTGCTTCATTTGATGCCTTTTTCAATTTTCTCCTTTCATCAGTTAAATTCAACATCTCTTGTGTTATCCAAAGATTTCTACTAGGCCTTGCCTTTTTACCTATTTGATCCTCTGCTGCTTCACTATTTCATCTCTTAAAGCTACCCATTCTTCTTCTACTGTATTCCTTTCATCTGTCCTAGTCAATCGTTGCCTAATGCTCCACCCGTAACTCTCAACAAATATTCATATAAATTCCTTTCAGTCTTTTAAAAGCAATGTTTTGGAGAGGTTTACTTAGAATGTCAGCAACGTGTTCTCGATTTTGGTAGTATTGTATGTTGAACCATCCATGATTAGTTCATCATTGATGAAATGATACTTCACCTCAACCTGCTCAGTTATTCTTGACATTTGACCAGATTTCGTCATTGCTATTGCACTTTGGTTGTCCACTTAAAGTGTAATTTTTATATCTGTATTCAACAATTCTCCCATGAAATTCTTCAAAATTTTCTTCTTTTGACAACACTGAGCTGCAGATATGTATTCTGTGGATATACTCTTTCCTGTAGAACCAAGTGATTTGAGCAAATTGTACAAAAGTATACAATCTGTAGTACTTTTTCTATCTTTCCTGTGGCCTTCGAAATTTGCATCGCAGTAAGCCACTATTTCCTTTTCTTGTATTTCTGATGAGTAGAATATTCCACTCCCTGTCGTTGAATTCACGTATCTTCAAGTTCTCTTCAGATTTTGGACGTATAAGTGATATGGGTAACTCATTGCTCTGTTTTCATAGTTCACTGCATATGCTAAGTCCAGCGTAAATACAACAAACTGCCTGTAGTTCCACGATATGGAACGTTTCACTTTTCTGCACTTATTTCTCCTGTTTCTTCTTATGGTGAAATTGGAGTTGTTAATTTTTCCATTCTGTATCTTTTCACAACTTCTTTAGCATATTTTTCTTGGTGAATATAAACATTTTCTTTCGTTCTTTTGATTTAAAGTCCAAAATACAATATTGGTTCTTCATCGACTGTAATGACAATATTTTTCTTAAGTTTTTGGAGGAGATTTTTCATTTGACAGATGTCTTCTCCAAATGGGTTCCCATTGTCAACATTTACAGCAAGATACGTTTTCTTGTCAGTATCTGATATGTAAAACCAATGGACAGATTTCAGTTGGATGAAGTATTCATTCTTAAGAAACTTGTTCAATTCCTGACTACACTGACTTGTTTCAAACCATACAGTGCCTTTTTGAGTAGGCAAATTTTCCCAGGTGCCTTGCATCCCTCTGGAATTTCTGTGAAAATTTCCTTTTAGATCACCATTAAGAATTATGACACCAATTGTTGTAATTTTCAAATCTTCTTGCTCAGCAAGTGCAAATAAGAATCTCAGGAAATTAGTTTGTACAACAAAACTAAAAATATTTGCTTGATCTTTTTGATATCCTCGGGAAACCAACCTAACTTTGTACTTTCCATTATCCTATTCCTTGAAAATCCATTTTCATATAGTTACTCATTTTCCACGAGCAATTTCTTTATCCACCAGAGTCCGTGTTTCGTTTTTCTTCAATGATTCTTTCTCTTCATTTATAGTCTTTATCCAGTTTTCCTTGTCTTCGGCTGTGGCCGAGCGATTCTAGGCGCTTCAGTATGGAACCGCGCTACCGCTACGGTCGCAGGTTCAAATCCTGCCTCGGGCATGGATATGTGTGATGTCCTTAGGTTAGTTAGGTTTAAGTAGTTCTAAGTTCTAGGGCACTGATAACCTCAGATGTTAAGTCCCATAGTGTTCAGAGCCATTTGAATCATTTGAAACTTGTCTTCACCTTCAATGCATTCCTTGTATGTGAGCATGACATAATCATCATTTTTCTTTCGCAAATGTGTTTGAGGGTTTATCCTGATAGATCTTTTTCTAGGTTGTTCTTATTTCTTGCGTCATAAAATTTCCAGTCTTAGGATTCCATATGACAAAGCCACTGTTTGTATATCCTACAAGAACACTTCTTTCATCTCTTATACTCATTTTTTAAATACCCAAGTCATTTTGTGAATACCACAGAAAAAAATTCAATCTTGATAATTTTGTCTTGTACCATACCACATTTGAGCTGCAGTCACGTCAATAGTTGTAGCATGACTTTGTTCATGAGATAAACTGCAGTCAGAACAGTATAGCCCCACATTGGGTTTCCAATTCTTTATCCAAACAACATGGTCCTTAATTTGTTCATGATAGTACGATTTATTCTTGCTGCCTTACCAGGAAGTTCTTTAATAGCGTAGTAAATCACTGTAGCTTCCTTTTTACATCATTCCTTGAAATCAGCACTTCTATATTCTCCTTCTTTGTCATATCTTATTTTTTTCGGCCTTCAGATTGAGATGAGTTTAACTTCCACTTGCGTATTCATTGATGTAGCCTTCATTTTCATCTTTTGTGTTCAGAAGATATACCCTGAAGAAATGTGTATAATCATCAAGACACGTTAAAAATTGTTCTTAATTGAGATAAGTTAGGGGATTATCTTATCACGTACACTAGAGAGAATAATCTCAAGGAATCTCATTGCTCTGTATGACACAGTGTTGAATGGTTTTCATACTTGCTTTGCCATCATGTTTCACAATAAGAAGTGTCACATCATCACACAGTTTTGGTGTTTTCTTCTTTAGATGTGCTAGTTTTTGTGCCACTGTTTTCTTCTTTAGTGCCATTAGTACTTCTTTTTTACGGTAATTTCCAACGTTAATGATGTACAGTCCATTTTCTGATTTGTTGCCCTACAAAATAACATCTCCATCTTTCACAATCTTCACCTTTTCCTTGTCAAAAGTTCCCACTCGTCCCTTTTCAGAGATGACATTTACTGACAATAAATTTCTTGACAATTCACGGACTTGGGGCGTATTTTCAACAACACCTGTTATGATCCAGCTTCACAAACAAGATAAGAACACATGAAATTTCCGTTTGCAAGCTCAGTTTTAGTATTTTTGCAGCTATTCAAACGTGACATAATTTTCCTTTCACATGTGCTCATTGCTTCCACTCTCTGTCTTATCAGTATTCTTTTCTTCCATCAGAAAGAAAAACTGTCTTTGGCGCTTTCTTCATCTTCCCAAGTTCCTCTTTGTAAGAAAGGCAGTTCCTATATTGCCCAGCAGTTTCCTAGATGATATTCACCACGTGGAGGGCACTGTGTTTGGTTCCAGTTTTTTAACACTCGATTACATGGTGACCTGAACCTCCATACCTAAAATATTTCACCGATTTGTCATTTTTCTTATTCTGATCTTTCTTCTTGTGCATGCGGATCTGAACGCAACACCTAATTCTTCTTTATTTTTCTTCATTTTATCTTCTTCTGATTGAAGTCTTGATTTCAGATGACGATGTCTTGGTCTCTTCTCAGATCTTACAGTGCAGTTCGTTCAGCTGCGGTAATGTTAAAGCTGGTCTTCTTAGGTGGCGCCCCAGTCAGGATACGGCATGAATCACGCCTAATCTCTTCGGCAGCTTCCGTAGGAAGTTTCAGAACAGCCTGTTCTATTCCACTAATCACATCTCGGATAGGAATGGTCCCAGGTGTAGGAGCAAGATTCAGACCTTTCTCTAGCACCGAAAGTGCAGCGTCGTCCAGCGTTTTTTCCGTGACATCATCATCTTACCTGCTGACAAAGGAAACGCTACTGTTCTCCTCTCACGCACAGAATATAACAGCAAGATGCACAAACTGCTCGAGGATCCTGCATAAATTAAAAAGTGATCCGACGGGTAGGATCCAGAGGAAGACTTTGGAACTCATCAGAAAGAGCTCGATCCCAGCGCAAGTCGCTAATGGTTCACGTCAACAAGCTGCAGTTCCTCCTAGACTATGGCCTACCCAAGATCCATAAGAATGGGGTGCCTCTGTGCCCCATCGTGAGCAACACTGGAGCACCTGCCAAATATCTGACGTCACTATTGGGACCTCTCGTAGGCAAGTGCGACCATCATATTCGCAACACTGAGGATTTCATAGGCCGCTTGAAAACTCTTAGACTGCAATCATCGGATCTCTTAGTAAGTTTCGATGTTGTGTCTTTATTTACAAGGGTCCCCTTGCAGGACTCTTTAGAGCTCATTAGTAACAAGTTTGAGGAGGACATAGTGGCACTATTTGAACATGTGCTTACTTCAACATACTTCTTATTTCAAGACCAATCCTGTGTTGGCCAATTATTTTATGAAGGACTTTGAAGATAAAGCACTACAGTCAGCCACTCTCAAACCCTCTTGTTTTCTGCGGTATGTTGACGATACGTTTGTGGCGTGGCCACACGGACTGGATACTCTACCTACGTTTCTTCAACATTTAAATTCACTCCATCCGAATATTAACTTCACTATGGAAGTGGAAAAAGTTGGCACTTTACCTTTTCTTGATGTTTTGGTACGAAGGAAAGCAGATGGAACCTTGGGACACAGCGTATACCGCAAGCCAGCGCATACAGGTCTATATTTTCAGGCCACAAGCTGCCATCATCCGGCACAGTGCGGTAGTGCATTACGTACGCTAGTTCATAGAGCGCGTGTGGTATCTGACTCTGAAAGCCTGCCGAGTGAGATGCAACATTTGAAGAGTCTTCCGTCAAAACGGTTATTCTGAAAGACAGATACGTAATGCATTCAGGTGCAAACGAGTTCAGTCTATGGAACTGAATGAAGATACGAAGACACCCACCACCTTGGCCTTCTTGTCGTACTTTGGTGGCATGTCGTCAAGAATCGGAAGAGTTCTCGAAAGATATGGCATCAAGTGTGTTTTCCGACCATCTGCAAAACTGAGGAACCTGTTAGCGGTCGCGCGGTTCCAGACTGAAGCGCCTAGAACCGCTCGGCCACAGTGGCCGGCTTACTTTGGATCAGGTGGTCGAGTAGCTGCTGGGGTATAGCCTCTCATTCTTGCACCAGTGCCTGTTGGAACTCCTAAAGTGTCGTAGGGGTTTGAAGATGTGCAGCGATACGTTGACCGAGAGCATCCCAGACATGCTCTATGGGGTTTATGTCTAGAGAACAGGCAGACCAATCCATTCTCCTGATATCTTCTGTTTAAAGGTACTGCTCCACGATTGCAGCTCTGTGGGGCCGTGCGTTATCATCCATCAGGAGGAAGGTGGCACCCACTGCACCCCTGAAAAGGCTGACATACTGGTGCAAAATGACGTTCCGATACACCTGACCTGTTAAAGTTCCTCTGTCAAAGACAGGTAGGGGTGTACGTGCACCAATCATAATCCCACCCCACTCCATCAAACCACGACCTCCACACAGGTCCCTTTCAAGGACATTAAGGGGTTGGTATCTGGTTCCTGCTTCATGCCAGATGAAAACCCGGTGAGAATCACTGTTCAGACTATACCTGGACTCGTCCGTGAACGTAACCTGGGACCACTGTTCCAGTGACGATGTACTGTGTACTTGACACCAGGCTTTACGGGCTCTCCTGTGACCAGGGGTCAGTGTAGTGCAACTTTCGGGTCTCCAGGTGAATAAACCGTGTCTGTTCAGTCGTATGTAGACTGTGTGTCTGGAGACAATTGTTCTAGTGGCTGCGGTAAAGCCCAGAGCAAGGCTACCTGCAGTACTCTGTGGCCGTCTTCTTGTGGTGTTGTACACTGTGGACGTCCCGTACTGTAGCGCCTGGACACGTTTCCTGTCTGCTGGAATCGTTGCCATAATCTTGAGATCACACTTTGTGGCACACGGAGGGCCCATGCTACGACCTGCTGTGTGTGATCAGCCTGCAGTCGCACTAGTATTCTACCCTTCATAACGTCATCAACATGAGTTCTTTGAGCCATTTTCAACACAAAGTCACCATTAGCACGTGTGAAAACGTCTGCACACTTACTCGCTGCACCGTACTCTGACATACACCAACACACCTCTGCTTATTTGGACTGCTGCCAGCCCCACCGTGCGACGACCGCAGGTCAAATGCACCGCATGGTCACACCCCGAGGTGATTTAAACTAGCAAACCGCTCACCAGAGCGTTGTTTCACCATGTATCAGCATTATCCTTAATTTATCAGCATGAGTGGTTAGGTTAGGGTAGTGGTGTTTAACGTCCCGTCGACAACGAGGTCATTAGAGACGGAGCGCAAGCTCGGGTTAGGGAAGGATGGGGAAGGAAATCGGCCGTGCGCTTTCAAAGGAACCATCCCGGTATTCGCCTGAAACGATTTAGGGAAATCACGGAAAACCTAAATCAGAATGGCCGGAGACGGGATTGAACCGTCGTCCTCCCGAATGCGAGTCCAGTGTGCTAACCACTGCGCCACCTCGCCCGGTGCATGAGTGTAGAAATGCGTAAACAAGAGCAAAACATTGAACAAACTGATTCTTTAGACCAAGTTCAGTCAGAAGATCAAATAAAGGTTACAGACTTGACAGAAGGCCTCAGTTAAAAAAGGTTAACAAATTTTAAAAAAATGTAGGATCCAACGAGATGCTTACTTCCACCATAAAACGGGACATAACAATTTTATTAATGCGCTAAGAGGATATTTTGCGTGAGAATTAAGAATGACTCGTCAAACTACATTTTTAGATTTTAGGAAGCAGTCTACGTCACAATAACATTGGTTTACATTGTTGCAGTGAATAATACTATTCTGTAATATGATTTGTTTTATTGTTTAACATTTAATAAATGTTTTTCTCGTAATTACATCGTTTTCTGTAAACTCTGGTCCCAGTTGAACACAATTTGCATGTAGGCCTATTTATACGCAAAATTGGACCCTGACTTGCGCGAATTTGCCTTATTGCGGTATCGTTCGGTCCACCTAGTCCGAGGTATTAATGTATTGCTAAAGTGAGTGTATTCCAAAGTGTATTAGATAAGTAAGGCTTTCAGTAATCTGCTAAAAACGAATGTTCTTAATCGAGCTCGTCATTACCCACTTCTTCGAACTATCAGTAAATGAAATAAATACATCGTAAACTCCTTGAAGTGGAGAGTTGATGTTCTAAGACACGAGCAACGTGTTACTTTCAGCCACATACGTCTCGCGTAATGACCACTAACAGATAATGATAGAAACTGCAGTTCATATGGAGGCTTAGCGATTGTTGTCCTTCCCGTGGATGATTCGTGAATGGGACAGGGTATGGGGAAAAAGATTGAAGTACCTTCCGCCAAACATCGTAAGATGGCTAGTGAAGTGCAAATGTAGATGTAGATGTAGGCGCTGTAATCTGACGCCAATTGAGCAAGGACGTTCGTTGGCTTCAACCAGGGACAGCCAGCGTAAATCCCTGAGATTACGGACATCGGACAGGGTTATGTAAACTGGTTCCGGAACTGGAAATCGCTCGCTTTAAGTGTGAATGGAAATTACGTCGGAGTGTTTGTTACAGTTAGGTACGTGTCGCCCGGAATGTCTGGACCATTTTAAGGTCGCACTTCAATGTCAGCACGAGGACAAACCGGTTCCGTATGCATATGATATTATGATTAATCGTTATGACCTTCCGCTGCAGAATTTAATAAGACCTAGGATTCTTTCAAGCAGTAACAGTTTTTCGCTTTGCAGCTCAGGTGAAATATATCTGTTTGTGGGGTGTATCCTGAGGCTGGTTTTAGACATGTGTATTGTCCACAGAATTTAACATAGGGGGCCGACAAATGTGACATAAACAACACTGCTTCAGACGAAACGCGTTTTCTTTGTTTAATAAATATGCCATTTGAATAGCTAGTGGTTGGTAAGCTTACTAAAAATCAAGTTCAGTCTTATGCCAACAGTTACTGAAGTAAAATTAAGCCTCAGATATACGCAAGGAAGACAGCAGTGTGATAGCTGTCCGTTAGACTCAACCGCAAGTACACCAGATATTATTCGGCATCAAATGCTGATACAGTATAAATCTGATACGCGGGAGTCGACAGTGAGAGTCGTTTCTAGGTTATCTGGTTAAGCGCATGTTCCCCGAAGAGTCGTGGGGAGCTAGTTCATATCAAATTGTAAATGATAATATGATGCGCATTGGTGTTATTTCACGTGTGTCCAAGATTTCCGTTGTGTTCTTCCCATTTCCAGTAGTATCAATGAACAACTACCCGTATACAGATCAGCGGCTTACAGTCCGACTGTCGACAGTCACGAAATGTGGCAGGACAGACAGCAACAACGATGAACGGTAAGTAGGCAGACGGTTGGTACAAGTTTTTGTAGGGGCAATCAAAATTAAAATTGCATTGTTTCCTATTGCGTAGTACTATGTGCCCGAAAACAGTCTTGAGTAGTGATCGAGCCGTCTGGCACACTGAATGCTGAAGAGGCCCAGAATTATTTCCAGACTTGTGGAACAAATAGGGAGATTTAACCTACGATTCTTGAAAATTTTGATGGGACTGGATCCATAGCCATTATGTTATTTTTTAGTATATTCAGTCTACTTGCAATTGTAATTTCTACATTCTCCCATTTTCAAGCATAAAGGGAAGTAAAGGCTCACTACACACAGTTAAGACGTGACACGCAGTACCATGGTTTCCAGCAGCCTGAACAGATTACAACAGGCCACCACGGTGGCTGCACGAACTTTTATATATATACTGTAGATGAAGCTACTGTTGGAATGTTATTTATGTGCTCGCCATATGACTCATTGTCACTCATTGTGTGGGAGCACGCGTATACTTATGCCATCATACGTATTTGCTTTCAGACTGCTGGAAACCGTGTTCGAACATGTCACTACTTAGTAGGGGTAGAGGTGGGGGAGAGGGACGAGTGAGAGGGGTGTGGGTTGGAGTTTTTTTTTTTTTTTTTTTTTTTTTCCAAGTCTTGTGTTGCTTATATAAAGTCTGGAGTTGCTGATTATCAGGCATCAGTAAAGTTGTTTCGCCCATACACAACTTTCAATAGTTCGCAAGTGTGTTGCCATGGATGGATGTCTAATACTGCAGAGAACTTTCCGGGTTTCCAGGCTACCGCAGCGGTTTTGGAAGTGCGCACATGATTCCTACGCAGAGGCCGTATAGTAAGCCGTGGATCCAGTAACTAGCTGGAGGTGGTGCTCAATGAGAAAGCGGACTAGGCAATATTCAATTTGCAGACATTAAATTCCCTTTGTTTCCGTGGAAAATTGAGTGTGGTATTAGTGTAAACTGCAGGAAGTTGCCAAGGAGTTAGGTGCAGGTAGAGTGTGAACTGTTGGCTGTGTACATATTCTAGTTCAGCTGTTTTATCTCGGAACCCTTGTGGAATTGATTAGATAGCTAAATGCCTTTAATTATTGAATTTGGGCTGGATATAAGTTTATCCCGGTCAAGCGCGTCAAAGCGGAGGAAGAGGATATTGGTGTTTAACGCCCCGTCGACAACTATGTCATTTGTGACGGACAGCAAGCCTGGATTAGGAAATGATGGGGAAGGAAATCGGCCGTGTCCTTTGCAAAGAAACCAACCCTGCATTTACCTGAAGCGATTTAGGGCAATCACGTAAAACGTAAATCAGGATGGCCGGACTGGGGTTTGAACCGTCGTCCTCCCGAATGTGAATCCTTTATGCTAACCATTGCTCCACCTGACTCGGTGCCCCTTATTTAGACAGATTTTAATAGTGTAATGGTGCTGATAATTAATTCAAGCCCTCCAATAACTGTTGCCGTGTAAATGTGCGCGCCACACATCGCTGAAGGTGAGATTCCAATACGGCGGCTGTCATGACGCAAGCCATGCGGCAGTACCCGTGCGCTTGTCGAGCGGCACTCCTTTCGTGTAAATGAATGCCGGTTCGGTCGCGTAACCGAAGACTTGCTCTCAGTTGCGTTGAAGTGCTGTTGCGCGCGTGCATGGATGTGGTTTGTGTCGCCACAGGCGCCGCACTCATTTATGGTATCCAGTAGTAACACACTCAATTTCAGTGATTCACTTAAGCAATAAGGAGATCGTTGCTGTTCAGTATTTTTCCCCGATTGCATCTTGAGGCTGACTCTCCGTGCAAGTGCACTGTTTATGATGACGAGCTACATACCAGCCAGAGGGTTGTACAGCTGCGGCCCCCGGAATTCATCTGCTCCGATTCACTCAAATTATTACTCGTACAAGCCATACAATGCGATTAACCAGCAAGGAAACCTCTTCAGTCCATACAGGAACCACACCGTCGTCTACAACACCTGAGGAAGAGTGTGATATTCTCCTGGGCACCGAGGAAAGCGATAATTACGGGCAATGAACTGGCAGTCAGAGCAGCCAACGAAGCCTGTAAAGTGACAGATCATTATAGTCCTCTCGGCTGCTGTACCCTGCATATCAAAACAGCACGATGATGCTTCATTGCAGGTGGTCGCGGATTGATTAAAGTAGCCCAGCTGATTTCAGTTACTGGAAACCTGTTGACTCGTTCCCAGAGAGTGCACAGCGCTTCGCTGCACTGTTTTCCCATCGACAGAGAAGATTCACCAGTGTATAGTGCTTCTGGTTACATTTATCTCTAAGACCAGATTGCACTAGAAAGGCTTGCCCATAATTTGAATATTAACTTGCAATTTTTTTGAGCGATAGCACAATGTCACAATGTCCCAAAAGTTTAATACGTTTTTAATTGGTCTACTCAACTAGGGAAACAAACGAAAAAAATGCAAATAACAACATTTAAAAGCATCGAGAACAAAAGACTGGTAGATCAAGTTGAGGGCAAAGTTAAACCGATTTAGCTAGACCTCAGATCGGCAGATTATCGCTGTCTTCAGGTGCCCGGCAGCCAAACAACAGAACTAGGGAGAGAATGAATTATTTTCTTGTGATTTCGACGTGCTGGTAACTACCCTCTCTGATCAATCACTGACTTGCCTCGACATTAATCGACTCAAACCCTTTCGATCTAACCCTGGTAGCCAAGTTTTTGACAATCGGGAAAGCCCCTAAGTAGCAGCACAATGATGAAAAGCTAAACTCTGCCTCCGAAAATAATAATACCGCACAAGTCACAGCACAGTTGCCACTCACAAACGCTATAATCACTGCCACAAAACCTTTCTCTTAAAATTACAAAAACTGTTCCGCACTATTTCGAGTGTTAAACGAAATGTACTAATGAACATACCCGCAAGTTGGCAGTTGTGCAGGATTTAGTCATCAATTAGTGGCTTTAGCTGGGTATAGCCTACCTGGTAAAAGGTGTGAACTACGAGGGTTGCCCAGGAAGTAATGCATTGCATTTTTTTTCTCATCCGAAAACAATGCTACGAATGTAAAACGTTACGTATGTATTTGAAGTCTCCCTAGTGAGCTCACCAAGTTTACGCCACTTCCGACAGATAGCGTAGCTGCATGACAGTTTCAAAACGGCGACTGTAGGTGATATACGTTACAAGCAACGTGATGTCATTGAATTTCTCACTGCAGAGGAAGAAACTGTGGGGAATATTCACAAACGCTCGTGCGAAGTCTATGGAGCTCCTGCTGACGACAGAAGTACAGTTAGTCCCCGGACACGGAAGGTGAGGCCATCAGGAGGCGGTTCGGTGGAGCTCCACGATCTGCAGCGGTCGGGGAGACCATCCACGGCTGTCACGGCTGTCACAACTGACACATCTGACCTAGCCCCCTCGGACTTCCACTTGTTTGGGCCATTGAAGGATGCCATGCATGGAAGACATTTTGAGGACGATGAGGAGGTGATTCACACAATGAAGCACTGGCTCCGCCACCAGGACAAGGATTGGTACCGACAGGGCAAACACGTCCTTGTTTCGCGCTGGAGGAAGTCCACGGAACGGAATGGAGATTACGTGTAAAAGTGGGGTGTGTAGATAAAACACCTTTCTTTCGTTTGCGTATTTCTCATTATGTTCAATAAAGAATTGTAGAAGAAAAAATGCGGAGCATTAGTTTCTGGGCAAGCCTCATATTTTCTTCGCCGAACTCAAACCTATATCATACCTAGAGGCGGTGATACACGGTATCAACATGCTATCTCCTGGGGGACGGTGAGGGGGAGGGTGTAGGGTGTGGTGGGGTGGACACACATTACTCTATTTCCAGTATGGTGATCGATCGATAATAATGTCTGCTACGGACGTAAGTCAGGACTAATTATGATAAAAGATTTCTGGGTATGTAATATAACTGTCAGTAAAATAAGCCGACGAATAGTCCGTGGATGGAGTCTAATAATTTGAAGAAGCCCATTGCTCACAACAATCTCGCTAACTACACTACTGGCCATTATAATTGCTACACCACGAAGATGACGTGCTACAGATGCGAAATTTAACCGACAGGAAGAGGATGCTGTGATATGCAAATGATTAGCTTTTCAGAGCATTCACACAAGGTTGGCGCCGGTGGCGGCACCTACAACGTGCTGACATGAGGAAAGTTTCCAAACGATTTCTCATACACAAACAGCAGTTGACCGGCGTTTCCTGGTGAAACGTTGTTGTGATGCCTCGTGTAAGGAGGAGAAATGCGTACCATCACGTTTCCGACTTTGATAAAGGTCGGATTGTAGCCTATCGCGATTGCGGTTTATCGTATCGAGACATTGCTGCTCGCGTTTTCGAGACCCAATGAAAGTTAGCACAATATAGAGTCGGTGGGTCCAGGAGGGCAATATGGAATGCCGTGCTGGATCCCAACGGCCTCGTATCACTAGCAGTCGAGATGATAGGCATCTTATCCGCATGGGTGTAACGGATCGTGCAGACACGTCTCGATCCCTGAGTCTACATATGGGGACGTTTGTAAGACAACAACCATGTGCACGGACAGTTCGAGGACGTTTGCAGCAGCATGGACTGTCAGCTCGGAGACCATGGCTGCGGTTACCCCTGACGCTGCATCACAGACAGAAGCCCCTGCGATGGTGTACTCAACGATAAACCTCGGTGCACGAATGGCAAAACGTCATTTTTTCTAATGAATCCAGGTTCTGTTTGCAGCATCATGATGGTCGCATCCGTGTTTGGCGACATCACCGTGAACGCACATTGGAAGCGTGTATTTGTTATCGCCATACTGGCGTATCACCCTATGTGTTCGTATGGGGTGCCATTGGTTACACGGCTCGGTCAGCTCTTGTTTGCATTGACGGCACTTTGAACAGTGGACGTTACATTTCAGATGTGTTGCGACCCGTTGCTCTACCCTTCATTCGATCCCTGCGAAACCCTACATTTCAGCAGGATAATGCACGACCGCATGTTGCAGGTCCTGTACGGGCCTTTCTGGATACAGAAAATGTTCGACTGCTGCCCTGGACAGCACATTCTTCCGATCTCGCACCAACAGGAAACGTCTGGTCAATGGTGGCCCAGCAACTGGGTCGTCACAATACGCCAGTCACTACTGTTGATGAACTGTGGTATCGTGCTGAAGCTGCATGGGCAGCTGTACCTACCTATACACCCCATCCAAGCTCTGTTTGACTCAATGCACAGGCGTATCAAGGCCGTTATTACGACCAGTGGTGGTTGTTCAGGGTACTGACTTGTCAGGATCTATGCAACCAAATTGCGTGAAAATGTAATCACATGTCAGTTCTAGTCTAATATATTTGTCCAATGAATACGCGTTTATCATCTGCATTTCTTCTTGGTGTAGCAATTTAAATGGCCAGTAGTGTATATCCATAAAACGTATGTTAACTGACACTGTGCGCAGAAGTCTATGTGATTTGAGTCAGGGCTACGTCCATTAGTGAGTTAGTTATTTTAGTAACTACATTGAGAAGTCATGGGATAGCGATATGCACATATAAGGAAGGCGGTAGTATCGGGTACACAAAGTATAGGAGGGCAGTGCATTGGTGAAGCTGTCGTTTGTACTCTAGTGATTTATGTGAGAAAGTGTCCGACGTGCTTATGGTCGCGCGACGGGAATTAATAAATCTCTAACGCGGAATGGCTGTTGGAACTAGGCGCAGGGGACGTTACACTTCTGAAATTGTTAGGGAATTCAATATTCCGAGATCCGCAGTGTCAAGTATGTGGCGAAAATACCACATTTCAGTCATTACCCATCACCATGGGCAACCAAGTGGCTGGCGGGCTTCACAAATGACCGAGATCAGCGGCGTTTGCGTAGATTTGTCAGAGCTAAATGAGAAGCAACATGGCGTCAAATAACCGCAGAAATCAATGTGGGACGTAGGACGAACGTATTCGTTAGGACAGGGCGGCGAAATCTGGCGTTAATGGGCTATGGCAGCAGACGATCGACACGAGTGCCCTCGCTAAGATAACGACGTCGCATGCAGCTCTAGTGTAATCGTGACCGTATCGGTTGGACAATAGACGACTGGAAAACCGTGGCTGGTCAAATAAGTCTCTATTTCAGTTGGTAAGAGCTGATGGTAGGGTTCTAGTGGGGAGCAGCCCCCACGAATCCATGGACACAAGCCCTGTGCATGCTGGTGGTGGCTCCTTAATGGTGTGGTTTGTGTTTATAGGAACGTAATGGGTCCTGTGGACCCACTGAACCGATAATTGACTCGAAATGATTATGTTCGGCCACTTGGAGACCATCTGCAGCCATTCATGGACTTAATGTTCCCAAACAAGGATGGAATTTTCTTGGATGACAATGGTCCGTGTCGCCGGGACTCAATTGTTCGCAATTGGTTTGAAGAACATTCAGGATATTTGGAGGGAATGATTTGTCCATCCAGATCACTCGACATGAATCCCGTCGAACGTCTATGGGACATAATCGAGGGGTCAGTTCATGCACAGAAGCCTGCATCGGCAAAAATTTGCAATTATGGACGGTTATAGAGGTAGCAGGGCTCAGTATATCTGCAGTAGAATTCCAGCGACTTGTTGAGTCCATTCTACGTCGAGTTGCTGGACTATGCCGGGCTACAGGAGGTCCGACACGATATTAAGAGGTATCCCATGCCTTTTCATTTCGTTTCCTCCTCCCATGTGTGGTTCACGATATTTGTCAGCAGTGTAGTTTTCGGTTTGTAGTTGTGAAAATGATTCTTAATCGTACTGTTGGACACTCTCTTTGCACCCTGGAGAAGTCTTTCTTTCAAATGAGTCTAATTTTTCAACACTTGAGGCAATAAATCTTTCATGGTGCTTTTCGTCGACTGACTTGGGTGTATTCACTTAACTCTTCGTAATACTTCCATGAGTCACCTGATCTCATTGCCCTTTAGCTTCATCTGATGGTTGAATTTAGAGACTTCTGCAGAATATCTGCGCTTCAGCTAAGTGTCGCTGTTTTCTGTACTTGGCGCCTGAGAAGTGGAACTCTCTTTTAGCTAACAGCTGTGGCGAATTCTGGCAACTTGCCGCGACGTTGCCTCTGCTGTAGATGAGTGGTTTCTCGTTTTGTTTATGCTATCTCTAAGATGACTCGATTAGCGACTGAGTTACTCATGCTGTGATTGATTTCTGATGTCCTGGAAGCAAAGCAAAACAAAAAAAGAAAGATTCAAATGGCTCTGACCACTATGGGACTTAGCATCTGAGGTCATCAGTCCCCTAGAACTTAGAACTACTTAAACCTAACTAACCTAAGGACATCACACACATCCATGCCCGAGGCAGGATTCGAACCTGCGACCGTAGTGGTCTCGCGGTTCCAGACTGAAACGCCTAGAATCCCTCGGCCACACCCGCCGGCGGAAGCAAAGCAAACACGATTGATTTGGAACAAGTGAACAGTTAGAAAAATTCACTACACGTCAGATACTGTGGTCAGGCGAATACAGGGTTATCAATAAAAAATCAAATAGAGGTAATGCAGGAGTAGGTTTAATAATGAATAAAAAAATAGGAGTGCAGGTAAGCTACTACAAACAGCATAGTGAACGCAAGATAGACACGAAGCCCATCCATGCCTACTACAGTAGTACAAGTTTACATGCCAACTAGCTCTGCAGAGGATGAAGAAATTGATGAAATGTATGATGAGATAAAAGAAATTATTCAGGTAGTGAAAGGAGACGAAAATTTAATAGTCATGGGTGACTGGAAATCGAGAGTAGGAAAAGGGAGAGAAGTAGTAGGTGAATATGGGTTGGGGTTAAGAAATGAAAGAGGAAGCCGTCTGGTAGAATTTTGCACAGAGTATAACTTAATCATAGCTAACACTTGGTTCAAGAATCATAAAAGAAGGTTGTATACATGGAAGAATCCTGGAGATACTAGCAGGTATCAGATAGATTATATAATGGTAAGACAGAGATTTAGGAACGAGGTATTAAATTGTAAGACATTTCCAGGGGCAGATGTGGACTCTGACCACAATTTATTGGTTATGACCTGTAGATTAAAACTGAGGAAACTGCAAAAAGGTGGGAATTTAAGGAGATGGGACCTGGATAAACTGAAAGAACCAGAGGTTGTACAGAGTTTCAAGGAGAGCATAAGGGAACAATTGACAGGAATGGGGGAAAGAAATACAGTAGAAGAAGAATGGGTAGCTCTGAGGGATGAAGTAGTGAAGGCAGCAGAGGATCAAGTAGGTAAAAAGGCGAGGGCTAATAGAAATCCTTGGGTAACAGAAGAAATATTGAATTTAATTGATGAAAGGAGAAAATATAAAAATGCAGTAAATGAAGCAGACAAAAAGGAATACAAACGTCTCAAAAATGAGATCGACAGGAAGTGCAAAATGGCTAAGCAGGGATGGCTAGATGACAAATGTAAGGCTGTAGAAGCTTACCTCACTAGAGGCAAGATAGATACTGCCTACAGAAAAATTAAAGAGACCTTTGGAGAAAAGAGAGCCACTTGTATGAATATCAAGAGCTCAGATGGAAACCCAGTTTTAAGCAAAGAGGCGAATGCAGAAAGGTGGAAGGAGTATATAGAGGGTCTATACAAGGGCTATGTACTTGAGGACAATATTATAGAAATGGAAGAGGATGTAGATGAAGATGAAATGGGAGATATTATACTGCGTGAAGAGTTTGACAGAGCATTGAAAGACCTGTGTCGAAACAAGGCCCCGGGAGTAGACAACATTCCATTAGAACTACTGACGGCCTTGGGAGAGCCAGTCCTCACAAACCTCTACCATCTGGTGAGCAAGACGTATGAGACAGGCGGAATACCCTCAGACTTCAAGAAGAATATAATAATTCCAATCTCAAAGAAAGCAGGTGTTGACAGATGTGAAAATTACCGAACTATCAGTTTAATAAGTCACAGCTGCAAAATAATAACGCGAATTCTTTACAGACGAATGGAAAAACTGGTAGAAGCCGACCTCGGGGAAGATCAGTTTGGATTCCGTAGAAATGTTGGAACACGTGAGGCAATACTGACCTTACGACTTATCTTAGAAGCTAGATTAAGGAAAGGCAAACCTACGTTTCTAGCATTTGTAGACTTAGAGAAAGCTTTTGACAATGTTGACTGGAATACTCTCTTTCAAATTCTAAAGGTGGCAGGGTAAAATAGAGTGAGCGAAAGGCTATTTACAATTTGTACAGAAACCAGATGGCAGTTATAAGAGTCGAGGGGCACGAAAGGGAAGCAGTGGTTGGGAAGGGAGTGAGACAAGGTTGTAGCCTCTCCCCGATGTTATTCAATCTGTATATTGAGCAAGCAGTAAAGGAAACAAAAGAAAAGTTCGGAGTAGGCATTAAAATCCATGGAGAAGAAATAAAAACTTTGAGGTTCGCCGATGACATTGTAATTCTGTCAGAGACAGCAAACGATTTGGAAGAGCAGTTGAACGGAATGGACAGTGTCTTGAAAGGAGGATATATGATGAACATCAACAAAAGCAAAACGAGGATAATGGAATGTAGTCGAATTAAGTCGGGGGATGCTGAAGGAATTAGATTAGGAAATGAGACACTTAATGTAGTAAAGGAGTTTTGCTCTTTGGGGAGCAAAATAACTGATGATGGTCAAAGTAGAGAGGATATAAAATGTAGACTGGCAATGGCAAGGAAAGCATTTCTGAAGAAGAGAAATTTGTTAACATCGAGTACAGATTTAAGTGTCAGGAAGTCGTTTCTGAAAGTATTTGTATGGAGTGTAGCCATGTATGGAAGTGAAACATGGACGATAAATAGTTTGGACAAGAAGAGAATAGAAGCTTTCGAAATGTGGTGCTACAGAAGAATGCTGAAGATTAGATGGGTAGATCACATAACTAATGAGGAGGTATTGAATAGGGTTGGGGAGAAGAGAAGTTTGTGGCGCAACTTGACTAGAAGAAGGGATCGGTTGGTAGGACATGTTCTGAGGCATCAAGGGATCACAAATTTAGCATTGGAGGGCAGTGTGGAGGGTAAAAATCGTAGAGGAAGACCAAGAGATGTATACACTAAGCAGATTCAGAAGGATGTAGGTTGCAGTAAGTACTGGGAGATGAAGAAGCTTGCACAGGCTAGAGTACCATGGAGAGCTGCATCAAACCAGTCTCAGGACTGAAGACCACAACAACAACAAGCATCGTTGTACCACTCACAGACGAAATCTTATTTCGTCGGCAATAAGGGAGATGATTATCAATATGAACAACTATAACTGTTAATTTGAACAACACAGCCTGCTACGTAATTAAGCTGTTGCTTTAAAAAAAAGCTAGGCACATAAATAGCACTCAATGGAATGGCGACAGGGAAGGCATCCGGCCACCCCTTAACCTGGCCATAGCAAATTTGTTTATAACTGTACTGACCCTGCGCCGAAGCCAGAGAATGGCATGAAGAAAAAGAAGAAAATAATATAGTAAATGTGCCAGAGTGGCTTCTAGTAGAAATATCAATTGAGAAAGATGATATTTATCAGTAGGCATGATTAGCACCCACAGGTTATAATGGGGCATAACAGATAGTGGAGTGCTACGCTGCGTAAACGGTACTTTTTGCCTGTGTATAGTTTTACTTTCGGCGGACCTATGTATAATGTGCTGTATATTCTGCACTATAATGTAGACGTGTCATGAGTGCTAAACTCGTAATGAAACAAAATTTATAACCAAAAAATTTTTTAAGCTCAGAAGATGTTTCGACTGTTGAAACCGATTGCCAATAATAAATATTGATTAATGCGGTCCTGCATATATAAAATTCTTTCAAGTGAAATAGAGATCGCTCCTTTCCATTTCCTCAACATGAGAAACTTCAGTCGTATGCTAGAATATTCTCATTCAGTCTGGCTACGCTAATAGTATATTTTCGGTGATTTTCAATTTGCAGAAATCAACGTCAGAAGCAACTGGACTTCTTTTATTTTCCTGTTGTAGGTGACAACCAAGTGTTCCCTGATTAATTATCCATCCTGATTCTGCAGAATGTAAAAGAGGAAACTATTACTAGTGTGGTTATTCTATAATCTTCTTTAATCTACAATCCGTGGAAGTCGTAGTTCAGGGCGAAGGTGGTTCTGTGATGTTTTGGAGGTGTTGCGATGACTTGGGCTCATTCATTCAGGTTACGGTGAATCTCAACAAGGACACTTATTTTAACATTCTCGGTGACCAGATATTGCCCTTTCTTCGTGATCAATAAGTTCCGTCATCCAAGATGACAACGGCTGTGCTCAGAAGGCAGCACGCATACTGTCACGGTTTTACGAACGTTCGAGCACCCAGTCGCACTTCGACCGGTCCGCTGAATCAATCGCTCTTAATCTCATAGGAAATGTGTGGGACTAAAACTGAGGCTGAAATGTAGCGATTCACACCCCGTAGTCTGGTAGCTCTCAGGATCTAATTGTCAGCGAGTAACCATCGACTGGAAATTGTATACCTGAAGGTGTATATTGTTGTTTTTGGCAAAATGAGGCCATTATCAAAGTTAGAGATGATGTTATGGCGTATTAGCGTGATGCCTCTTGGTGGTGATTTGTTTTGTATGGTGAGTGAAATTACATCTTTGATTTAACTATTATTATCACTGCCACGTAAAACTACGATATCTTTTTATGGAAGCGTTGGAGAATATTGCTAACATGTACGTAATAACCGAAGAAATAATTACTCTGCAGTTTACTTGTGGGCACGAATTCAACTGTGTTGTGTGTCTGCATTATTTTCTTCGTTTACTTAGGTTGTGACGTAGTACTGAGCCCGTTTTAATCCCGGTAACGGAAGAAGTTCCAGGCTACCGCATTAGCCCCGGAAAGGGGAGATAATGTGGTAGCGTAAAATTCCTAAAGCCCTGGGTTGAGCTGTAGTCGTAGGTGTAGCGTCTCATATGGTGGGAGTATATAGCGCTGTTGACAGTTACTCGTACAGCGCATTCTGATGTTAAATCCTGGCAGCGCTTGGTGCTATTCGACAAGAATAGACAGTGTTTTCTCATCCCTTTATCTGACGCTCATGTATCCACAACACAAATACTACCAATACACTGTAAAAGGACATAACGCAGTCATCTTCAGGCCTACCTATGCAGTGTTCACGGAGTATCATGCAGTGCTGAAGCTGTGACACTCTGACAGTAAATAGGTCCGAGTAGTGAAGCGGTGCACCCATCTTAGCCAGGGTGTGTCCTGGACACAGTTGTGAGACGGTGTAGCTATTCCACTTTTACTTTTGATCTAAAAAATTAAAGGCTGCTGTTTCATAAATCGCACATGTTCTCCGCTTTTTCATACGATTTTGAGGAAACTTTCCATAAAAAAATTCTTGGGACAACACAACCAGGACGACGGAGAATCTGTAGAGATACGTGGCTTTGGAATGACACCGTCAAAGACGCGCTACACACAAATAAACGATTGTGTCATGAGTTTCTTGCCGATAAAACAGTGGAGCGATGGAATGCGTACAGAAGAGCCCGAAGAGATGCAAAGCAGGCTATAGCAGCAACCAAATCCTCATGGTTTGCTTGTACATACGCCAGACTTGACACACGTGAAGGAGAGCGGGACTTATATCGACTCGCTAAAGCAAGGCATCGCAATTCAGAAGATGTTCATCGGTTCTACGGAATCAATGATGAGACCGTTAATCTGCTGGTTACGAAGATTGTCAACGGCCGGGAGAGCGGTGTGCTAACCATATGCCCTTCTGTATCCCCATCCGGTGACGCCTAAGGGCTGTGGATGACATCGCGGCCGATTGGTATCGTTGATCCTTCAAGGCCTGTTCTGACAGTGTTTCTTTTACAGAGGCAGCATGGCTAGATATTTCCGCAAGGGACTTTCAACGACTTGGTAAGTATGTGCTACGTCGAGTTGTTACACTACTCCGGGCAAAACGAGATCCGACACGATATTAGGAGGCATCCAACTTCATTGTATGTGGAAGTTGTCCGTGACAAAGCTACAGGAACGTGTCACGTGCGAGGATTTTGCGACGGAGAATCTGTAGAGATACGTGGCTTTGGAATGACATGTTGCTTGTATTGTGCGGCATGCTTGTATTTTGCGGCATGCTGTGTCCTGTTGCTTGTATTGCTTCTATCGGAAAACTAGTGTCCCGTGGATAAGCGTCGCGCTGTATGACCTTTATCGCAACGCGTCGTGTCTCATGTTGTATTGCGTCAGTGAGAACTGCGCCTGACATTTTCAGGCGATGGACGAAAGCGATTTTATGCACTTTTTTTTATAAATTTTTTAATTGTTTTGATCGTAGAAATAGATCTTTGCGATCAGGACAATTAAAAGATTTGTTCTTTTTTAAAAATTTTAAACACCTTACTATTACGTCACTGGTCAAAGCCAACGGCTGGTATTGCACAATTCTCTTCACTCCTAGACATTTTACAGTAAACTGAAGGAAGGGAGCACAGTGAAACCATTTAGTGAGCACAGAAATATGAGATTTACGAACTACGACAAGTGGAATGCGTATTTGATCGAATAAAAACATGAATATGCCGCTAATACAGGTCATCGTAAATACTTCCAGCGTTTCGGAGGACAACTGCGCGAAAATAGAGGACGTAGAGGAAACAGACCCGTCAGTGAACACAGCATCTATCCAAGTTTATAACTTGTATTACAGTTCTTTAATGCGGGCACAGAATGCGTGGCAGCAAACGTCAATACGTGCGCGCAGTTAATTGAAGTAGCTGACACGAATTGGTCTGGAAGTCGTGACTACGCCGGCCGGAGTGGCCGAGCGGTTCTAGGCGCTACAGTCTGAATCCGCGCCACCGCTACGGTCGCAGGTTCGAATCCTGCCTCGGGTATGGATGTGTGTGATGTCCTTAGGTTAGTTATGTTTAAGTAGTTCTAAGTTCTAGGGGACTGATAACCTCAGATGTTAAGTCCCAAAGTGCTCAGAGCCATTTGAAGTCGTGACTGCAGCCCGCATTGAAAATTTGTTCACTGGGTTGCCTACGTAAGGCGCGAAGTAAGTCGATGCGATAATACGGAGCGGATGGTTTGCCTATACGGGGCAGTCAAATGAATACCGAACAGACGGCTCAACGAGGGCATGAAATGGTTCGATTCAGAAGTAATCACTACACACGATAAGACATTTATGCTTCTGGGAGGCGAGACGATGAGTTACGTTCTTAGAACGCGGTCGGCAACTGCCAGACCTACAGCCTCACCCACTCTTGCACCTTCTCGTCCGACTGAAACCGACGTCCACTCATGTCTTTCTTCAGGTCACCAAAGATGTGAAATCCCACGGTGAGAGATCAGGGCTGTACGGAGAATGTCGCACTGTTTCCCTACCAAATAGCTGAAACATAGCCCCTGTCCGGTTGGTATCGTGTGGCAGCTGTTGTGGTGCAACAGGATGATCCCACCCGACTGCATTTCTGGGTGTTTTCACTTTATGGCGGAACGCAGTTTCTGCGCAGTGTATTCATAGTGCTGCTCATTGATTGTACTTCCACGTCCGGCAAACTCGACGAATGGAAGGCCCCTGCTATCGAAGAAGGACTCTCATGACCTTGCCGATACTTTGTGTTACAGCTTTGGATTTCCTTGGGGTGGGGGGGGGGGGGGGGGAGGTGTGGGCTGTTTCCACTGTCGGTTGGTTGGTTAATATGAAGAGAGGGCACCAAACAGCGAGGTGATTAGTCCCATCGGATTAGAGAATGATGAGGAGGAATTTCCTCAGTGCCATTTTAAAGAAACCGTCGCGGCATTTGCCTGAAGCGATTTAGTGAAATCACGGAAAACCTGGATCAGGATGGCCGGACGCGAGTTTGAATCGTTATCTTCTAGAATGCGAGTCCAGTCTACTAACCACTGCTCCACCTGCCTCGGTGTTTCCACTGTTAGCTTTGGTGTTTGTCCTCGGGACTGCAACATTCTCTTACAGGCCTTTGCGACCTGAAGAAAGACAGGAGTGGATGTCGGTTTGAGTCAGACGAGGAAGTGCCAGAGTGGGTGCGGCTGTGGATCCGGCAGACGCCGACCGTGTTCTACGAAACAGGAATCGATCGTCTCGTCTTCCAATGGGATAAATGACTTAACGAGTGCGGTAATTACTTTTGAATGGAACCATTCACAGGTCCCGTTGTGGCGGGTGTTCGGTTTCCATTTGACTGACCCTCATACTGTACATGTTCTGACAGGCTTGTCGCGTAGTCCAACTCCGGCGCTTATTACGAATCGAAACTTGAAGAGATGCTCTATTCACTAATATGAGTCGTCTTCTGAAACCCCAGAGGTGCTTATGAATAATCCTGTACAAAGAAAGATTCATCTCATGACCCCCCAGGGTACCCGAGAGCGCTAACGCGCTGCTTCCTGGACTCGGGTAGGCGCGCCGGCCTCGGATTGAAACCGCCCGGCGGATTAACGACGAGGGCCGATGTGCCGGCCAGCCTGGATGTTTTTTTAGGTGGTTTTCCACATCCCACTAGGTGAATACCGGGCTGTACCCATGTTCCGCCTCAGTTACACGGCTCGCAGTCATCTGAACACATTCGCACTATTCCATGGATTACACTCGACGCAGACGGTAGGGGTACACTAATTCCGTCCCAGGGGTACGGGGTGGCGGCAGGAAGGGCATCCGGCCACCCCCTTAAACATTAACATGCCAAATCCGATTAACGATGACTGACCCTGCGTAACTGCGGGACAAGGCTCAAGCGATAAATAGATAGAAAGAAAGATTCATCTCATGATAATGATATATGCACAAAGACACGCAGTAGATCGAATAAAAACTGTGTACGTAAGTAATGAAAATAAAAATAGGTAACCACTACAAAAAATTCCCTTGTCGACTGAGTGACTACCGGGACGTATATTGGACAGATTCATTTGTGCAGCTAACAAGGAAAGCATTCAGCCAAAAGATCACCGATTTCGCTTATCTTTCGCAGAGTTGTACATACTTAAATGTAAGAAATGGTGCTCTACTGCGGTGAGCTTCTCAAGCGTTTTGGCGAGTTCGAGGTTCAAAGCTTTAGGAGCCACTCTGAACACACTGCGAGAGCGTAAGCCAAAGCGAAGCGCCGTTAGCGCAACTGGTTGAGATGGCAGGTTACAGTTCTGCCCGTACTGCGTTCGGATGTAATAATTGCTTTGCTGGGCATTCACCAAACACTTATATCGCTATAAGGAATCGTCTTTCTTTGGACACGAGAAATTGTAACAATAACGACATTCATGACGAGGTATAGTCCACAGCTCCTGGTCTAATTTTAACACACTAGAGATTCATCTTAGCTAGTAGAACGATCGGAGACTTTCGAGACAAAAGAGAAAGGAGAATGTAATTTGGTTCTTTCACTTATAAACATACAAAATTATTTAGTTTGCAGATTATCAAGATTGATGACAACTTATGACACGAACATCAAGGAAATTCAGTGTAACTTGTAAAGCTACAGAACTTATCCGAATAGCTTATAAAAGCACATACATCTCCACGAAGTGTTACTCCAAAGTATTTTTAAGAATAGATCGTTAAATAAACGATAATCTCGATTCCGTGACCGAGCGGTTCTAGGGGCTTCAGTCCAGAACCGCGCTGCTGCTTCTAATCCTACCTAGGGCATGGATGTGTGTCATGTCCTTAGGTTAGTTAGGTTTAAGTAGTTCTGAGTCTAGGGGACTGAATGACCTCAGTTGCTAAGTCTCATAGTGCTTAGAGCCATTTGAACCATTTAATCTCGATTCATTATTATTCTTCGACTGTACATTGCTACGAGTGAACCACAGTTATTACCATTATTACTATTGCTTCTCTCCAAAGAAACATGATTCGAAGTAGCGATACAAATGTTTGTTGGGAGATTAAGAAAGAGGGAAATGAGGGTAGAATTGTAGTGTGACGCCTCAACCGCTTGACCTGGTGACGCTACTCGTCGCCTATCGCTCTATTGTGGTACTGAACAGGCTCGTATAACTTTGAACCTCGATTTCTGGAAAATGCTTGAGAAACGCACCGTCCTGTCACAGCAACTGATACATTTTTATCCGGATCAGAATAACAATTAATTGTTTGGAAAAGAACTACCATAGCATCAACCAACCAGAGTTGCTCACGCCTTCTGCTTTGTTGACCGTTGTCATATCGCTCTGCCCACGGCAGAAACCATCACTAACGTAACTGTTGTGTTGTTTATGTGCGGTTTCTCTGAGTTGACTTCCTTTCTAATCAGTTAAAGAATGTCAAAGCCAAAACCCCTTTCACGTGAGCAACCGAGTTTAAGGCTGATTTAGTACCTCTTTCAACTATAAACTACAATAGATAATTGGGATAAGAAATTGTGTCATGTAGCTGGAAGAAAGCATAAAATTACTTAACTTGGTTCTGGATGCTTTTTACAATTGACACTCTGAAGTTCCTTTGGTCTTGGTACGTTAATCTTATTCTCACATATCTCTGATACTTGACAAAGTGTCTATACATTTATCTTCATGGCTATGTATAGGAATATGATAATCTTATTAGGCGCAGACTGAAACTTGATTACAGTCAAATGCAGACTAATGCAGGCTGACAAATCGGAGGTCTGTACACTCGTTATAATACCTCGCGCGTTCAGGTATCACTGCGCGAGTGTGATTCTACGTTAGCAGCAATCTCATTGGCTGCATTGCATATTAATACGCGGATCGGCGGATGGAGAATTTGGTCCGTCTCTATGACAGCGCCATCTCGTAGTGCGGAGACGGACGAGCGCTGCGCCTGCGCTGTTGTGCTTTTCGGGGCGCGCTCTAGTGGGAAAGTTGTGTACGCGCTGACTACGCGGAACTATGTACACAAAATTAACTCAACTGAAGATGCATTACATTTTCGGTTTTCAATTGAGTACAATTAAAGTACAGTGTCTAACGTCGGTTTGCACATGCATAGTAATCCACATTGACGATTTGACTATTATCACTCTGAAGTAATGTTCTACATCAAATAGGTTTCAAGATCGACATTTGCATGGGAGACTTTTTCGAAGCTACTCACCGTCATTGAAAAAGATATTTACCGACAAGACACAAAGATGAGACAGTCCATAAGGCATATATCTTTCACTGAAAGTTTCACAATAGCAAAAACTAGTGTATAACTTGCGTTTACTTTCTGACACAGACTGGCCGTTACTGTATGAATTCCGGCCATTGGGGGAACATTTCAATCGTTAGCCTCTACAAGAAGAATTGCAGCGTATACATTCTGTATAATAAATAATATCGAATATTGTTGAGCATACTTCTGTAAAATTAGTAAAGTCACAGAATCATTTAGAAAACATTAGAGGAAAAAAAATTGCTTTTAGACCGACGGGAATCCCCAACCTTTTGCTTGACAGTTTGCAACACTGTCTACCAGGCTAGAGCTTGAACACGACTGCAGCGTCTAAGTTACATGGTATACAGCTTTTACAAATGTCTTAAGTTTGTAGCCACATATTTCTTTATCTGACATTTAAACACTGTCTAGCACTTACGGTCACGACACTCCTGCTCATTTGTGTTGTACACTACGACAGCAGCACTCCAAGCGGACGGGAAGCTACACTCCTGAATGCGATATCGGATGAGTGCGAATAGTATCGTTTATATTGATCTGTAGCATAGTTTTCACAATGGGAAGCGTATGTAGTACCTTAAAATCGGTAATAACTAAAAAATTTCACAGCAGCTGTTTTTCCTTAGTTTGCTAATGACCTCGGGAGGTACGTCAGTGTCACAGGACAGTTTAAGTACGATTCTCTTGTAACTTACAGGTATTTGCTGAAGAAGTCGTTCTCTTTTAAGAACCAATAAACGGCTAGTAAACAGCAGAAGACCTAACCTTTCGTAGAAAGACTTCTTCTATCTACTCACCAACGTGACGTTTCCTTCCCTACACTTCTAGTCAAATCAGTGAATGTGAAATGTAGGAAACTTGTTATTTAACATACCAAATCGACTTACCCCAGTTATTTAGCTGAAGGTGGCAATAAAACGTCAAAAGCAACAAAACTGTTTCCCAACGCAAAAGAAAGCAATTCCACAATTGTTGCTACATCTGAGCCACAAATGGCAAGAATCTCCAACACATTCGCTTTCGAAGGAGAAGTAATTACATTTACAAAAGTACTCGTGTACTAGAAAGTCGAGTGAATCGTAGGAGGTGTGAATCATTAGGCTAGATAGAAAATTGTTACGTAGAAGGACTGTACCTACCATAATAAGAATAGGCAACAACAGAAATATATGTCTATATTCTTTTGCTTTCATCGGAGTAAGCAGCAATTCGAAAGAATTTCTTCATCAGTCATTTGTAGCTTATGTCGTTGCATCAGTGGGATTCGGCTGATTTTACATTTATTTCACAGTCGTTCACATCTCTCGATAATTTACTAATGGCTGGAATGCAAAAATACGAGTACAATAACTATTTCATTAATTAAGTGGAAAAATGAGAGCAAACATTCACCTTATATCTGACTTTCTCGCCGCTGTGAGCGCTAGTCTCGTTCCAACTGTCAAACGCTAACAACTTTCACAGCAGTGAGTCCCCCGACTGTATATGTTGGACTGTGATCTAACAAGTAGTGGTTTTACCCAAAACGAAGCGTTTTCGAGACAATCCCAATGTGCTGGTGTTTTGAAACAGCTTCTATTGATACTTTGTACGCTACAATATCACAAAACAAGTGTGTTCAGCTCCTTCTAACTTAACACAATATGTCTCCTAAGTAGTGTTTCTGACGTAAAACCGATGCTGCGTCTTATTGGTCACGTTGCTGTCCACGAGGCAAAAATCTGACACAGCAGGTTATTCCTTTCACGCATTGCGCTGTAGTGGAACGTGGAAGTCGTCACTGTGACATCACCAACTACCTGTCGGTTTTAGTCCACACCCGATGATGGAAAGTTGCAAAGTACGTTACATAGGCCAGGAAGACATTAGGGAAACATTAGTTCAGGAACTAACGGAAAACAGGATTTTAGCCGTTAGTCCAGTGATTGCCATCTCAGTGAGAGGGGTATCACTGCGCCACGTAAAGGACACGGGGAGTCCGATCTCGCCTCAACAGGGGATACTGAACGTATACAGACGAAGGGCTGCACGAATGGCTACAGGTTTGTTTAACTCGTGCTAGAGTGTATCAGAGATGCAAGAAAAAAGGGAACTGGTATGCAGCAGAAGATAGCCGTAAATTATCCCGAGGAACTTTACTCACACGATTTTAATAACTGGCTTTATGTATTGACTATAGGGCTATACAATTTCTTACGTATATAATGTAAATACAGAAAACTGCAAGTCACTTTCTTGAAATAGTTATTTATGCCAAGAACCGGTTTTCGAATCTTTTAAGGCTCATTTTCAAATGGTGTAACCTATATACAAAAAAGTGCCTTGTTGCAGTCATTGGTTCTTAAGTGGGGGAGGACGTCAAACGGGCCGTCTTGGAGCAGGAGAGACACCACAGGACAATTTAATTTCCACTGTCTATACTTTTACGAATAAATTCATAAAACTTTGTCAGCATGACCAGGAAGGATTAAGGATTCACAATCACAGCAGCGGAAGTTCGAAAAAATAACAAAATAATTTTTTTTTTACATGTGAAAGTTCATCATTTTTTCAGTTGTATTGGCTGCATTTGTTGCTATAGGTACATGTTTCTTCATAAGTAAGAGAGATTCTTCGATGACTTTTGTACAGCATACAATCCATACTTACAGGTTTATAAAACTCTAGAAATTATTTAATTTATGAAAAAATGAATGTGCTGTTACATTTTAAACTTCATGTTTAGAAAAAACTAAAATTTTATAGTTAATTATCTCAGTTTTACCACAGTTTTTAATAGATTTCAAAAATTCTAGAGTTTCATACACCTGTACGTATGGTTTGTATGCTGTGCGAAATTCATCGAAGAATCTCCCTTACTTATGAAGAAAAGTGTACCTATAGCAACAAATGCAGCCAATGGTAAGTGAAAAAAAGGGAAATACAAACGTAAAAAAATAAATTATTTTCTTATATTTTTGAACTTCCACCACTATAAGTGTAAATACTGAATCCTTTCTGGTCATTCTGACAAAGTTTTATGAGTTTATTTTTAAAAGTATAGACAGTGGAAAATAAAAATTCCTGTGGTGTCTCTCCTGCTCCAAGTCGTCCCGTTTGACGTCTACCCCCCCTTAAACATCCGTAATGGATGAGCTTATGCCTTACGTATAGTTCCCTTAGGAACTGCGAGGATAAATAAGAGGCAATTATCCAGTGAATCTTCCGGTGTTCCATACGTACGTGGGAGGGGAAGAAGCTCTAATATCTGTTCAGTGGGAAGTACCCTCCGCCAAGCACTTCACAATGGTTTGCAGAGTATGAATGTAGACGTATATGTACCACAGTCATGCTAAAGGCGAACAGAATCGGTGCATGTGTTTCCCCCGCTAAGTACTGGCTGCGCTGACGAGCGAGGGGACGAAATCTGGCGGCTGGCCCAGCGGAGGCGGACTCACCGTCTTGGCGGAGAGGTCGGAGCGAGTCCAATCGTGCACGGGCGACATGCCGGCGGCTGTGCGGCTGTGTGGCGCTGCCCGCACTGGTGCCGGCTGCCAAGAGCGCGGCGAGGCTGGGCCGCGGCGACGCCGCTCCTGATTGGCCGGCTCCGGGGCTCCCGGCGTCCCGCGGTGTCGCGACGCGGACCTGCGCCGCTCGCCTCGCCCACTCTGCCACACCTTTCACTCAAAGCGCGCCGCAAGCGCGAGCAGCGCACTGCAACACGATACAGAGCAGTGGCTCCAAAAACCTCTGAAGTTACCACTGAAAGAGAAGACGTATCAGCAGGGACACACAAACCGTATCCATACTAGTTGGTATCGAGAACTTTCAAGTTGATACTCAGACCGTTTATTTCGATACTTTTCAATTGATACTTTTACTCACATCACTACTTTACCTGTAACCCTGTTTGGGTAGAACAACCTGTTTCTTATGGAACACAGAGCGAGGTGGCGCAGTGGCTAGCACACTGGACTCGCATTCGGGAGGATGACGGTTCAATCCCGCGTCCGACGCCCTTGATTTAGGTTTCCCGTGATTTCCCTAAAGCGCTTCAGGCAAATGCTGGGATGGTTCCTTTGAAAGGGCACAGGCGGCTTCCTTCCCTAATCCGATGAGTCCGCTGACCTCGCTGTCTGGTCTCCTTCCCCAAACAACCCAGCCCAACCCCCATCTTATGGAACGGATGCCACAGCCAGATGTAAAGCGATTTCCGATCCAAACACACAGTACGGTCATCTGGTTAACTGGTCAATTTGCCCACTATGTAATGAGTGTGGACAAACCAGAACGGATTTCAGACATAGGATCGGACACTGCCTGATGAACTGCAGAAGAAAAGAAACTATCTCTGTATTTGCTAAAAATGCAGAAGTAGGGCATAGTTATACTTAGTATTGCAAAAGTTCGTTTCCGTGTTATCTCGATATGTTTAGGAACTGTAACATTCAGGTTGTGCGGGGTAGCCGCGCGGTCTTGGGCGTCGTGCTACGGTCCTGGCGGCTGCCCCCGTCGGAGCTTCGAGTCCTCCCTTGGGCATGGGTGTGTGTGTGTGTCGTCCTCAGCGTAACTTTAAGTTAGGTTAAGTAGTGTGTAGGCTTAAGGATTGGATCAAATGGCTCTGAGCACTATGGGACTTAACTTCTAAGGTCATCAGTCCCTTAGAACGTACAACTACTTAAACCTAACTAACCTAAGGACAGCACACACATCCATGCCCGAGGCAGGATTGGAACCTCCGAGCATAGCGGTCGAGCGGTTCCAGACTGTAGCGCCTAGAACCGCTCGGCCACCCTGGCCGGCTAGGCCTAAGGACCGATGACCTCAGCAATTTGGACCCTTAACAATTCACACACATTTGAACATTTTTTTTTTGTAACATTAAGCCACAAGGAAACAGTGAGAATACTCGCACATTTATATACAAGCATACTGTAACACTGAGACAAAACGCAAAAAACTTTTATTCAAATTTTAATTCAAGAGAGATATTTTTCCTTAGTCATAATTAACTGAATCGCGGCACATAGTGTTTTAATTGTACTGTAACTATTTAATGACAATAGAAAAATTCAGCTCAATCGATAATTGATCATTTTTTGCCCTGTCTTTCTTACTGTGTGGTTTTGTCTTAGCACCTTCGTTTATTTCCAAACTAGCTGAGCTTCCGGCGTTGCCCTGGTATCTATTCATTCCAATCTTTTACACTCATCGCCTTCGCCTGAAGATGATGGAGACGCATTCCATCGAAACGTTGCTATGAGACGACGATGCTACTCGGCTGACAACCCGCGAAGACTTCATACATCAAAAAACGTTTTTCATCACCCCAGTTCCCAGAACTCCTGAACGTAGACATTGACTGTGGATATTATACAACAGACACAGTCCCTTTGACTGTTCAGACATGTCACTAAACCCGCCCAAAGATGTACTAACTATGCATGAGCAGCGTCTATTAGACAGAGGAGGTCCGACAGCCGATGAGTTCCAGTCATTTCAACAGGCAGGAGGTACACAGCTCGTCTTCTCTGTAGTTCAACCATGCCTTGACGATCAATATCGCGGTTCGATCGTGTCCGCATTGTTACTTTGGTGCCAGGAAGGGCTCTCAAGAAGGGAAGTGTCGCGGCATCTTGGAGTGAACCAAAGCGACGTTGTTCGTACATGCAGAAGGTACAGACTGACAGGAACTGTCGATGACATGCCTCGCTCAGGCCGGCCCAGGGCTACTACTACAATGGATGACCGCTACCTACGGATTATGGCTCGGAGGAACCCTGACAGCAACGCCACCATGTCGAATAATGCTTTTCGTGCAGCCAAGGACGTCGTGTTACGAGTCAAACCGTGAGCAATAGGCTGCATGATGCGCAGCTTCACTCCGAACGTCCATGGCCAGGTCAATCTTTGCAACCACGTCACCATGCAGCGCGGTACAGATAGGACAAACAACATGCCGAATGGACCGCTCAGGCCTGGCATCACGTGTTGCATTCGCCTTCAACCAGACAATCGTCGGAGACGCGTTTAGAGGCAACCCGGTCAGGCTGAACGCCTTAGACACACTTCCACCGAGTGCAGCAAGGTGAATGTACCCTGCTGTTTTGGGGTGGCATTATATGGGTCCGACGTACGGCGCTGGTGGTCATGGAAAGCGCCGTAACGGCTGTACGATAGGTGAATGCCGTCCTCCGACCGATAGTGCAATCATATCGGCAGCATATTGGCGAGGCATTCGTCTTCGTGGACGACAATTCGCGCCCCCATAATGCACATTTTGTTAATGACTTCCTTCAGGATAACGACATCGCTCGCCTAGAGTGGCCGGCATGTTCTCCAGACATGAACCCTATCGAACATGTCTGAGATAGATTGAAAAGGGCTATTTATGGACGACGTGACCCTCCAACCACTCTCAAGGATCTACGCCGAATCGCTGTTTAGGAGTGGGACAATCTGGACCAACAGTGCCTTGATGAACTTGTGGATAGTATGCCACGACGAATACAGGCATGCATCAGTGTAAGAGGACGTGCTTCTGGGTATTAGAGGGACCGGTGTGTACAGCAATCTGGACCACCACCTCTGAAGGTCTCGCTGCATGGTGGTAAAACATGCAGTGCATGGTTTTAATGAGTAATAAAAAGGGCGGAAATGATGTTTATGTTGATCTCCAATTTTCTGTATAGGTTCCGGAACTCTCGGAACCGAGGTGATGAAAAACTTTTTTTTGTTGTTTGTATTAGTCCATCTCCTCCTTCTCCTCTCCCTGTCCATCTTCTCTTTCACCCCCATCTTCATCCAACACCGGCCACTCTCTCCTCCCTCTCTCTGTCCATTTCATCATCCGCCCTCTCTGTCCATCTCTTTCCTTCCTCTCCTTCCTCTTGTTCATCTCTTCCTCCTCCTCTTTCTGCCTATCTCTCATTTCTCCACTCTCTGTTCATCTCTTCCTTCCCCTCTTCCTGCCTCTTTCTCCCCCTGTCTCTGTCCATCTCTTCTTCTTTCCTTTCTCTGTCCATCTCCTGCTCCTCTTATCTGTGCTCATCTCCTTCTCCGCCCTCTCTCTTCGTCCATCTTCTCCTCCTCCCTTCTCTCTCCACGTTATCTCCATCTCAATAGGAAGCTAGTGGTTCTTACCCTCACAGTATTTATTTCCGGACCGTAACTTTTATGTGTACCAAATTTGTTTGAAGTCGTTCCAGGGTTTTAGGATGGGCTCTTTACCCGTGGCTTTAAACATATCAAATATATTTCAGATGTGTTTAAAACATTTCACTCGTATCTGTACACATACTTCCATTTCCCCTATATCTAGCGAATTTCGCACTGCAGCTTCACTTTCGCGCATCTCAGTGTTTGTGACGTCATATCTTCTGAAATGTGTGTTGTACTTGGTATAATTTTGTAGGTACATCCTGTGGTATGTATGGGTACTACCGGCGAAATTTTTTGTTAATAGTGTCAGTAGTGTTAGTAGTAAAATTAAAACGTCATGCATGATGCAACAGTTTTTCACACATCTCAGTGTTAACGACGTCATATCGCTTGAACTATATATTTTACAATGATATACTTATCTAGCTACATTGAACATCATGCGAATACCACTGCAAAATGTGTTGCGAATAGAATTAGGAGTAAAAAAGTAATACTCTAAAGCGTCGTACATGATGCCACATGATGCACAAAAACATGCAGTAAGAGTTATATGAGGTGTGAACTCAAGAACATCCCGCAGAAGCCTCTTTAGGGAACTAGGGACACTAAATACTGCTTCCCAATACATTCATTATTTAATGAAATTTGTCATTAAAATATATCACTTTTTCAAACCAACAGCTCGATTCAGGGAATCAATACTAGAAATTAGAATAATCTTCACAAGGATTTAAAGTCACTTAGTCTTGTACAAAAAGGTGTGCATTATTCAGGAACACACATTTTCAATAACTTGCCAGCAGCCGTAAAAAGCTTAACAACCAATGGAATTCAGTTTAAGAGAAGCCTAAAGGGTTTATTGGTGGCCAACTCCTTTTACTCTATAGATGAATTTCTCAGTAGAACCAACTGATATATCTTCTGCACAATTTCAGTTCAGTAATGTGTTCATTGTAAATAAGTGTGTGTGTTTGTGTGTGTAAGTACAATCTAACTTCTGCACCATTTCAGTGCAGTAATACCTTCATTGTAAATAAGTATTATAGTAGTTGTATTACACGTTTATTACCTAATAAATAAATAAAAAAACTTTTTTTAATTTTAAATTCAGTGCATTAGTATTTGTAAAATGATCCTTTCATATAGTGTTAATTAAAAAATGACGATCATTCCACTTGCGACCTGTGGAATGGTACATTAGCTTAATTGTTTGAGTTGTAAATATTTGTCATGTATTGTTGTTTTTATGACATTTTCTACATCCTCGAGTACCTGTTCACTACGGATCAATTGGAATGAAAGTAAATCTAATCTAATCGAATCTAATTTTCACGCATCTTAGTATTTGGCGTCATATTCCCGAACTATGCGTCATACAATGACATACTGTATTTTTGTAGGTACATTCAGGGACATATGTGAATGCAGTCTGTGAAATGTGTTGCGAATAGAGCTGTCAGCAAAGACGTAATAATTTAAGCGTCATGCACGATGCGGAAATTTTTTACGCATCTCAGTGCCTGTGATGTCGTATCTCCTTGAACTGTGTGGCGCACAATGATACAATTTTGCTGGCACATTCAGTGGTATGTATGAACACAATCTGCAAAATGTGGCGCGAATATAGTTAGTAGTAAAGAACTAAGAAAATAAAACGTGGTGTTTCATGGAGCAGTTTTACTGCATGACCAGCGAAAATATGAACAATAAACGAGAAATGAAAACGTCATGCTTCAAGCTGCAGTTTCACTGCATGAACAGCGAAACTGTAAACAATAAGCTTTTATCTTTTCATCAGAATGGCTCTAAGCTCTAATCACTATGGGACTTAACATCTGAGGTCATCAGTCCCGTAGACTAAACCTAACTAACTTAAGGACATCGAACACATTCATGCCCGAGGCAGGATTCGAACCTGCAACCGTAGCAGCAGCGCGGTTCCGGACTGAAGAACCTAGAACCGATCGGCCACAGAGGACGGCTCTTTTCGTCACTTTGTCAGCGAGAAGAAGTTTCATTAAGTTTTGAAATAATGCTTAAAATTTGTTGCAAATATCTAAGCGATCTTATTAGCAAATACTTGACGACAAAATGAGGGTATTTGCGCGTCGTGGACTGCACTGTTTTTTCACTCCCACCCCTTTGGTAGATGGGTGGTTCTTCAATCACAGTCATTCTTTCCAGACAGTAAGTCATAAGTGTACCGTCTGGTTCAGGAGGAGATGTGAAACACGCACACATACATACACTACTGGCCATTAAAATTGCTACACCACGAAGATGACGTGCTACAGACGCGAAATTTAATCGGCAAGAAGAAGATGCTGTGATAAGCAAATGGTTAGCTTTTCAGAGTATTCACACAAGGTGGGGGCCCGTGGCGACACCTACAACGTGCTGACACGAGGAATGTTACCAACCGATTTCTCATACACAAACAGCGGTTGACCAACGTTGCCTGGTGAAACGTTGTTGTGATGCATCGTGTAAGGAGGAGAAATGCGTACCATCACGTTTCCGACTTTGATAAAGGTCGGATTGTATCCTATTGCGATTGCGGTTTATCGTATCGCAACATTGCTGCTCGCGTTGGTCGAGATCCAATGACTGTTACCAGAATATAGAATCGGTGCGTTCAGGAGGGTAATACGGAACGCCGTGCTGGATCCCAACGGCCTCGTATCACTAGCAGTCGAGATGAGAAGCATCTTATCCGCATGGCTATAACGGACCGTGCAGCCACGACTCAATCCCTAAGTCAACAGATGGGGACGTTTGCAAGACAACAACCATCTGCACGAACAGTTCGACGACGTTTGCAGCAGCATGGACTATCAGCCCGGAGACCATGGCTGCGGTTACCCTTGACGCTGCATCTCAGACATGAGCGCCTGCGATGGTGTACTCAACGACGAACCTCGGTGCACGAATGACAAAACGTCATTTTTTCGGATGAATCCAGGTTCTGTTTACAGCATCAAGATGGTCACATCCGTGTTTGGCAACATCGCAGTGAACGCACATTGGAAGAGTGTATTCGTCATCGCCATACTGGCGTTTCACCTGGCGTGATGGTATGGGGTGCCATTGGTTACACGTCTGGGTCACCTCTTGTTCGCATTGACGGCACTTTGAACAGTGGACGTTACATTTCAGATATGTTACGACCCGTGGCTCTACCCTTCATTCGATCTCTGCGAAACCCTACATTTCAGCAGGATAATGCACAACCGCATGTTGCAGGTCCTGTACGGGCCTTTCTGGATACAGAAAATGTTCGACTGCTGCCCTGGACAGCACATTCTAAAGATCTATCACCAATTGAAAACGTCTAGTCGATGGTGGCCGAGCAACTGTGATGAACTGTGGTATCGTGTTGAAGCTGCATGGGCAGCTGTACCTGTACACTCCATCCAAGCTCTGACTCAATGCCCAGGTGCATCAAGGCCGTTATTGCGGCCAGAGGTGGTTGCTCTGTGTACTGATTTCTCAGGATCTATGCACCCAAATTGCGTGAAAATGTAATAACGTGTCAGTTCCAGTGTAATATATTTGTCCAATGAATACCCGTTTATCATCTGCATTTCTTATTGGTGTAGCAATTTTAATGTCCAGCACTGTATACGTACTTCCATTTTCGTAATGCGTCTGGATATGGATTTTAAGCTTAAGAATTGAACTGATGTTTCGTTAAGAATTTGACAAACAAATAAGGAAGGAAGAGAACCTATTTCATGTACAATAATTCATCAACTGCTTAGTAACAATAACGATGAAACCTGTTTGTGGAAAGGTCAGACAAACACGGTATGTGATTGCTACAGAAAATTTTTCTCATAGTTGTTTAATGAGGACATTTAAGTTGAACACTACAGTATGTGTCTGCATCAATTTTTCATTTGAAATTTGCTTTTACAACAATAAAAAGTAAAAACAAGTCGCTTCGGGATTTCTGGAAGATGCGCCCAGCGGATGAATAACGGGGAGCCGTTCTGTGGGTCAGGCTTCATGTGGTTTTTAGGCGATTTGCCACACCCAACTAGGTGAATATCGGGCTCGCTCCCACGTCCCAACTCAGTTACGACATTCTCAGTACATTTAGAAAATGTTTGCACATGGTGTAACGCTAGACGCACACAGCTGGGGCACACGAAGTCCGTCGCGGGGGAGGGGGGGAAAGGGATGGCGACAAACAGGGTGGCCGGACACTCTCTACCACTAATACTGTCAATTCCAATAATTTAACGGTGAGGGAGCAGGGCGAAGAAAAGGAAGAAGGAGTATTTTATCAATAACCTGCCCCGATCCCTCATTCTTTAAAGAATGGGACTCCCATGTATGCAACAGCTTCAAACATCTGATTACGAATGAGTAACTGCTGAAGTGTAAAAAAAAAAAAAAAAAAATGGCTCTGAGCACTATGGGACTTAACTTCTGAGGTCATCAGTCCCCTAGAACTAAGAACTGCTTAAACCTAACCTAACTAACCTAAGGACATCACGCACATCCATGCCCGAGGCAGGATTCGAACCTGCGACCGTAGCGGCCCCGCGGTTCCAGACTGTAGCGCCTAGAACCGCTCGGGCTGAAGTGTAGCCGCATGAACAACGAACATTTACAAAGCGATTAACTGTATTCCTTTTACTGCTTTGTGGGGCAGTAAGCGAGAAAAAGATTAAAAAATGTATGTATGTATGCGTGTGAGTGTGTTATTTGCGTTTGTTGTGTGTGTGTGTGTGTGTGTGTGTGTGTGTGTTCCACATCTCCTCCTAAACCAATGGACCAATTTCAACCAAACTTGGTGTACGTATCACTTACTATCCGGCAACAATCGCTGAGGGTGTAAGAACCACCTGCCTATCATAGTTCTGGAGGTATGACGTCATAAACAAGGAGATGCGTGAAAAAATGCCACATCATGCGGAGGAGGAGATCGGTGTTCAAAGTTCCATCGACGACGAGGTCATTAGAGACGGAGCACAAGCTCGGATTGGGGAAGGATGGAGAAGGAAAGCGACCGTGCCCTTTCGAAGGAAAAAATTCGACATTTGGCTTAAGCGATTTAAGGAAATCATAAAAACCTAAATCTGGATGGCCGGTCGCGGGTTTGCGTCGTCGTCCTCCAGAATTCGAGTCCACTGGGCTAACAAGCTGCGCTAACCCGCTCGGTGCCAAATGATGCTTGAAGTTTTAATGCATTTAATCCTTACGACTAAGACACTCGTATAGTCGAGTCATCTTGAGGAAATCCCTGACACCTGGCTGCTCTTTTGACAGATTTGAACTGCAAAGCGCAAATGACGGTAGGCGAATGGTAGCCGTCTATAGAGAGCTCTAAGAGGCATTTCCCCACAGAGGTTTGAGTTGTAGACACGCGAAGCAGCTGCGTCCAGCTTACATAAACTCCTGGATCATTTTTCTTAGTTTGGATACTGTACTTATACATTTTTACATTAAGCATATTTCATAATTTCAAGCGTGTTTTCTCGAATACATGGAAATGAAATCTGTGCCCAGATGAATACTTTCCACTTTAAGTGTTTGATTTACTTATAGCGATCGCGAAGGCCACTTTCAATGGGAACTGCAAGCGATTAGACTGGAATGGCAAGTTTGTTGGGATAATAGGAATTTGGCGTATTAAGACTGTCTCTCCATTGGCTCCGCCGGTGATGATGGAGGCCTGCACGGTATGCCATCTCAGGTCCGTGATGCGTAATCTGGTCCCTGATGCATCCAGGTTACGCATCAATAAGACAGGTCCAACTGGGACGTTACCCCCGCCAGCTTTAATGAGTTTAGAAACAGGATGTGAAGTTGGGTCATCTCTTGTCGTCACTCTATCGATTGACGTGTAGATGGTCACCTCATCAGGTACTTGGGCAATAATATTGTTATTGATGTTTCCCACCGATCCTTAGGCGCCAAGATAGCTCTTTCGTGTAACCACTCCTTGTTGCTCTAGTGTTCATGTAAGCTAGCGCATTAATGAGGTTATCTTCCTAGGTTACAACACTGCAGAAGCAGCTTTCAAATTTTGTTTGGTCTTACGCATCCATTGCCATGTGGACCTCGCCTATCTCGAGGAGGTAGCTGTCAGCTGTCAGCTGTAAAGTTTCTACGCGTTGATCTCGTCTGCCGCAGTGCCTCACTTGATGACTGGCAGCGTCCGTCGGAAGTCGTCTGCGAGCAAGACAGCGACTTTATCCAACAGTATTTGGTTACTGCGGGTGTCTTGCAAGCTTCGACAGAGCGCCTCTATTATACGCTTGTGTGACATCGAACATTCGTCCCACACGATCAGTTCGCACTGCTGCAACAGAGCAACACGACCGCTGCTCGTGCTTAGATTGTAAGTGGGCGTTTCCTCAATCGCAAGGTTCTGAGGAAGTCTGAACAATGAGTGGGCAGTTCTTCCTCAGCTCAGCAAGGTCGCGGCTATTCCCAAGAACGCAGCAGCTAGAGCAACAGTCCTGTCCTTGCGCAACTGGGCCAGCAGTAATTTGAACAGTGCCCGTCCAAGAAACTAAGACCCCCTCCATTCTCCACGTGACTCAAAATTTTACTGAAAATGTGCCTTTGCTCTGGCAATAGCAGGTGTTCCGTTTGGGCTACTTGGATCTCCAAGGCTGCCGTGTCTTAACTGAGTTCCTTGAGCAAATCAGTGGACAGTTCTACCACTTGTTGTGGGATGGGCAAGCCGAAATTAGACAGACGTTTTCCCACCACGAGAAAACTTTGTCCTCAATAAGCTTCAGCGCATCATTGAAATATACATCGTCGCTGGCCTGTCCTGTACCTTGTTACTGATGCGCGATATCTTCGAATAATGCTGTTTTATATCCTTTCGAAGTGTGTTAGGTTTAGAGAGACCACAGGTGCGCAGCATGATAGCAAGGAGCTATGTCCACCCGGCTGACGACCGGCACAATACGCCATCCTCCATTGAAGCGTTGCAGTGATCGTCATCTTCCAAATGTCCCATCACCTCATATGCTTCCTGGAACGTGGCTTTTTCTTCTCCGTCGACTGTTTTCAGGCCCTGAAAACTGATGGGGCCCCTTACACAGGTCAGAAGCAACCGTACACATTAACAATCAAAATATGTAACATGCACGGTGTAAATTCTGCCCAGGGCATCTGACGCCTTTATATTTCGCCAGCTGCTGAGCGGAGTGCACTGTACACGACGTTTCCATTCTTTCCGTGACGGGTTCTTTGTGTAATACACTGCAGAGCCAAAGATACTGGTACACCTGCCTATTATTTTGTAGAGCTCCCGCCAGCACGCAGAAGTGCCGCAACAAGACGTGGCATCGACTCTACTGATGTCTGGTTCTGAGGAAATGACACCATGAATCCTGCAGGACTGACCATAAATCCGTAAGAGTACGAGGGGGTAGAGATCTCAACCGAACAGCACATTGCAAGGCATCCCACATATGCTCAATAATTTTCATGTCTGGGGAGTTTGGTAGCCAGCGGAAGAGTTTAAACTCAGAAGAATGTACTTGGAGCCATTCTGCTGCAATTTTGGACGTGTGGGGTCATATCTGATGGAATTGTCCAAGTACGTCGGAATGCACAATGGACATGAATGGATACAGGTGATTGGACAGGATGCTTACTTACGTGTCACCTGTCAGAGTCGTACCTAGAAGTATCAAGGTTCCCATATCATTCCAACTGCACAAAATCCACAGTATTACAGAGCCTCCACCAACTTGAACAGTCCCCTGCCGACGTGCAGGGTCCATGGATTCATGAGGTTGTTCCTTACCCATACACATCCATCCGCTCGATACATTCTGAAACGAGACTCGTCCGACCAGGCAACGTGTTTCCAGCCGTCAACAGTCCAATGTCAGTGTTGAAGGGCCAAGGCGAGGCGCAAAGCTTTGTGTCATGTAGTCATAAAGGGTACAGGAGTGGGCCTTCGGCTCCGAAAGCCCATATCCATGATGTTTCGTCGAATGGTTCGCACGCTGACACTTGTTGAAGGTGCAGCATTGAAATCTGCAGCAATTTGCAGAGGAGTTGAACGATTCTCCTCAGTCGTCGTTGTTCCCGTTCTTGCAGGATCTTTTTCCAGCTGCAACGATGTCAGAGATTTGATGTTTTACCGGATTCCTGATATTCACGCGTGAAATGGTCTTACGGGAAAATCCCAACTTCATCGCTACCTTGGAGATGCTGTGTCCCATCGCTCGTGCGCCGGCTTAACATCACGTTCAAGCTCAAATCCTGATAACCTGTCATTATAGCAGCAGTAACCGATCTAACAACACCGCTAGACACTTGTTGTTCTATACAGGCGTTGTCGACCGCGGCGTCATATTCTGCCTGTTTACATATCTCTGTATTTGAATACGTATGCCTATGTCATTTTCTTTGACGCTGCAGTGTATTTTGGCACATCGGCGTGCAGCAGACTTCTAGCAAAGTCGTCCATATGGCAAAGACGGAAAAAATGGGTTGAGGGTGGTAGTGGAGGGTGTCGCTGCTCGACTGCACAAATTGGACTCAGTGCAGTAGATTCCGTTGGGTAGTTACACCGCTAGATACGTCACTGTCGGGTGGTTGCCGTGGAGCTGCAAGCGCTATATCCGCCATGTAGCTCCGTCGCTGCTGACGTGTCTACCCACTCTAAACATCTGCACTTTGTTTCTTTGATCAATATGAGCGCATCCCTGCTGTTGCACAATAAATATCGCTAGCCACTGCCTTTGTTCGCGTATTTGCAAATATATTTAATTGTCATTAACTGTCTTAAATTCCACATTAACGTGTGTATTAAACATTTTGGAAAGGAGTGGTGAGTACGGAATGACACAGCTGATGTCCAGTACTATTTCTTGCGCCATACCTCTCACTTTTCATTGTGTCCGTACGTCCCCTTTCGTCGGGCGGGTGTCACTTTTAACAATATTTTGAACATAGCCGGACTACAGCAACGGCTACAGAGCAGCAGGTACAAATTACAGCCAACCAGTTGCAATAAATGGCGGTTTCCAAATAACCTTGACCATGGATTCTATGGATTTAAATCCGTCTTCTTCAGAAGGACAAACAAACTTCACATTAGCAATTCATTCAGTAAAACTGCTTCCACATGAAATGTATCGGCAACGGTCTGGGTGTCCATATCTAAAAATTAAGGCCTCTAGAATGAAGGACTTGTCACATCAGTAAAGCCAATTACTTAGAAAAAACAGACCACGTTAGTAGCTACATGCCGACTCATGTCGGCCGAGGCTACATTGTGGTGCATTTCGAGTCTTTCATGCACGGGTTGTAGGATTAAGTGTTCCGCAAGGACCGTGGGGTAGACTCCTAGTGACCGTGTCATTTAGCTGTTTGTCCACGTTGGAGTCAGGCAGCCCCGCTGATATCACTTCATCGATTTGGTTCGGCGGCAGTTAATTTTTTAACCACAGCAGCAAGTACATGTGGGGCAAGCCGTGCTTTTGCCACCCAATGAATCACCGCGCTTCGCCCAATGTGGCGTCGAATGCAGTAAGTATTTGCCCACGGCGGCCAAACTTCCCCGAATGGGGGACTCCCGGCCAACAATCCTGCACGCTCATTTCCACCAAAAACTTGCCCTTTCGTAAGGAGAGCCACCAACTTTTGCTCTTTAACCTTAAAGAGTCGCGCTATAATGTCCTGGTGGTCTGTCAGTTTCTGTCCGACTATTAGTTCTTCCCTGATCTCCTTTCAGGCTAGGCTGCATGTGAAGGCGTGAATAAGTCCGGCCGATCACAGTCCGCACACAAAAGAACGCGTCCTGGGTATATTCGTTGAGGTACCTTGGACTGTGCACGACTGACGACGGGAAATTACCACCTAAGTCACTCGGATTTACAGGGTGATTATAACTGTAGTTAAACTTTCAGAACGCTGTAGAAATAACACCACTGGTCAGAATGACGTCAAATTGCAACGGAATATTATCAGAGAAGGGGGAAACGCATGTCAGAAGAAAAAAAAAAGTGTGAAAATTGATCAATAGATGGCACTGTATGGGTCAGAAAACGTAAATGAAAACACCTGTCATGCGAACGATCCATTGAAGTTGGTATAAACACGCCGAGTATACGGCTTTTCCTCCTTTCGCGTCTGCAACGTTCGCCATGACTGTCTCAATGCAGAGTCGCGCTCTGCTTGTAAAGCTGTATTACAAGAATAATGACTGTGCACACGTCGCTCTGGAGAAGTTCCGAACACTTAAGGGTTTGAAAAAAGGCGTTGGTCCGATGACTACCGTGACTCTGGAGTAAATGATTCGGAAATTCGAAAAGACGGGTTCTTTTGCTGTGCAAGCTGATAGAAGGAGGAAACGAGTTGATTCGACGCCAGTGGAAGCAGTGGCCACAGCAATGCAGAAGGAGACGAGTGGTGGTGTGTAACTGTGTAGTGCGTGGAGAATTGCCCGAACATTGGACATACCCGTGAGCACGGTGTGTAAAATCTACAAAAATCCTTCTTTGCTATCCTGACCTGCCAGCAAGAGAGACCTTTGCTTTAGAATTTCTTTCTGGCATGGAAGTGGACAATGATTGGCCTAGGAAGATTGTGTGAATAGACGAAGCCCACTTCCATTTGACAGAATGTGTCAATACACAGAATTGTCGTACATGGCCAGCGAAAAATAAACACGCAAATCAACCAGTACCATTTCATCCTGAAAGGATAACTGTGTAGTGCGGGTTTACGGCATCATTTATCATAGGGCCATATTTTTCTGAAGAGACAGGTGCTTCCGGTCTTGTTACGTGGACCGTCACTGGTAAGATCTATGAGTGTATTTTGCGCATCTGCGTCATTCCAGCTCTCCAACAGCATGGATGTGCCGATAGGATCATTTTTATTCAAGATGGCGCACCTCTGCACATTGTAAATCCAGTTAAGCAGCTGCTGAAGCGCCATTGCGGAAATGCTAGAATTATCAGCCGCCATTTCCCTACAGTCCAGCCGTCCCGATCACCTGATCTTAATCCGTGTGACTTCTGGCTGTGGGGCTATCCTAAAGATGTTGTGTTCAGTGTTCCGATTGCAAACTTATCTGCACTGAAGGCACGCACTGCGCTACACATCCTGAACGTGATCCCGGATACACTTTGATCAGTTGTGAAACACGCTGTTTCTCGATTTCAACTTGTTGCAGAAAATGGTGGACAGCATATTGAAGATGTTCTGCTCCAGTCACACGGGTATTAATAATCAGATTTGATTGATACTTTTTGTGCGGTTTTGGCCTCAGGACAATTGAAAGCCAATGTGATTGATGCTTTTTATGCGGTGTTCGGCCTGAGGACAATTAAAAACCGATTTTTCCCATCCGATGTGGTGGATGGGCTTATGTAGCTAACAGTATCACATCTGTACACCCATGCAGACTGGGTAGTACAGTTTATTTAACGTCAAACGTACACTTTAGGCATTGTTGTATGATTCAATTGTCATTTGTAGTCGACCACTATTGAATTATGACGCTTACAGCGCCATGTATTGCTACATTTTGTAACTATTTATTTTTCTTCTGTCACGTTTTCAGCCGGCCGAGGTGGCCAAGCGATTCTAGGCGCTTCCGTCCAGAACCGCGCGACTGCTACGGTCGCAGGTTCGAATCCTGCCTCGGACATGGATGTGTGTGATGTCCTTAGGTTAGTTAAGTTTAAGTAGTTCTAAGTTCTAGGGGACTGATGACCTCAGCTGTTAAGTCCCAGCTGGCCAGTGTGGCCGAGCGGTTCTAGGCGCTTCAGTCGAGAACTGCGTGACTGCTACGGTCTCAGGTTCGAATCGTGATTCGGGCATGGATGTGTGAGATGTCCTTTGGTTAGTTAGGTTTAAGTAATTCTAGGTTCTAGGGGACTGATGACCTCAGCAGTTAAGTCCCAGCTGGCCAGTGTGGCCGAGCGGTTCGAGGCGCTTCAGTCGAGAACTGCGTGACTGCTACGGTCTCAGGTTCGAATCCTGATTCGGGCATGGATGTGTGTGATGTTCTTTGGTTAGTTAGGTTTAAGTAATTCTAGGTTCTAGGGGACTGATGACCTCAGCAGTTAAGTCCCATAGTGCTCAGAGGCATTTGAACCATTTTTTGTTAAGTCCCATAGAGCGCGGAGCCATTTGAACCATTTCATACGTTTTCCCCCTTCTCCGATAATAGTCCGTTGCAATTTGACGTCATTCTGACCAGTTGTATTATTTCTACAGCGTTTTGAAAGTTTAATTATAATCACCCTGTACATTGACATCGTTAGCAATGGCGTCTTGCAGGTGGAAGTAATTCTCTGCATGCAGCTCGGTTTGGTTTAACGCTATGAACCTTAGATGCTCACTCTTCATCATCACGTACAAGTCTACCAAAAATGCGGCAGAACTACCGTACACCATAACGGCAAGTTGAAGTCGTGTTTGCGGAGCATCAGGTAAAAAGCATAGTAAGCCACGCATGTCACTTTTTTGTTCGGGTTCTCTCACCCAGCCGCCGGATTCGTTTGAGGAATACCGTAGTGATATCCTTCTTGGCCCTTCCGTAACATAAAGGGATACTGCGGAGCATCACAGTAACGCTGTGTGTCCGCGTTCCAGGTGACAGAGCCGTCGCGCTTGCGCAGGACGCTGCTGTCCCCGGGGCGGTGGGGTCAGCGCCCGCCAGCACAGCCTCGACCTCGGTCACGGCCGGCGCGTTGTAGCCCCATGCGTGCCGCCCTCTCGGCATATGTTCTGTGTAGATAACCACCCTGCAGCTCTCATCGGCCATGTTGTAGTGTTATAAATAACATAATGTTAAAGATAAATTAAATTTTTTGGATAACTTGGCAACAGAATCAGAGATTGATTGTATTATCGTTACAAGTCACTGTAATGATTATTTCGCCTGATAAATATTTTTTAAATACAGGGTGGCGCACGAAATGTGTTACCAGTTGTTTCTTTCACAATTTACGACGCACATTAGATGTCCCGCTGGGATCTCTACAGCAGTACCAGCAGGCTTGGAAAAACAAATGAGTTACGAAATGTCGTGTAATTCACGATACTGCCGCTAGGAGACTAGTAAGCAGCAATGGCTGACAATGGAAGACTGACGACACAGCAACGATCGGCAATTGTGTTACTTTTTCATGAAACGAAAAGCCTTGTTGTGACTCAAAGGTATTTTCGACAACAGTTTAACACAGACGATGGGTTCAAAAAATGGTTCAAATGGCTCTGAGCACTATGGGACTTAACATCCATGGTCATCAGTCCCCTAGAACTCAGAACTACTTAAACCTAACTAACCTAAGGACAGCACACAACACCCAGCCATCACGAGGCAGAGAAAATTTCTGACCCCGCCGGGAATCGAACGCGGGTACCCGGGCGTGGGAAGTGAGAACGCTACCGCACGACCACGAGGTGCGGACCACACGATGGGTCCCTTGCAAGAAGGCCATCCACAGGTTGTGCGATAAATTTGTACAGGAAGGAACAGTAGTGGAAGTGAAGCGACCTCCGCCTAAGCCTGTTTGTTCGCCGGAGAATATTGAAGCGGTACGAGTTGCTGTACAGGGAAGTCCCGGGAAATGGTGTAGAAAGGCAGCAGTGCAATTGGGAATATTCAGACGCTCCGTTCAACGCATTCTTAAAAGTGACCTCCATATGTACCCATACAAGATGACCTGCGCACAGAAGCTCACTGAAGAACACAAGCAGCAGAGACTACCGTTTGCTTAGTGGGCGGAGGATAGGGAAGAAAATCTCAACAATGTTTGGTTTTCAGAGGAGGCGGATTTTCATTTAGACGGTGTGGTTAACAAACAAAAAAATGGTTCAAATGGCCCTGAGCACTATGGGACTTAACTTCTGAGATCATCAGCCCCTAGAACTTAGAACTACTTAAACCTAACTAACCCAAGGACATCACACACATCGATGCCCGAGGCAGGATTCGAACCTGCGACCGTAGCAGTCGCGCGGTTCCAGACTGTAGCGTCTAGAACCGCTCGGCTACTCCGGCCGGCGGTTAACAAACAAAATGTACGTTTTTGGACCACTGAAAACCCACAAGTGCTTCATGAACGAAAACAATATGCCCCGAGGATTATAGCGTGGGCAGCAATTTCCAGTCACGGACTTATTGGACCCTTTTTCTTTGAAGAAACTGTGAACAGCGAGCGTTATTTGAGCATGCTTCGCAATAGCTTCATTCCACAGCTTTTAGCTACTGCCTTGCCCTTCAACACGCAGTGGTTCATGCAAGATGGAGCAAGGCCACATATTGCAAACTCTGTGTTGGAGTTTTTACACGAGCGTTTCGACATGCGGATCATTTCACTCAGGTTTCCAGGTCGCTTCAATGACGGACAAAATTGGCCCCCCAATAGTCCAGACCTCAATCCATGTGACTTTTTTTCTTTGGGGGTGCCTAAAGGAAAAAATTTTCCCGAAACGTCCACGTGATTTAATGGAGCTCAGAAGACTTATTCTTCAAGCATGCAGTGAAATTACGGAAGACATGTGCCGTAAGATAGTCACTAACTTCAGTGTTCGTTTGAAGGAAGTTAGGAAACGAAATGGTGGACATATTGAGCATGTGCTGAGTTAGAACAAATCTCCATGGACGGCTGTTCATTGTAGTATATGTTCCTTTCAGACTGTATTGACAATAAAGATTATATTCAAATACAAACTGGTAACACATTTCGTGCGCCGCCCTGTACGTGATTGCATTCTTTGGACATCGAGAAGCAGATCAGTTTATTTGAGATTGGTAGGAAGCAACATTATCATTTCCGCGCGTTTTCATGACCGCGATGCAGTCATTCCCGGATCGACGCTAAGGGACCAAACGATTTACTGACTTTAAAAGAAAAATCAACACTACACAATTAAAAAGGATTGATTCAGACATGATAGGAAAACGATAATGTTCCTCCTGCCTCAATGCTGCGTTCGGTCCATCAGCGTGATCGTAAGTTCTGGAGACAAACTGATACAAAATGACTAACATTAAAGTAATGAGGAGATGGAGATACTTAAAGATAATTTGTCTAAATAAGCACACTTCATATACAGCACACGTTTTTTAATGGTACTTACCTTTTTATATTACAGTTGCAATGGTTGGTGCGTACTAACAAAGGATTAGCACATAACAGGCAATACTTGAGATTAATGTCCTCTTGATGATGCCTGCTGGTAATTACGTAAAACGACATGTTCTCTGATTGAGAAGACAATTAGCACAGTTACAGAGTATCTTTCACAACTCATAAAATACAGACTGCGGAACGCAGCCAGTCCGCGTCCGCCTTTCATGGAATAGAAACAGTAAAAGGTGAAGCGCTCAAGGCCACATTTGTCTTGAAACAACTGAATTCTTTTTATATCGTTAATGGATACGTGTACATAGAGATTTACAGCCGCAGCGCAGGAGCGGCAAAGATAAAGAATAATAGATTCTGTCACTGCTATGCGGCGGTTCATTTCTTTTACATTACAATTGTTTGATAACTTCAGGCCATCAGGCGTTTACTGTTGAGCGTATCATAACGCTTGTGAGGCGAAAATTACCAATATTACAATGTTCTCCAGAGCTGTTTAAAACTCATGCACCAGATTTAAATTTTCGGAACCATTGCCCATTCAACTCCTTGAATAACTTGACACCGTCTGTCAGTCTCCCCTTCGTCGTCTCCCATGAAATGAACTTGCAAAAGTTGTGCATCAGCATTAGAAGGATGTAAAAGATACCGGATTTTATGGTGCACTTGCCCCTGCACCGTAAAGATCGGTGAAAATCCAGGCACGGCCCAAAAGCCATCTGACCCCAAATAAGGTCACGCGGAAACACGATTTTTTTATACTAGGAAATGCTGTGACTCGTCAGTCTCTCCAGAAAATAATTCCTCTAAACGATCCACTGGCTCTTTTGGTGTAGGAACGGATATCTTGCTCCCAGATCAACACATTTCCATCGGTTCCACGTTCCATTTCAGTTCCTCACAAAATCTGCATGCCTTGTTTGATGAGTCGGTAGTTACCGTGATCCATAGCTGCATCATAGTCGAAAGCACTTTTTTATTTATTTTTTTTTTATTTTTGCAAAACCCCAGGTATTCATTGCAAATATTTGTCAACGCTCAACTTGTCGTTCAGCAACAGCGTGTCGGCGTGCTGCTGTCGCTTTGACAGTTTCAGAACCATGCACGGATGCATGCGAGGTGTGTCCGCCTGACGCCGAGAAAGCGCACTTTCGTCTGTCTCAGTGCGTTTAGCCGTTTGCTGACATAGTGTATCAGCCAGTGCAGCGGTTTAAACTACTCGAGCTTTTGCCTGACCGTCCGCCTGCTCAAATCGCCGCTCTTCAGCACGTGCAAAATATTGTTGCCGTCTAACTATCTTCATGGCTCGAGCTCTTTCTGAGCTCTGTGACAGAGTCGACTTGTGGTTTCCAGGCATTAAAAATTTAAACCGTAATACCTAAACTGGGTCCGCCTCCGGTAGCTGAGTGGTCAGCGCGACAGAATGTCAGTCCTAAGGGACCGGGTTCGATTTCCAGCTGGGTCGGAGATTTTCTCCGCTCAGGTACTGGGTGTTGTGTTGTGTTGTCCTAATCATCATCATTTCATCCACGTCGACGCGCAAGTCGCCGAAGTGGCGTCAAGTCGGAAGACTTGCACCCGTCGGACTGTCTACTCGACGGGAGGCTCTAGTCACACGACATTTTATTTACCTAAACTGGGAAACTGATCTCGTAAGATATCCAACCTAAACAACCTATAACTAAATGCAAGAACAACAATACAGTAATTCAAAACAAATGCCAAGTTAAAGAACGAAATAAACTACAAACCTAACAGTCAAACAAACTGTCGAGAGCCCTCTAATGCTAAGCAGAACCATTCACAGCCAAAACCTGGACAATCCGATAAGGCAAGATCATTTCAGAAGTCTTGGTTGATCATATATACAGAGCTAGAATATGAAGCATCTACCGAAAAAGTATTTTGCAAAACCTGCAAAGAGGCAGATGCAAAAATCTGTTACAATTTTCGTCAAAAAAAGGAGATTTTTTATTCGTACTGTCGATGATTCCATAATCATCAACACTGAATCACAAACTATGTTTAGCATTTTAAAAGACATTTATGCTCGTCTTGATTTGTCAATGGGTAACTTAAAAGGACAGTGCTATGATGGTGCCTCGAATATGAGAGGTAAGTTTAAAGGACTAAAAAAAGAAGTTAGTTTTGGATATACAACCAAAAGCACGTTATATGCACTGTACTGCTCACAGTTTAGACTTGGCGGCAGTTGTAGACAGTCTCCGCCATCTTACTTCTGTGAGGGATATTATGGTATTAGCCAAGAACTCAATAAACACCGTAAGGGAATCCAACAAAAGGATGGGACTTTTCATAAGCATATGCTGTGAGAACGCCAACGACCAAGCTGTTCTATGGCCCCTTTGCCCGACTCGATGGACTATGTGAGCTTCTAGTATCTTGAAAATATTGAAAAACTTTAAAGAACTTCTAGAGTATTTTTTTGAAACATTTTCTGCGGAGGACAAAACACAGGCAGGTTACAAATGTGAAAGATACTTTCTAAACATTCTGTGCGGTGTCTGTTCTATATCGTGTCTCCCTACCACTTTCGCGCAACGACGCTCTGAGCGGGTTTTTTAGGGAATTGACTAGTTTGAACCTGGGACCTGTTGCTGGTAAGGAGACGCCAGGCCACACATGACATGTAGAATTCAGAAGAGTTCAGTGAGACTAGCGATGATATAACCAAATACTTAATGATTTCAGCATCAGCTCCACTGCACTCCCTGTAATGGAATCTTAATACTAACTAAATTTAGTGGAAGGGTTCAAGGCTTTCCTATTTTTAGTTAGCTGGTAAAATAACGTCGAAAACGCAGTTAAGTTTACCACTGGAAATTTTATTCTACTCACAAAACATCGTTTATAAATTGCACTATTGATAAAAGGAAATGTTTTAATACAGGATGGTAAAAACCAACTGCGTTCAACAAAAATGTGAACGAATATTCCCTGAATGGGTTTCCGAGTTCTACAATGGATCGAAGGATGACCTATGCCATATCACATCTATAATCTAGGTTTCAATTAAGTTTCACAAGAGAGAAAACTATCGAAATGGCCTACAGTGACCCTCAATTATCTTTAATTACTTAACTAACTTGTCGTAAATTACAGTGGCTCATGTGGCTTCTCAATAACTATATAACAGAAAAATTATCGCGTTTCATATTTTTACTTCAAGTCGCAAATGTGAACACCATGAGCTTTAATTGACGATCGACACTAGTATTACGTGAAGGGGATGTAACAGATGAGGCTTCTGTAGTTCTGAGTGAAGCCTTACGCGCTCAAAATGCGGCATCGCGTGCGTTCATTAGCTTGTCGGTGTTCGTCAGGGGGCGGCGGCCGGCGCAGCTCTGTCTAGCTCGCCCTCTCGGAAGCAACTCTTGTCCTAACTTCTCCTTACGACAGTTTACCGAAGTTGGTTTAAAAAAACTATCTGGCTATGTTTTCATCTGACCAATCACGATCTCAATGTTAACCTTAAGCTCCGCCTACAGAAATTCTGTCTATCCAATGAGAAACGTTATACTTTTCGTGGTGGGGCAATGTTTTTAAAGTTTGCAACGTAACAGAGACGCGAAAAAGTCTCACGTTAAAACTTACAGCTGGTGTGGTCCTTTTAGCGTTATCGTAAGATCTATACTGTTCTTCTGGAGGGCTCTATCTTTTAACATGGGCTGGGGGGTGGTCCTAACGTAACAGAGACGTGAAAAAGTCTCACGCTAAAAACTTGCGGGTGGTGTAGTCGTAGCGGTTAGCTGGCGACGTGGGTGTCCGTCCCTTATCGTAGGGCCTTCTCGCTTAACACGGTTCTGCTCTCGGCTTCTGTTCTCGTTTCTCCCCTCGGAACTGCGTATGTCTCACGGTGGGAAGGTATGACATGCATTTAGGCATTCTTGTGCTAGTCTGTGGTATTCCATTTGCTTACTCGTTACTCGTATTACTTTGGTTAATTTAATGTCACGATTTATTCGGAGCTATGTGACATACTACTGGATTTGCTTATCATGTCAGGGTTTTCATGGAAAGTGTTGGATTTGCCTGACACCTTACAACTTTGAGTCATTGTTCCAATTCCAGACTTATTGCTTTTCACGTCTTAATGCCAGGCAATGAACCCAATAGAGAATGTCAATGAAAAAATTCAATGCCCTCATCTAAGTGTTGCTTATCTGTAAAAAAGTTGGTCTGTATATTGAATGGAAGGTATGATAGTTTTGAACACTTTTTGGAGTTGTGTTTAAAAGAGAAACCTTCACAAGCTGATGATCCTTCGCTTCCTCGGAATCGAAGTATACCAAAGAAGTATGAATACAGCGAAGTCAGCTCACTGCACACTTTCAAAACCCCAAAGGAATACTACAAAGCTATTTACATTCAAGTTTGTGAAACGGTGAAATCTTGCATTACTGTGCGGTTTGCTTTAGCTGGACTCACACAGGTCGTTGCAGTTGAAGAAGAGTGCTTGCTTTAATTAAACAGATGTGAAACAAATTTGAAAAAATCAACTGAGTTTTTCAAAAATGACCTAGACATTGAGACACTGCGCTTACACTTGAATATGTTAGGCGATATCGCTAGTAAAAAACAACTGCGCCACAAGAGCCTGCAGTGGAAGAAATGTTATATCAAGTAGTGAAGTGCATTAAGCTTCTCCAAGTAGTTCCAATCAAGACAGCAACAGCAGAACGGTCATTTAGCGCCCTTAGGCGTCTGAAGTCATATCTCCGATCAACAATGGGACAGAAGTGATTGAACAACTTGGCTGTTCTTCATGCCCACCGAGACGTTTTGGATGAATTGGATATCTGACCAGTCATCAACGACTTCATATTCAGCAATCCAGTCAGACGGTCGACATTTGCACCTTTCTAAAGGCACTCTAGCCCTAATAGTGGTATTTAGAGCAATATTAAAAATCACTATAAAAGAGATAATTAAATACACACATAATGTTAAATTATCAGTTTAGAAATATTAATGCTAGTTTAGTACTGTATTACTATAGTACTGTATTAGTTATTTTCAAATACTTAAATATTTTTAGTGTGTAAGACCCAATTACAATCCGCTATTTATATATTTTTTGACTGAAAGTATTAGGCATACTGTATTAGCTTTATTAACTATTTTACAGCATTAACTTTGAGGTATTGTTTTTATTTAATGAATCCTGAGCCTTATTCGAAGCAAGCTTAAATTAGCGATTTCAATTATTAATCAAAGTGATATTACTGTGCGACAGCAATATTTTATGTTTTATTCCTTTAATGATAGTTTAGGATTTATTTAAATATAATTTCAGTCTTTTCAGAGCTGCTCTGTAATAGTCAATAAGCATGATTATTACTGCAAATTAAATTAGCTTTTTACGAAAATGCCATGCATGGTTACGTTTTGTTTCTTTTTTCAAACCCAAAAAAGTGTCGAGTTATTGAGAATCCAGTTTTCGGGGTTCTAATATCTATCATATGACTCTAAAATGCTTAAAAAATTTTAAAAACTCACTATCTTTCATTTAAAATTTAGAAAATTTACCGGGGAAAGATCCCCAATATGGGCCCCCCAATATTTTTTATAAGTCGGCGCCCCTGTATAAAGTATTTAAATGACACCATCGTAATGAGTCCTGAAGGCAATTCCATAGATGAACAGGAGTTAAGGAATTTGTCAGCTCTCTGATGTTGGTTACACTGGGTCTGAGCAACCTCGTAAAAGAACACAATCACAATAACGTGACCGCAGCAGGACGCAAACCATGTTACTACGCAATTCAGTTTCGTAACATGAAGTCTCTAACCGCACAGAAGGGCGGAACATTCTAAAGTCGCTATTTTATCTGATGTATTAGTAGCTCGTTAAGGCCGTTGCTGCCAATATGGCTTTACCTGTCATTTAATTAGAGCAAATAGTACCAGAAATGTTGGGTTTGTGATAAATCATCAATTTCCTGTTGCCTTGAAACGCAAAACTGGCATAACACAGTTTCCAATCTGGAAACTGCCTCGCGGGGTAGCAGTGCCGTCTGGGCGCCTTGTCACAGTTTGCGCAGCTCCCCCCGTCGTAGGTTCGAGTCATCTCTCAGGCACGGGTGTGTGTGTTATCCTTAGCGTAAGTTAGTCTAAGTTAGATTAAGTAGTGCGTAAGCCTAGGGACCGATGACCTCAGCAGTTTGGTTCCATAGTCCTTACCACAAATTTCCAATTTCCAAATCTGAAAATCAGCGTTTACGCAATGCTTTTTCTGATTGGCCTTTCTTTTATGACTTTTCATTGGTTGTTGGTTAGAGATCAGTTATTATTCCATTTTCCACGTTATATCCTTCAAATAAGTAAATATCTGATACTACACATTTTTCAAAAAGTAGCCTGTGTATTAATCCAGGGCATAAGCTATCTCCATGTTAAAATTCATCCAAATCCGTCCAGTCGTTTTAACGTGATGCAGTAACAAACATACACACAAAGTTTCGCATTTATAATATATGTGTGATATGGGATTATCAGTATGAGCACCGATGTTTTTCCTAACTCTTTTTGTATGATTGTGTGAAATTACAAGAAACTTATGTGTGCTTGTAAGATACATTTGACCCAAGCATTTAAATTTAAATGTACGCTTAATATTACCTCATTTTTGTTAAGAAATTAGAAATTTTAGTATCTCATCTATCTGTTTGATACCTCCTGTGTAATACAAGAATTTCTACCAGGTCTTGTTTCTTAACCTACGAGGGCTGTCCAGAAAGTAAGTTCCGATTGATCGCAAAATGGAAACCACATTGAAAATCAGAAATGTTTTATTTGTAAGAGTTAGCTTCACCTTCCAGCTACTTCTCTACGTAGTCGCCGTTGTGACTTAGACATTTGTCGTAGCTTTTTACCAACTTTCCAATACCTTCATCATAGGATGCAGCCGCCAGTGTTAAGCCAATTCTCTAAGCTGGCCTTCAGCTCGTTGTCTGAGCCAAAATGTTATCTTCATAGCCAGTGGTTCATGTGAGCAGAGGTGACACTCTGAGGGAGACAATTACGGGCTGTATTGTGGGTAATCAAACATTTACAATTGCAAACGATGCAGGAACATCTTCATTGCCCCTGCAGAATGCGGCTGAGGATTGTCTTGAAGAAGAAACAGCACGACAGTTATGTAATGATTGCTGCATAGCTTCAGGCGAAATTTCTCACCAGGCCCTCGTACTTGGCGGGAGACACTACTTTCTAGATATCTTTACGCGGTCGCTGTGAGCTCACAAATGAGAAGAGCGACGTGATGCTATCTGGGGTCATACTAGAGACACTGCCCAATACATCTGTGCAAAGTTTTATCGGATTTTCATAATCGTTTACATTTCGCGACCAATCGGAACTTACTTTCTGGACACCCCTTGTATTTGACCCTCTGGTGCCTTCATTCTTTCGTCTCTTGAAGCTACCCATTAGTTTTCTAATGTATTCGTTTTGTCAGTTTCAGTCAAACGTTGCCTAATGCACACTATGAGACTCTCAAGAACAGTTGGTTCCTACAATTTATCAAGGTCCCAAGTCCTAAATTTACTACCTTACTTCTATTTCTTCGGCTTTAATCTGCAGTTTAAGGCCAATGAATTATGGTCAAATTCCATATCTGCTTCGAGAAATTACAGCTTAAAATGTGGTTTTGAAATCTTTATCTTACTTGCTTTCTTTATGAAAGAGGTCAGCCTTAAGAAAACGACAAATTTAACTTTTCTTCTCTTTCCCAGATGTGTTTCGCTGAAACATATATATACACTCCTGGAAATGGAAAAAAGAACACATTGACACCGGTGTGTCAGACCCACCATACTTGCTCCGGACACTGCGAGAGGGCTGTACAAGCAATGATCACACGCACGGCACAGCGGACACACCAGGAACCGCGGTGTTGGCCGTCGAATGGCGCTAGCTGCGCAGCATTTGTGCACCGCCGCCGTCAGTGTCAGCCAGTTTGCCGTGGCATACGGAGCTCCATCGCAGTCTTTAACACTGGTAGCATGCCGCGACAGCGTGGACGTGAACCGTATGTGCAGTTGACGGACTTTGAGCGAGGGCGTATAGTGGGCATGCGGGAGGCCGGGTGGACGTACCGCCGAATTGCTCAACACGTGGTGCGTGAGGTCTCCACAGTACATCGATGTTGTCGCCAGTGGTCGGCGGAAGGTGCACGTGCCCGTCGACCTGGGACCGGACCGCAGCGACGCACGGATGCACGCCAAGACCGTAGGATCCTACGCAGTGCCGTAGGGGACCGCACCGCCACTTCCCAGCAAATTAGGGACACTGTTGCTCCTGGGGTATCGGCGAGGACCATTCGCAACCGTCTCCATGAAGCTGGGCTACGGTCCCGCACACCGTTAGGCCGTCTTCCGCTCACGCCCCAACATCGTGCAGCCCGCCTCCAGTGGTGTCGCGACAGGCGTGAATGGAGGGACGAATGGAGACGTGTCGTCTTCAGCGATGAGAGTCGCTTCTGCCTTGGTGCCAATGATGGTCGTATGCGTGTTTGGCGCCGTGCAGGTGAGCGCCACAATCAGGACTGCATACGACCGAGGCACACAGGGCCAACACCCGGCATCATGGTGTGGGGAACGATTTCCTACACTGGCCGTACACCACTGGTGATCGTCGAGGGAACACTGAATAGTGCACGGTACATCCAAACCGTCATCGAACCCATCGTTCTACCATTCCTAGACCGGCAAGGGAACTTGCTGTTCCAACATGACAATGCACGTCCGCATGTATCCCGTGCCACCCAACGTGCTCTAGAAGGTGTAAGTCAACTACCCTGGCCAGCAAGATCTCCGGATCTGTCCCCCATTGAGCATGTTTGGGACTGGATGAAGCGTCGTCTCACGCGGTCTGCACGTCCAGCACGAACGCTGGTCGAACTGAGGCGCCAGGTGGAAATGGCATGGCAAGCCGTTCCACAGGACTACATCCAGCATCTCTACGATCGTCTCCATGGGAGAATAGCAGCCTGCATTGCTGCGAAAGGTGGATATACACTGTACTAGTGCCGACATTGTGCATGCTCTGTTGCCTGTGTCTATGTGCCTGTGGTTCTGTCAGTGTGATCATGTGATGTATCTGACCCCAGGAATGTGTCAATAAAGTTTCCCCTTCCTGGGACAATGAATTCATGATGTTCTTATTTCAATTTCCAGGAGTGTATATACAGGGTGAACGTTAATAAAACTGAAAATCTGCAGGAACGCATTCCTGACTGGAAATGGAGGAAAAAATGTCCTATGAACATGAGTGAGGAAATGCATTGTTGCCACGGTAGATGACGCTGACTAATGAAAGTTCCCCTGACAACGTGCCTTGTATTCCTTCTGCGTTGCACGTTGTATAGTTGACGCAGAGTACTGTAACCAACAGAATCGTTGGTATTCATGTCTAGAACAAAAGGTTGGTATTTGGCCAAGGGGATGGAAAAGGTACGAGAGACAGCACAGCTATACAAAAGAAGTACCCTCACAGACACCAACCGCATCACAAAACATTTCAGGTCCTTTTTGGACGTTTATGTGTTCGAGGGTCCTTTCAGACAGACGAACGTGCAGAGAGACTGCGCACTCTGCGTACATCAGATTTGGAGGACCGGTTGGAATGTAGCAACTGTACATGATTACTGGCAGCAGTGGTCACAGGAAGGTATGGTTGCAAGAAGATGTGTGTGAAGTCTTATGGGGCTTAACTGCTAAGGTCATCAGGCCCTAAGCTTACTCACTACTTAACCTGAATTATCCTAAGTACAAACACACACACCCATGCCCGAGGGAGGACTCGAACCTCCGCCGGGACCATCGCAAGAAGACCGGACTCCGGGTGGCCACATGGCACTGCCGAGAGCGTCGTGTTCGGTGTATGGCTCTGGCGCATCGTACTGCGTCTGTAGCAGCAATTTGACCAGCAATTGGCACCACAGTGACACAACAAACTGTTACAAATCGGGTACTTCAAGGACAGCTCCGAGCCTTACTCCCTGTAAACTGCGTTCCACTGACCTCAAATCACCGGCGTTTGCTGCTCCAGTGGTGTCAAGCGAGAGCTCATTGGCGGGCTGAGTGGATGTCTGTTGTGTCTTCTGATGAATGGCGGATCTGCCTCGGTGCCAGTGATGGTCGTGTGATGCTTAGGAGGAGGTCAGTTGAGCGCCTGCAGTCAAGCTGTATGCGGCCGAGACGCACTTGGGTCTACTCCTGGAATTATGGTCTCGGGTGCAATTTCGTATGGCAGCAGGAGTACTCTCGTGATCATATCACGCATCCTGACTACAAATTTGTATGCGAGTGTGGTGATTTGACCTGTTCTACTGTCTTCCATGGACAACATTGCAGGGCGTATTTTCGAGTAGGATAGCTCTCGCCCACATACCGCTGTTGTAACCCAACGTGCTGTACAGAGTGTCGATTTTTTGACTTGGCCTGCTCGATCACTGGATCTGTCTCCAATTGAGCATGTACGGAACATCGTAAGGCGACAACTACACCGTCATCCAGAGCCAGCATTAACCGTTCCTGTATTCACTGACTAAGTGCAACAGGCCATAGAACAGCGGCCGCCTCATAGCAGGCCATATTAGTGGATAATTCTTTGAAATAATTTATATTGTCCACTAGAGCAAGATTTCTGTTTTCATTCCGTACGACCAGTGTTGACGCTGCCGGATGGTCTAGGTGCAGTTCACTACATTAATGGATTAATAATAAGTACACCAACTGAATGGGTGGTAGTAATATCTGGAGTGTGTAAGGCGTTACTTTTAACGTGATAACAACGAGGAAGGAGACGACCATAGACTGTTGTGAGGAATTATTCCAGCAGAGCATTCAGTGATTTGGAAAAAAAAGTGCAAAACGCAAATCAGCATGGATGGATCAGTTACTAAGTCCCATCTCTTATTAAAACATCCATAATTTACAAATTGTAAAACTTTTACGGATTGACCATAATTGTTATTGTCATTGTGGTCTTCAGTCCAAAGACTGATTTGATGCAACTCTCCAAGCTGCTCTATCCTGTGCAAGCCTCTTCATCTCCGAGTAACTATTGCAACCTACATCCTTCTGAATCTGCTATCCGTATTCATTTCTTGGTCTACCTCTTCAATTTGTATCTCCACGCTACCCTCCAGTTCTAAACTGGTGATATCTTGATGCCTCAAAATGTGTCCTACCAACCAATCGCTTCTTCTAGTAAAGTTCTGGCACAAATTCCTCTTCTCCACAATTCTACTCAGTACCTCCTCATTAGTTACGTACTCTATCAATCTAATCTTCAGCATTCTTCTGTAGCACTACATTTCGAGAGGTTCTGTTTTCTTCTTGTCTAAAGTGTTTATCGTCCATGTTACACTTCCATACATAGATAGCTACACCCCATACAAATACTTTCAGAAAAGACTTCTTAACCCTTAAATCTATACTCGATGTTAACAAACTTCTCGTCTTCAGGATCGCTTTCCTTCTCATGCCCAGTCTACATTTTATATCCTTTAAAACTTCGACCATCATCAGTTATTTTGTTGCCCAAATAAAAAATCCTATCTACTACTTTAAGTATCTCATCGCTTAATCTAATTCCGTCAGATTTAACTGGACTACATTCCATTATCCTCGTATTGCTTTTATTGATGTTCATCTTATATCCTTCTTTCAAGACTGTCCATTCCGTTCAACTGCTCTTCCAGATCCTTTGCTGCCTCTGACAGAATTACAATGTCGTCGGCAAACCTCAAGGTTTTGTTTCTTCTCCCTGGATTTTAATTCCTACTCCAAATTTTTCTTTTGTTTCCTTTACCGCTTGCTCGACATACAGATTAAATAACATCGGGGATAGGTTACGATCCTGCTCCCTCCATCTCGACCACTGCTTCCCATTCGTACCTGTAGACTCTTATAACTGCCATCTGGCTTCTGACCAAATTGTAAATAGCCTTTCGCTTACTGTATTTTATCCCTGCCACATCTAGAATTTGAAAGAGAGTATTGTAGTCAACATCACCAAAAGCTTTCTCTAAGTCTACAAATGCCATAAAGATGGGTTTGTCTTTTCTTATCATTTCTTCTAAAATAAGATGTAGGTTCAATACTCCCACGCATATTACTATATTTCTCTGGAATCTGTACTGATCTTCCCGGAGTCGGCTTCTATCATGCTTTCCACTCTTCTGTAAAGAATTCGTGTTAGTATTTTGCACCTGTGACTTATTAAATTTATAGTTCAGTTATTTTTACACTTGTCAGCATCTGCTTTCTTTGTAATTGAAATTATTATATTCGTCTTGAAGGCTGAGGGTATTTCGCCCGTCTCATATATCTTGTTCACCAGATGGAAGAGTTTGGTCATGGCTGTCTCTACCCATGCTATCAGTAGTTCTAAAGGAATGTTGTCTTCTCCCGGGGCCTTGTTTCGACTTAGGCCTTTCAGTGCTCTGTCTTCATCTACGTCCTCTTCCATTTCCATAATACTGTCCTTGTATAGACCCTCAATATACTCCAACCACCTTTCTGCTTTCCCTTCTTTGCTTAGGTCTGGTTTTCCATCTGAGCTCTTGATATTCATACACGTAGTTCTCTTCTCTTCAAAGGTCTCTTTTATTTTCCTGTAGACGGCATCTATCTTGCCTGTAGTGATATATGCTTCTCCCATTACATTTGTCCACTAGCCATTCCTGGTTAGTCATTTTGCACTTCCTGTCGATCTCATTTTTGAGGTATTTGTATTCTGTTTCGCCTGCTTCATTTACTGCTTTTTTACATTTTCACCTTTCATCAATTAAATCCAATATCTCTTGTGTCACAAAAGGATTTCTACTAGCCATCGTCTTTTTACCTACTTGATTCTCTGCTGCCTTCACCATTTTATCTCTCAAAGCTATCCTTTCTTTTTCTACTGTATTCCTTTCTCTTGTTGTTGTCAATCGTTCCCTAACGCTCCCTCTAAAACTCTCTACAAACTCTGTTTTTTTTTTTCACTTTAACCGGGTCCCATCTCCTTAAATTCCTACCTTTTTGCAGTTTCTTCAGTTGTAATCTACAGTTCATGGCCAATAAATTGTGGTCAGATCCACATGTTGTTGTTGTTGTGGTCTTCAGTCCTGAGACTGGTTTGATGCAGCTCTCCATGCTACTCTATCCTGTGCAAGCCTTTTCATCTCCCAGTACCTACTGCAACCTACATCCTTCTGAATCTGCTTAGTGTATTCATCTCTTGGTCTCCCTCTACGATTTTTACCCTCCACGCTGCCCTCCAATACTAAATTGGTGATCCTTTGATGCCTCAGAACATGTCCTACCAACCGATCCCTTCTTCTGGTCAAGTTGTGCCACAAACTTCTCTTCTCCCCAATCCTATTCAATACTTCCTCATTAGTTATGTGATCTTCCCATCTAATCTTCAGCATTCTTCTGTAGCACCACATTTCGAAAGCTTCTATTCTCTTCTTGTCCAAACTATTTATCGTCCATGTTTCACTTCCATATATGGCTACACTCCATACGAATACTTTCAGAAATGACTTCCTGACACTTAAATCAATACTGGATGTTAACAAATTTCTCTTCTTCAGAAACGCTTTCCTTGCCATTGCCAGCCTACATTTTATATCCTCTCTACTTCGACCATCATCAGTTATTTTGCTCCCCAAATAGCAAAACTCCTTTACTACTTTACTCCTTTACTCCTTTCCACATCTGCTTCTGAAAATGTCTTAAAATTTAAAACCTGGTTCCTAAATCTCTGTCTTGTCATTATGTAACCTGTCTGAATCCTTCCGGGCCTTCAGGCCTCTTTCACGTATATAACCTTCTTTCATGATTCTTAAACCAAGTGTTGGCTGTGATCAAGTATCATTACACTGTTAAAAAATCTGTAGTTCTTATTACAGAGAATAGAAGATTTTCGTCAAGAAAATTGTCTTGAACTTTTCTTTGAAAATACGCTTTCAATTCCTTCCAAATATGTGATGCACAGAATCACACAGATAAACAATGACGTGTTTGCGACACACTATTAATTAAGAAGCGTTATGTTCAGGTGAATGGACACACCTGCACATTTCAGAGAAGTGCACATTATCAACAATTAATGTCGTGAGAGCGTAGAAGTACTGCAATGGCACTATAATAATCGCAGCCTTGTTAAATGGTACTGAACGCTGTATGTGGCCCAGATGGTTCGGAGCCCACGTTATACTGCAGATCTCTCTATAAGTGGATAGGCTGGAGGAAATCAACGGCGCATTATGTCGAACTGGACAATGGCATGTAAAGCGCTACGGTGCTCAGACAAATGTCGTGGTTGTGGGAAGATTCACTTTTTACTCACGGCACAGACAGCATGTTGTTGAGGTGTGACTATTTGCTTAGCTTTTTCTGAGGCAAAATCTATGCAATGCCTTAGCTTTTCACTAACTGCAACAGGGCAGAGTCCGCAGTATCTTGTCCTAAAGACAGGCAGCAGCATGATGATGGAATTTGAGAATTTTTTAAAATAGACAGTAACTTCTAGGAGAAATTGTGTTGCGACAGGTATTTGATCTGTGAGGGGGCATACATTGGTATGTGTTCACACAGAAAAGCCGAAGAAGTAGAGAAGGCATCTGGTAGTGACCGTCTCAAGTAGGCTAATGAAGAACTGACGTGGTCAAGAAACGGACGTTGCAGATGAAATACACCCGAGCGTCCACGGCTAATTCTAACACTACACGTGCCTTGTTGGATTACATCTCAGTAGCGAAAGTTAGGAAGAACGGGAGAGAGTAAAAATTTACTTTTCACTTCCTGTGAAATTTATTCCGAAACTTCTGGAGGGCTTAAGGGTGTAGTTGTCTTTGAAAATTAAAAAGAATTGATTTTGTTGTTGCTTAAGATGTTTCCTGGGATGTCTGCTACATTGTAGTGTTCTGCCAACGTTTGCCAAAACTTCGTTATCAAGTTACAAGACGATTTGTGAAGAAGGGTCTATGAAAATCATTCACAACGGTAAAAAGAGCACATTGCTGTCAAAATGACAGCACGTAATTTCAACGAAAGCCTAATAGGTTTGCGGAACTTATGGACGTGTTCTAACTTAAGATCAGGCCAGTCTATTAGAACTTCTGCACAAAAACGGAGGAATAACGTATCGAGCGAGCAGAGCAGTGGATGAAGAGAGCTGCCAAAGTGGTGCACGAGAACACCATGGGCACGAGGAAGATGTAGGAGGACCTCCTGTTTGATCTGGAAGAATTACTGAGTAGTCCAGGGAGCGCTGATAAGAAGTATGTTTACCTTAACTGCAAAAAATGCAACTCAAAACTTTAAACGCATTTTTCTCGAAACCGTGTTGTTGAAATTGATGGGGAACATAACTCGAGAGTGGTAAATATGATTTCGATCGGAATTTGATGTCGGCATTCTAAACTGAATTATCTATCAGCTTATGCAGCCGTTCTGCGATATCTCCAAAAGTCTGCTTTCGGTGCACTCTTTTGTCTCAGTTTTGTGGACGAATAGAATGACACTTGTTTCAACATGTCCACATTTTGTTAAAACTTAAATTTTTCAGGTATCTGAAGTATGATGGTGGAAAAGATATTTAAAATGACTGATAAAAAAATATTTTGTTACCGTTCCAGCAGGAGGGCTTCGGGAATTTCCTCCCATGTTAAATATTCCGGCTGTCAGGAATCGTTCCACCTGGTTCAGCGGTTACAGGAAGCGACGGATGTGAACACAAAAATGAAAAGTGTAAGGAATAAGACTATATAATCGGATATAGCAGTACCTTTTATTTTACTTGGAAAAAGTTTCGAGAATCGTCTATTTTTCAGGCTTTCAAATAGGACTATCCCCTTTAGCCGGCGCAGAGCAGCTATAAACTGCGCAGATTGGAGTAGAATGTTTGTAGGCTTGCGTGCAGTGCATGCCCGTCAATAAGAATGGATACGGTTACTAAAAACACCGCCGAAACAGAACCACCCAGAAGAGCACAAACCATTTCCTTTTATATACCGACACTGCTTTGAACTTGACCGTTGTGAGCCGCGCTGCTTGCCTTCCACGCCGACCGCGCCGCACTGCGCCCAACTACCAGTGTTGGTTTTGTGCTGCGCAGGTCGACACCGACTGCTGTGGACACGACTTTAGAGACAAAGAGAAGTCATTTTGCACATTGCCACATCGTTTTCTGAGCAGTCGAGGTTTCCTTCATTGTTTCACTCAAGTTGTAAGCTCGTATCTCCTACAGTGTTAGTATAGCGCGGAGAAGAAGCGAATGCAATAGCTCATGTAATTTAGGACTAATTAACTTCCTATCGGAAACTATCCAACGACTCCACACGAGCACCATTCGACGCTGATGGGGCTCACCAACGTAAATGTTGCCACGTCGGCTAGCGGTTCTTCTGTGACTTAGCTTGGCCTACCCTCCTGTCATACTGAAGATGGTGCTAGCAACAGTTCTATACATCCCTCCAGTGTCGACTCAATCTGGTAGATGTCTCGGAAAGTTTTCGGTAATATTAGCTTGCATTTCGATCCGCTGTTGGAGACAACGCTCCGCAGGGCAGATTAACAGTAACACTATCCCAGCTATAGCAGGAAAACCGGTAGCACAAATAATTACGCGTAGCAGTGTGTTGTGAGCAGTGGTCTCAAGACTCTATGGAAACAAGTTTGGCCGGTAGAAGGTCATCAAACGCGAGAAGCTGTGCGCGACGTTGGGTGTGTCTCCTAACATTCCTTACCTTGTAAAATGTCGCAGTGTTACATTAGAGCTCCGCGTGCTTCCTGTTCAGAACTGTTTGTCAGCCAAGGCTGTTCTTTGCGATATCTGGCCCATTATCTTCCTATGCTCCTTATTCTTACATTTGATATCTTTAGCGGAGGAGGTAGTCTGATTTTAGCCTGTCTCCAATAATTGATTCTTTAAAACTACAAGCCAGTCTTTTGCAAGTACACTATTTCATAATGTTTTCAAGTCACCTCAACTGGTCGGTTACAGTAGCATCGGTTCTCATCAGAATAGCCCGAACTGACCTTGCGGGATCGAAACACACCGGCCGTTCGAGAGGATTTTTACTGTGTAAAGGTAAAAGTTAAAACTGTCATGAACTTCAGGCTTAGTTTGAACATTGCAGTGCTTCACTGGACATGGTCCTATTGGAAGTTGCATGCCGTTGCCATTCCTCCGTCGTTTGGTCTGTGTTACCCTTCTAGCTATAGTAGGATCTAAAATTTAACGCGAGCTGCGAATCACGGCGCACTTTTTTCCGTTAAAAAATATTGCTGTAGTTGAAAGAAGTGAAAAGTGATACACAAAAATTAAAGAACACACCAGGGTGAAACACGAGATCTCTTATCCGTACTCTGGCACTTTATCATTGAACCTACGAGCCACACTTTTGATTGTGTAAGGGAGAAACTTACATCGTGCAGTCCCTAAATAAACTTATTCCGAAGACGAGTTTTGGGTAGTTTAGATGCAAGCAAGTCATTTCAGGTTTTACTCTGTAGTCTACATGTACCAGCAATGACCCAATGACAATCATAAAAAAAGAGTACACACACCATTGGAAAAAAAGTGATTTTTGTGGTGAATACATGAAAGAATACAAAAATTCAGAACACTAATCGCCAATTCTAAAACTGTTCATATAGAGAGATAATATATGAGCACAAATAACATGTGACTTCCAAGTATGCTGTCGACCATCGAAAGAAATGGGCTGTGTGGTAAAAACTGTGTTTGACCTTCTCTCGCAATAACTACACAAACACACCACGTCAGCACCACACTTTAAAAGCACTCCACAAAGCAACGTGCTCTGTAAGATATGTGACTCGTAAGCCTTGAAACCGTGTGGAATGGAGACGCTACACCAGACTACACTGAGGCGACAAAAGTCATAGGATGCCTCTTAACATCGTGTCGGAACGTCTTTTGCCGGGCGTAGTGCAACACCTCGACTTGGTATGGACTCAACAAGTCGTGTCGTTGGAAGTCCCCTGTAGAAATATAATTTCGGAAGTGTTGCCGGAGAAGATTTTGTGCACGAACTGACCTCTTGATTAAGTCCCATAAACGATCGCTGGGATTCATGTCGGGCGATCCGGGTGGCCAAGTCATTCGCTCGAATTACCCAGGATGGTCATCAAACCAATTACGGACAACTGTGTCTCAGTGACATGATGCATTATGATAAATAAAAATTCCAGCGTTGAATGGCTGTAAATGGTCACCAACTAGCCGAACGCAACCATTTCCAGTCAATGATCGCTTTAGTTGGACCAGAGGCCCCAGTCCATTCGATGTAAACGCAGCCCACACCATTACGGAGCCACCGCCAGCTTGCACAGTATCCTGTTCAAACCTGGGTTCGCGGCTTCATGTGGTCTGCGCCACACTCGAATCCCACCGTCAGCTCCCACAAACTGAAATCGGACTTATCTCACCAGACCACGGTTTTCTAGTCGTTTATTGACCAATCGATATGGTCAAGAGCCCAGAAAAGGCGCTGCAGGCGACATGGTCTGTTAACAAAGACACTGGCATCGGTCATCTGCTGCCATAGTCCGTTAATGCCAAATTTCGCCATATTGTCCTAACGGATGTGTTCACCTTATCCTCACATTGACTTTTGCGGTTATTTCATGCAGCGTTGCTTGTCCGTTAGCTCTGATACCCCTATGCAAACGCCGCAGGTCTCAGTCATTAAGTGAAGGCCGTCGGCCACTGCATTGTCCGTGGTGAGAGGTAATGCCTGACATTTGGTATTCTCGGCACCCTCTTGACACTGTGGATCACAGAATATTGAATTTCCTAACGCTTTCCTAAATGGAATATCCGATGTGTTTATCTCCAACTACCATTTCGCATTCAAAATCTGATAACTTCCGTCGTTCAGCCATAGTCGCGTAGGAGTCCTTTTCTCATGAATCAGATGTGCCCAAAGGCAGCTCTGCCAATGCACTGCAAAAAATGTTGAAATGTGTGTGAAATCTTATGGGACTTAACTGCTAAGGTCATCAGTCCCTAAGCTTACACACAACTTAATCTAAACTATCCTAAGGACAAACACACACACCCATGCCCGGAGGAGGACTCGAACCTTCTCCGGGGCCAGCCGCACAGTCCATGACTGCAGCGCCTTAGACAAAGTACTGCCATTTTGCATCTTGTGTGCGCGATATTTCCGCAATCTGTATATGTGCATAACACTATCCCATAGCTTCTGTCACCTCGGTGTATGTGCCACATACGAATAAGCATACCTAAGTACCACTACCCCCAAAACAACAAATTATATTATGCCAAGTACATGGCGTTCCGAAATTCCCGTTACAAACTTCTAAGGCTTGTAGATGGAGTGAGTACATAATAGAACATAATATAGGAACCCATTCTAGACATGTGCCGTTTCCGCTTTGTGACGGTTTCGATTCAGAAGTTTAACGCGTGCACGTCTGCTGAGGAAAAGACAAAAGTCTTAGAGTTTCTGTCTTGGTATGCAGCAGAGTAGACAGGACGATGTATACTATGCCATATGGTCACCTGATGTCACTTAACTTCTGTTTTTCTGCGAAAGCTATTCGACATCTGTGCGTCTCCGATACAGCAAACATGGTTCGGCACACGTTTTCGGAACACGCAGACATGGTCCTTTTGTCGAGGTAGCAGAAGAGCTGCTAGTCGGCTGTACCACGAACGTTTCCCCTAGCGTAGCACACCATCGCACAACCTTTTCACTCATGTTACGCACTGGCTCCGAGAAACAGGTACCTTCACCGTGAGAAGGCTGGACTTTGCCTCCGGGGCAACGATGCATCGCGTGATGAGAACCAGTCAGAGAATACTCCAACAATTGCCCATGTATTGGGTGTCAGTCACTGTACCGTCTGGGACATTCTGCATGAGTAACAATTACATCCGTACCACTTACAAAGGATACACACTGTGATTCCAGTCGATTTTCCACAGCACGTTGCCTATTGCACGTGGCTCCAGCAAGGCTGCGTCGACATACCTCGAGTTCTGTTCACAGATGACTGTAAATCCATTAGCGACTGTGTTATGAATTCGCAAAACGGACATGTATGGACAAACTAAAGCCCCCGTGCCATGTATGTCCAGGGATTTTAGCACCGGTTTGTTATTAACGCATGGGCACGTATTCTGGACAGTCATGCGATTGGGTCATACCTCCTTTCACTCATGTCACCTGATCCTGCGTACTTCATCTTCCTACAGAACGTACTGGCCCCGTTCGTGGAAGCTGTGCCTCTGAACAGTCGACAGGGAATGTGGTTTAGCATGATGGTGCATCACCTCACTTCTCACGTGTTGTTCGGAGACATCTCAACAGACGATATGGCGAAAGATAGATAGGCCGGGGTGGTCCAACCGCGTGGCCGCCGCGATCGGCGGACTTAATTCCTTTGGACTACTTCTTTTGGGGTGGTACGCGAAGTTTAATTTACAAGAATCCTGTGGAGACAAAGACAGATCTGCTGGCATGAGTTCTCACCTCTCCACTAGAAACTGAAGAGACACCATGTGGGATGGAGAGAGTGTACCACAATATGTTTCTTAGGTACAATGTCTGCAACAACCTTGGTGGTCGCCACATCGACGCGCTTTTGTATTTTTTTTTTTTTTCGAATTGTTACCTAATAGCTATACAGCGTCATGCATATTTCAGTTAATCAAGCAGAAGTGGATGAGTTAAACATATGAACTTAAAACGTCGTAGAACGGAAACGGTACATTTCCGGACATGGGTTCCTGTTCAAAATGTTACGTACTCACTCCTCTCTACGGATACTAACCTAAAAATGTTCGCATTTAAAGATACTAGAAGTCTGTAATGGGAATTCCGGAACACTCGGTATATTATAAATGCGGAAGTTTGTGTATGTTTGTTACTCCCTCGCTCTGGGATTTGGAAGAAATCTGGAATGGATTTAGCTTATACCCTGAGTTGACACACAGACTACTTTTAAAAGTGTTTAGTACAAGATATTTATTGATTTGAAGAAATTAACGCGAAATGTGGCACAATAATTACTCGTACCGGTACTCTTAGGAAAAGCTATTTACTCTTTGACTTTTGAAGTGTATCGTATTTGTGACAGTTCTTTTATTGCAGAGGCTGAAAATAGCGCTTCAGTTGTAAATTTCTTTATTTTCACACGACCGGTTTCGGACTGCTATAGGTCCATCTTCAGGTGTTGTAGCTGTGCTGTGGTCCCCGAGTGCCGCTCGTACCAGACGCGATGTGCACGCCCGGTACACGCGGCGTTCTGGGACCACATCACAGCTACAACACCTGAAGATGGACTTATAGCAGTCCGAAACCGGTCGTGTGAAAACAAAGAAATTTGCAACTGAAGCGCTATTTTCAACCTCTGCTATAATGCTCAGTTGAGGATGTTCTTCCAACAGCATTGTTTGTAGTTCTTATATTGTTTTATATGTCCTACATAATACGATTCAACGTAATGAACACAATGCTTATAAAGTACTTGAAGGATTTAATGCAGACTTCCAAATAAGCCCGTTGCTTTTTTTACCGCTTGGCGTCACGTGTGTCTTATAGCTTCTGAAACGCATGAAGACTTACAACGGCGGGGTCATTTATATGCTGTACGACGGAGAGACGTCGTGCCTTTACGTGTAGATCGTGGTAGGCATTTAGTGAGGCTGGTTTTGATTATGATGTGCTAGCGTATCCTTTGGTAACACGCCCACACGTGAGGGTAGTTGTTGCATGTACAAATATTATAAAATTTGCGCTTCACCGAACCAGAAATTCCTTCTTTTCTTTCTTCATTAGCTTAGAACGTTTGTTACTCTTTCAAGCGTTGAAGCAGCTTGACGGATTTGGCTGATCTTTAGACTGGTGTTACTCTTTCAAGCGTTGAAGCAGCTGGACGGATTTGGCTGATCTTTAGACTGGAGATAGCTTATACCCTGAATAAACACACGCACTACCTTTTATTCCGAAAAAATCACTGCTCCCGTGGCATAGTCAACGTGGCTACTGTTCCCATGGGTTGGGTAACGTGACTAAAAAGTCATCCATGAAATTTAACTATCAAATGAATGCATTAACCTTAACGTCGAGATATTGGCGCCTAAGAATGAATCTGTGGGGAACATCAATCAAAAATTATTGATCAGGTACCTGGTAAGGTGTCCATCTACACGTCAATCGATACAGTAATAACAAGAGACGACGCTAGTACATACCCTGTAGAGGTTATAAACTCATTAGAGCTGTCAAGGATGCCGTCCCAAAAGCTGGAGCTGAAGGTGAGACTTTCGCTCATATTGACGCGTAACCTGAATGCACCAAGATTGTGCAATGGTACCAGGTTACGCATCACGGAGCTGAGAAGGCATAACGTGCAGGTCACCATCGTCACTGGGGGAGCCGAACGAGAGACGGTACTGATACCACGAATTTCTATCATCCCAACAAACTTGCCTTTCCATTTCAAAAGCTTACATTTCCCCCTGAAGCGGCCTTCTCCATCACTATAAATAAGAGACAAAAGACAAACGTTATGAGTGATAGGTTTTCGCACAGACTGCTCTACATTGGCTGCTCACGTGTATCCAGATCCAGAAATCTCTATGTACACTCATGTTCAGAAAAAGGAACCCTTTGAATGACTAGAGATGGAATTTTTTTTTCATTTAAACACTACAGAGTAGCCCACCACCTGGGTTACTAAGGTGGGCCGTGTGCTACTTAAGTCAAGTGACAAGCCAGGCAGTGTTAGGTCTCTTAGCCGTAATGGCTGCTTGCAAATTAGGTTAGCTTGACAAGCCCCCATTCCGTTACCATCCCTGCCACGTGGAGGCGGACATTTTTCTAATGTTTCTGCCCTGGCTGTTGCTCTGTGTGTTAGTACACTCTTTAATACAGTGAGTGATGTTTGTATGCAAAATAATTAATAAAAACTAATATACTTAATTAAGTACAAAATAAAACAAAATAGATATAAATATATACACAAAAGAAAACATAGAAAAAGAATTCTAAGCAATATGGTATCTACCGAGAACCGAGTTCTCCCTGATGCAATTTTAGAGTGCAGGGCTATACATGTGCCCCAAAAATTAAACTGAGCTACATTTCTCTATGTGGTATTATAAATGATGTTAGAATTTTACATGAAACATAAGAGCATAATGAATGTTAAGATTTAATGGTATTGGTAAATTCTTGCATAAACAATCTTAGATACAGGAAGTATTCAGGTAGCTATTTTAAACATAATAGGATTCCTCTATTCAAATTTAAAAATCAAATTTAAGTATGAGATAACATACAAATCATCAATTGTTGGAATAAATGGTTACGAAGTTAATATAATTAATAAAAAGAATATAATTAGAATAGAAGGAAATAAGTATAAATAGTGTGTTTTTTAAAAAAACATAGTGTCTCCTAAAACCTGATTCTCTCACATGCAATTCCTGAGTGTGGAGGCTATGTATATGCCTGTAGATTGAACATAACAAGATTCCTCTATATAAGATTGTAAATAAGGTTTCAAATTACACGTGAATAATAAAAGAATATGAATATTAACATATAGCAATACAATTATACCTTGCAGGCTGTTAATCATAATTGATACTAGAGTTGTCCCCAACACAAACGAGAATACAAAAATGTTCAGATAGCTGAAGGTTATACATGGTCAATTGCTCTATACAAGGTTTTATTTGGGGCAGTAGATTACTAAAGCAGAAAACAATGTTAATATATTATAAAAGCTAGAAGTCTATAGTATAAAAATCAAAAATTAGGTTACATAGAAGTCTAAAATGTGATAATTCAAGTGTAAGGTTACTTAAATTGATTGCAAGTAAATCCAGTACGTATGGCAATACAAGTGACAAGGTTGTGAGCCAGGAAGGGGAATCTGCATGAATGTCCAATGAAATCTCTGATATTTTGTGAGCCAAAACTGGGAGACTACATTATATGTCTAATGAAGGACATCATCAGTTGTGTGACACAGTCACAATAAGTTTGGCCCATCTGCATCCGTATAGTATTAATCAATATCTATTTCGCTGCCCTTCGACACCTTCTGTCAATATTAATCACTATCTGTTCTAGTGTCTGTGTCAGTGTCGGAGCTTGTATCTAGAGATGGAATGTTCACATTAACAGGACATACACAGTATGTTAGTATGTTGTGCAGAACCGATTAATATTTCGGTTACCTTGGCTAAGAATGTGACCTGTTGCCTGGTAGGGACAGGGTCTGTGGGCCCTGATAACTTGATCCATGCGTAATGGCATCGGCGCGTATAAGGTGTGAATGACGTCCTGTAGTATAAACACCCATGCTGCATACGCCTAGTTCCAAAGTTCACATGTGGTGGCTGGCATTGGGTCACAGCACTGAACCCGTCGTTTCTCAGTATCCACACATTTTCGATTGACGACAAATCGGGTGATCTGGCGGGCCAGGGCAGAAGGTTAACATCCTGTGACACCAAGAAGACACGTGTTCGTTGAGTAACATGTGGTCGAGTATTGTCTTGCTGAAAAATGGCGTCTGGGGTATAATTCAGAAAGGGTATGGCTATAGGTCGCAGGATGTCATTCACGTAGGTCACACTGGTCACACGTCGTTGGTCAGGCACCAAATATGATTTGTGGTTGTTCCCAATAGCAGCCCACACCATAAGGCCTTGTGTTGACACTGTATGTCTTGTGGGAACGCAGTTACTATGATGCAGCTCCCCCAGTCTGTGGCGAACCAAAATCCGGCCATCATTTTCAAACAAACCGAACCTGGTCTCGTCTGAAAACGCTATATGATGCCATTCCTGTCACCACTCGTTCCATACACTAATGCCGTATAGCACATTTCTGCACATTCGTCAAAGGTCGGCGGAAAAGGGGACTATGCGCACTTAGCCCATCCCGTAATAAACGGCGACGAATGGTCACCTTGATAGTGTACGGTGTGTTACACTGTTCCACTGCTGCGGCGGCAGAGCCGAGGAGAACACAGAGCTGTCCTGCTCGGATGAGGTGTCGATCTTCTCGGGGGTGGTCTGGGTGGTGCGATATGACCCATCTCGTCGTATTCTATGACCTTCCATGAACCATTCTGCCCAGACCGGTTGCACTGCCGAAATGCTTCGTTCCACACGACCATCATTTTCACATTCTCTCATGCCAATAATGCGCCCTCTTTCAGAGTCACTAGTTTGTTCAAAATGTTCAAATGTGTGTGAAATCTTTTGGGACTTAACTGCTAAGGTGATCAGTCCCTAAGCTTACACACTACTTAACCTAAATTATACTAAGGACAAACACACACACCCATGCCCGAGGGAGGACTCGAACCTCCTCCAGGACCAGCCGCACAGTCCATGACTGCAGCGCCGTAGACTGCTCGGCTAATCCCGCGCGGCGTCACTAGTTTGATAGTATGGTTCATGGATAAGTTGCGAGGCATCCTGCACGTCTGTTCAAATCACTCAGATCCATTAACTTCCATTTATTGAGACAACGACAGCCGCAAGCGTATTTTACCGGTAGGTGGGGTATTTCGCCGTGATATCGATGTTGTCCTGGAACCCGAGGGCCGAAATGGTCCAAATGCTAATAATTTCCGCAAAACATTCTAATGTACATGTCCTGCGAATATGTACGTCCTATCTCTAGTCGTTCAAGGTCTCCTATTTTTTCTGAACATGAGTGTACACTCAGAGAAAAAGAAGTCTCGGTACGTTGTTTGCAGAGATGTATTACCATAGCTTTATGGATCTCTATAAAAACCAAGACTATTATGCCAGAATGAGATTTTCACTCTGCAGCGGAGTGTGCGCTGATATGAAACTTCCTGGCAGATTAAAACTGTGTGCCCGACCGAGACTCGAACTCGGGACCTTTGCCTTTCGCGGGCAAGGTTCGCAGGAGAGCTTCTCTAAAGTTTGGAAGGTAGGAGACGAGATACTGGCAGAAGTACAGCTGTGAGTACCGGGCGTGAGTCGTGCTTCGGTAGCTCAGATGGTAGAGCGCTTGCCCGCGAAAGGCAAAGGTCCCGAGTTCGAGTCTCGGTCGGGCACACAGTTTTAATCTGCCAGGAAGTTTCCAGACTATTATGGTCTTTTCCGTGGTAATCATGTCGCAAACAGTCGTGAAATAATTTACTCCCTTTCCTGGCATATATTGTAATTCGTTACTCGGTCAGATAAGACTTTTTTCCATAAGTTAGAGAATGAGTGACATGTATTCTGCCAGCTGATCCCATCGTCTAAAAACTGGGTGTTTTTCTTCAGTGTAGCGCGGTTTTCTGTGGCGCAAGTGGCTCTCGCCTCAGTACCTCCAAGAGATAACTTTTGTGATGGCGCATGCGCGTGAATAGTGAGTTCCGGCATTAACAATTGTTGATAAGTAACAGTTTAACTGCGGGTAACACCATGGGATGCTGCTAGTACTAGATTACATTTTCCTTTCGCTACACAGCGATCACCATTCACATGACGAGGTCATTAGAGCACATGCCTGGAAATATTCCAACATCTGGCTCAATCAATATATTCTCCTTAGTCTTTAAGTAGCATATACACTAAATACAACTTTTACTTTTTCCACCTCAGGGAATAAACTAAAATTATTGCGCCTGATTCCAGTGCGCCATGTGCCTTCCGAGCATCACTTGTTTTCTCTTTTGCATGTTTTGACACGGCTGATATCGCAGCAAGGCATTTTCCCTCCAAGATATACTTTCAGCTTACCAAAAATATGGAAATCGCACGGTGCAAGAAATGGACTGTAGGGTGTATCAGCATCACATTTGTCTGTGCCTTCGTCAAATTGTTGGCATCATTTCGTAAAGGCTGGACGCGATATTGCTTTGGTTAACATACCTCTGGAATTTCTAGGTAATCTGCGTGCAATTTAGATATTTTTACCGCAAGAACCGTACTCTCGTACCTACTTCGACTTTGAATTATGTTTTCAATTGCGTTATTTCAGTCGCACACTGTGATGCACCTGGTATTCGTACTGCAGTAGAGCTGTGTCGTCAAGGACATCTAGAACGTGCGATCTCTTCTAGACAGTGCGCTACTTCATTGTGTAATTGTTTTAGTATGAGACCAACGGTGTTCACAGGGGTGGCGGTGTAGGGAGGTAACTAATGGGGGCAACTGCCCCTGGTAAGAATTTATTTAATTTATCTGTTCATCGGAGGCGAGGGTATAATCTGGAGTGCCCCAGGGAAGTGTGGTAGGTCCGCTGTTGTTTTCTATCTACATAAATGATCTTTTGGATAGGGCGGATAACAATGTGCGGCTGTTTGCTGATGATGCTGTGGTGTACAGGAAGGTGTCGTCGTTGAGTGACTGTAGGAGGAGACAAGCTGACTTGGACAGGATTTGTGATTGGTGTAAAGAATGGCACATAACTCTAAATATACATAAATGTAAATTAATGCAGATGAATAGGAAAAAGAATCCCGTTATGTTTGAATACTCCATTAGTAGCGTAGCACTTGACACAGTCACGTCGATTAAATATTTGGGTGTAACATTGCAGAGCGATATGAAGTGGGACAAGCATGTAATGGCAGTTGTGGGGAAGGCGGATAGTCATCTTCGGTTCTATGGTACAATTTTGGGAAGATGTGGTTCATCTGTAAAGGGGATCGCTTATAAAACACTAATACGACCTATTCTTGAGTACTGCTCGAGCGTTTGGGATCCCTATCAGGTCGGATTGAGGGAGGACATAGAAGCAATTCAGAGGCAGGCTGCTAGATTTGTTATTGGTAGGTTTGATCATCACGCGAGTGTTACGGAAATGCTTCAGGAAAGAAGGCGTTGTTTTCGTGAATCACTACTGGGGAAATTTAGAGAACCAGCATTTGAGGCTGATTGCAGTAAAATTTTACTACCGCCAACTTATATTTCGCGGAAAGACCACAAAGATAAGATAAATTAGGGCTCATACAGAGCCATATACGCAGTCATTTTTCCCTCGTTCTGTTTGGGAGTGGAACAGGGCGAGAAGATGCTAGTTGTGGTACGAGGTACCCTCCGCCACGCACCGTATGGTGGATTGCGGAGTATGTATGTAGATGTAGATGTAGATGAATACGAAAAAGAATCCGTAACCTCAAAGCCCGGATTGTTTTGATCTAAAACACCCGGAAAATTGCCACTAAAGCGACCTGAAAATATCGATAAAATGACGTAAAAGTGATATAAAACAAGATGTTAAATGAGTTATAAAATGGACTAGAGTAAAGGTGGTTGAAACTGAATTTACCAAAGAGATAACTTATTTAAAATGTATGCTTCTCTTTAAGAAATCTCATTCTTTGAAGATGAATCAAAATTTTTATGTAACGATCTTAGCGCTGGACTGAGGTGTCAAAAGCCATCGGCTAGCGATACGCACATTCGGTAGTATCGCGTGCACAAGGTATGAAAGGGCAGTTCATTGGCGGAGTTGTCATAAGTACTCATCTGATTCATGTGAAAAATCTTCCAGTGTGATAATGGCCTCACATCGGGAGTTAACAGACTTTGAACGCGGAAAGTTTGTTGGAGCTAGACGCATGGGACACTTCATTTCGTAAATCGTTAGAGAATTCAATATTCCGAGATACAGTGTGTCAAGAATGTGCCGAGACTACCAAATTTCGGGCTTTACATTTCACCATGGAGGCGCTGTGACTGACAGCCTTCACTAAAATGTAAATGTCGTGTGACTAGGGCCTCCTGTCGGGTAGACCGTTCGCCGGGTGCAAGTCTTTCGATTTGACGCCACTTCGGCGACTTGCACGTAGCTGGGGATGAAATGATGATGATTACGACCACACAGCACCCAGTCCCTGAGTGGAGAAAATCTCCTACCCAGCCGGGAATCTAATCCGGGACTTAGGATTGACATTCTGTCACGCTGACCACTCAGCTACCGGGGGCGAACAGGGTCTTCACTTAACGACCGAGATCAGCGGCGTTTGTCTTAAGTTGTCATTGCTAACAGACGAAATAACCGCAGAAACCAATATGGGACGTAGTATGACGCATTCTTTAGGACAGTGCGGCGAAATGTGGCGTTAATGGATAACGGCAGCAGACGACTGACGCGAGTGCCTTTGCTAACAGCAGGACAACCCTGTAGCGCCGCTCCTGGGTTCGCGACTATATCAGTTCGTCCACAGACGACTGGAAAACCGTGAACCGGTCAGAAGAGTCCCAATTTCGGTTGTTAAAAGCTGATGACAGGGTTCGTGTGTGACGCACACCCCACGAAGCCATGAACGCAAGTTGTCAAGAAGGCACCGTGCAAGTTGGTGGGGGCTCCATAATGAAGTGGGCTGCGTTTACATAGACTGGACCGGGTCCTCTGATTTAACTGGATGGATCATTGACCAAAATTGGTTATTTTCGGCTACTTGGAGACCATTTTCAGCCATTCATCGACTTCATGTGCCCAAAAAATGATGGAATGAGTGTCGATGAGAATGCGCCATGTCACTAGGCCATAACTGTTCGCGATCGGTTTGAAGAACTTTCTAGACTGTTCGAGCGAATGATTGTTTCACTCTGATCACTCCACACGAATCCCGTGGAACATTTATGGGACATAATCGAGACGTAAGCTCGTGCACAACATCCTCCACCGGAAATAATTTCACAATTATGAATGGTTATAGACGCAGCACGGCTGAATATTTCTCCAGGGGATTTCCAAGGACTTGTGAGTCCGATGTTAGGAGGATCCCATGACTTTGTCACTTCTGTGTATTTCAACCCACCGCTGCCAAAGTGCAGAGGTTCTCGGAAGTAAGGGAACATATTCTGACTAACAACACGTGCTTGTCGTTAGAAAATATTTCAACATTTACTGAAACAATTGGAGAGCATGCTTTGATATTTTCTTTTATTTTCAGATTCTGTCTAAATAATCGACACACGGACTCGGTATTTCACAAAAGTATATTACATTTGGTACAAATTCTATCCAAAATATCGATATTTTTGCTTCTATACCCAACTTGGTACATACTAACAACAGTAAATGGCGCGATGATGACAATAAGCAGATGAAACATCAATATATTTTCATCATGTGTCGAATATGTTCTTGAGCAACATTGATGCGTTTTTCCCGAAGGCATATGCATTGGTCGTTCTTGTACAAATTAACACAAAATCTATTACACCGGTTTATATGGATGTTAAACACATACGTGTAAAAGTGAAGTAAAAGCTTAAAAGTTATATCGTCCTTCAAAAATTTAATCCAGTATGATGCCTACAAGACGAAAACACGAAATTAAATTTACAGTTCTATAGCCAGAATATCCGAGATTTTAGTGTTTGTGAACACTTTGTATCTCATAACGAAATAAAGATTACCTGTCAAACTCTGGGCATTACTAATAACCTATAATGAAATGAAGACGCCGATCGACTGAGGGACGAATGTACCCTGCCTACATCTTTGTCTTCATACATACTCCACATGCTGCCATACGATGCATGGCAGAGGGTACCTTGTACCACAACCCTTTACCGTTCCACTCGCACATGGATCCTACGAAAAACGGCTTTCTATATGACTCTGTATGAGGCGTAATTTCTCTTATCTTGTCGTCACAGTTCTTACCCAAAATGTACATTAGTGACAGGAGTATAATATTAAACACTAAAAAATTTTATATGAAAGCCTTTAATAGTCCAGGTCGCAATATTTCAACAATCATTGATTACTAGTTTCGGTTGAGGAGTCAGCCATCTTCAGATCAATTAATGAAATGAGTGCACTGTATAATCTCAGGATTGGATGAAAAGACATTGTCATCAATATAAAACGTGATTCCGCACGAAAGTGACCACAGGAAACGTTCTGCATATTACAAATCGATGAAACATTACGTAATCAGTAATTAATGGTTGTTAAAATATTGCAATCTAGACATTTAGGGATTTTATAAAAAAACATCTTCAACGTTTAATATTTTCATAGATCGCTTGTTCCCATTATCAGCACGTCAGGAAATAACGACAATAGAACAGTTCTACAGTCACCTTCAAATGCTGATTTCCTAAATTTTCTGGGAAAAGACAGTCCTCCATGGATTTCCATTTGAGTTCACGAAGCGTCTCTGTAATATACGCATGTTAATCGAACCTACCGGTAACAGATCTAGTAGTTTCCTTTAATCCCATCTGATGGGAATCCCAAATACTCAAGCAGTATTCAAGAATGTGTTCCACTAGTGTGCTATAAGGGGTATACTTTGTAGATGAGCTACAATTATTCTATTAAGCCGACGTCGAGCATTCGTCTTCCCTACTGCTGACCATAAGTGGTCTCAGTATTTCATGTCTCTTCGCTACGTACTGCCTAGATACTTAATCGACATGACTGCCCCAAGCAACACGCCACCAATACGTATAAAAACATTATAGGCTTGTCTTACCTACTTGTCTTCATTAACTTACATTTTTCCATATTTAAAGTAAGCTGACATTAATTACACCAAATAGAAGTTCTGCTTAACTCAATCTGTATACTCCTGCAGTCAGTCAACAACGACACTTTCCCATACACTGTACCGTCATCAGCAAGCAGTCGCAGACTGTAACTTATGGAGAACAAGAGCGCTTCCATCACTCTTTCTTGGAGCAATCCTGACGATATCCTTGTCTCTGACGAGCACTCGCTGTCAAGGACTACGTACTTGGCTCTGTTACTCGAAAAGCCTTCGAGCCACTGACGTATCTGGGAACCTATTCCATATTCCCTGATGTTCGTTAACAGTCTTCAGTGGAACACCGTGTAGGAATATGCAGTACGTGTGTTGCTATCTCCAAGAGCTTCCAGTGAGAAGATGGCAATCCTTACTCGGCATGATCGATGTTTCCTAAATTCGTGCTGATCTGTGGATTGAAAATTTTCTGAAACTTCCTGGCAGATTAAAGCTGTGTGCCGGACCGAGACTCGAACTCGGAACCTTTGCCTAACGCGGCCAAGTACTCTACCATCTGAGCCACCCAAGCACGACTCACTTCTGTAAAGTTTGGAAGGTAGGAGACGAGGTACTGGCAGAAGTGAAACAGTGAGGAGGGAGCGTCAGTCGAGCTTGGGTAGCTCAGATGGTAGAGCACTTGCCCGCGAAAGGCAAAGGTCCCGAGTTCGAGTCTCGGTCCGGCACACAGTTTTAATCTGCCAGGAAGTTTCATATCAGCGCACATGAAAATTTTTTTTCTCCAGGAACTTTCTCATAAACTTAGAATATGCTCAAGAATTCTGCAGTAAACCGATGTTAACGGTATTGGTCTGTAATTTTGAGAGTTCGTTCTCTAATCCTACTAATAAAGGAGAGTCACATGCATTTTTTTCCAGTCGCCAGAAACTTTCCGCTGAAATGGATTCGCGATAAATGCAACTTAAGAGGCCAGTGCCGTAGAGTACTTTCTGTAAAAGCGAATTGGGGATCCATCCGGAGGTAATGACTTATTTGTTTTCAGCTCCTTCAGTTGCTACAGCTGGGATACCTATTTCAATGTCCTTCATTTGGGAGTCTGTACGGCGGTTAACTGTGGCATGTCCGTACAGTCTTCCTGCGTGGATGATTTTTTAAAAGCGAAATTTAAAACTTGGGCTTTTCTTTTGGTGTCTCTTGCTGGCATACCAGACTGGTCGACGAGTGACTCAATAGAAACCTTCAATCCGCTTAGTGATTTCACGTCGGACCAGAAATTTTCTCGGGTTCGCGGCAAGATCATCACGAATTTCTCCTAACTATTCCTGTCGACACATTTGCGACCTTTTTCGAATCGAGAATTTAACAATCTTTTCAACATTTTGAGAGTTTTGTTTGTAAACAGTGACGGGTCTTTTCCGTCCTTCACTCACTTACTCGGCACATATTTTTCCCATTAAGAAGGATATCCATACTGAGAGTTCCGTCTCGGAAATGTTGCATCCACTGTTGTTGTTGTGGTCTTCAATCCAGAGACTGGTTTGATGCAGCTCTCAATGCTACTCTATCCTGTGCAAGCTTCTTCATCTCCCAGTGCCTACTGCAACCTTCATCCTTCTGAATCTGCTTAGTGTATTCATCTCTTGGTCTCCCTCTGTGATTTTTACCCTCCACGCTGCCCTCAAATACTAAATTGGTGACGATGCCTCAGAACATGTCCTACCAACCGATCCCTTCTTCTAGTCAATTTGTGCCACAAATTTCTCTTCTCCCAAATTCTATGCAGTACCTCCTCATTAGTTACGTGATCTATCCATCTAATCAACAGCATTCTTCTGTAGCACCACATTTCGAAAGCTTCTATTCTTGTCTAAACTATTTATCGTCCATGTTTCACTTCCATGCATGGCTACACTCCATACAGTTACTTTCAGAAACCATTTCCTGACACTTAAATCTATACTCAATGTTAACAAATGTCTCTTCTTCAGAAACGCTTTCCTTGCCATTGCCAGTCTACATTTTATATCCTCTCTACTTCGACCATCAGCAGTTATTTGCTTTTGTTGATGTTCATCTTATATCCTCCTTTCAAGACACTGTCCATTCACCTGATCTTCCAAGTCCTTTGCTGTCTCTGACAGAATTACAATGTCATCGGCGAACCTCAAAGTTTTTATTTCTTCTACATGGATTTTAATTCCTACTCCGAATTTTTCTTTTGTTTCCTTTACTGCCTGCTCAATATACAGATTGAATAACATCGGGGATAGGCTACAACCCTGTCTCGCTCCCTTCCCTACCACTGCTTCCCTTTCATACCCCTCGACTCTTATTGTGGTGTCACCGCCAGACACCACACTTGCTAGGTGGTAGCTTTAAATCGGCCGCGGTCCATTAGTACATGTCGGACCCGCGTGTCGCCACTGTCAGTAATCGCAGACCGAGCGCCACCACACGGCAGGTCTCGAGAGACTTACTAGCACCCGCCCAGTTGTACGGACGACTTAGCTAGCGATGCAACACTAACGAAGCCTCGTTTATTTGCAGAGAAGATAGTTAGAATAGCCTTCAGCTAAGTCAATGGCTACGACCTAGCAAGGCGCCATAGCAATTGATAGTTATCGTATGAAGCATGTCTCATCAAGAACGATGTATACAAATGATAGATTAAAGTTAAGTATTCCAGCAGCTACGCACTTTTCTTTATAGCATTCATTACGTATCCTGTTTCAGACCTCACGCCATCCTGCGTGAGTTTAAGCGCGTGCCTTTCGGTTACCCGTCACTGTGGACTGGCTGTCTTGTCAGTCCACAACACTTATAACTGCCATCTGGTTTCTGGACAAACTGTACATAGCCTTTCGCGATAGATGCAACCTATGCAACCATAGAGAACGTAAAAGTCACCCACCCATTTCTCATGTCAATAGGTAGCGGACTTCTCCATAAAACTCAAACGATTTATTTTGTAGCAGAACAGCTCCACTACGAATCACACTTGACAACAGCTTCCCGACTGGTTACCGAAGGGTTAGCGCACTGGATTCGCCTTCGGGAGGACGACGGTTCAAGCAGACGTCCGGCCATCCGGATTTAGGTTCCCCGTGATTTCCCTACATCGCTTCAGGCAATGCTGGGATGGTTCCTCTCAAAGGACCCAGCCGATTTCCTTTCCCATCCTTCCCTAATCCGTACTTGTACTACGTCTCTAATGACCTCGTTGTCGACAGAACGTTCAACACTAATCTCCTCCTCCTCTTCTTCGACAAAACCTTACTCCCTCAAAATTTACATGATTGTTGAGAACGGTTAGTCGCTAATTTAAAGTAATAAATTGTGTTATATTTCTTTTCATTTTCTGAAGGGTTGGCTGTACGCCCGCTAAACCCGCTGTGCAGAACAGGTAATAGGATTGTGGAAATGGCGGCGGCTGTGGTGGTGGTGGTGGTGGTGGTGGTGGTGGTTAGCGTTTAACGTCCCGTCGACAACGAGGTCATTAAAGACGGAGCGCAAGCTCGGATTAGGGAAGGATTGGGAAGGAAATCGGCGTGCCCTTTCAAAGGAACCATCCCGGCTTTTGCCTGAAACGATTTAGGAAAATCACGGAAAACCTAAATCAGGATGGCCGGAGACGGGATTGAACCGTCGTCCTCCCGAATGCGAGTCCAGTGTGCTAACCACTGCGCCACCTCTCTCGGTGTGGAAATGGCCAAATAGGTTGAGGTCAGTTTCACCTTCTAATTGTAATTTACTGTAATTTAATAACTTTTACAACCAAAGCGACACATACCCGGACCTTTACCGAATACAACTCTTTCACGGCTGAAGGCCTCCAAACAAGATATTTTAACAAATCAACAAGATAAAAATCCAATTAAGATAGCAATAAAATAATTTTAAAAAATATCACAGCGAAGTAGATAGAACAAACTATAGCGTCCCCTGTGCCATATTACGAAAAGACCATATTTATAAAGAAGACATTCATAATTTGTAAGAGATTTTTTTTCTCATGTAGCCGTAAAATAATAATTTCTCTGTGTAGGTTTAGATTGCAAAGAAATAATTTATGACAGAATGATCTAAAGAGACGCCCAGTTACACTCTTTTGTTAATTTTTTAGTCGACCTTACTTCTTCGCTTGTCTTGAATGTGTCTAGAGGGACATCTTGCGTGTGCTGACGAATGTAAGCATATTTGTATGAGTTAAGCATATAATATAACGATTTAACATTCTTGTGCACTTTTAATTTGTAAGAGGTGATCCCGATTTCATGTCCGCCTTCCTTGAATTAACCTGCATTCAAGTAATTTACAGCTCAACAATCGCAGCGGCCGATGCAGCCAACGACGCCATTACGTGGCGATATTAACTTATGAAAAATTAGCGGAAGCGGAAAACTCGCCCGCTATTAGCATAATATTAATTTTTCTCCACAGCCGCACGAAGTTGCAGAAATACTTAGCTTTAAGATTCTTATTTTCAGTAGCATAGCCGAGACCCAGAGCCAGGACTCTGACTACAATACAATGGTTAACGGAGGTAAGAAAAATACTCTCGCGCGTGTGTGGGTCGCAATTGTAATTAATAACTAAAGATCTTTTGCTTTAACGTCAACTGACTAGCCGAGGAAATTTATATGAAAAGTTTATTACATTGTTCAACTTAAATATCATTTTTATGAAGGCCCGCCACGTAAGTCGGCAACAATCAAAAAATAATAATAACAATAATAATATATTAAATTACGACGGCCGACGGACGCGAGATTTACAACCAAAGCGACACATACCCGGACCTTTACCGAATACAACTCTTTCACGGCTGAAGGCCTCCAAACAAGATATTTTAACAAATCAACAAGATAAAAATCCAATTAAGATAGCAATAAAATAATTTTAAAAAATATCACAGCGAAGTAGATATACAACTCTTTCACGGCTGAAGGCCTCCAAACAAGATATTTTAACAAATCAACAAGATAAAAATCCAATTAAGATAGCAATAAAATAATTTTAAAAAATATCACAGCGAAGTAGATAGAACAAACATATGAAACCCGCTGTGCAGAACAGGTAATAGGATTGTGGAAATGGCGGCGGCGGTGGTGGTGGTGGTGGTGGTTAGCGTTTAACGTCCCGTCGACAACGAGGTCATTAAAGACGGAGCGCAAGCTCGGATTAGGGAAGGATTGGGAAGGAAATCGGCGTGCCCTTTCAAAGGAACCATCCCGGCTTTTGCCTGAAACGATTTAGGAAAATCACGGAAAACCTAAATCAGGATGGCCGGAGACGGGATTGAACCGTCGTCCTCCCGAATGCGAGTCCAGTGTGCTAACCACTGCGCCACCTCTCTCGGTGTGGAAATGGCCAAATAGGTTGAGGTCAGTTTCACCTTCTAATTGTAATTTACTGTAATTTAATAACTTTTACAACCAAAGCGACACATACCCGGACCTTTACCGAATACAACTCTTTCACGGCTGAAGGCCTCCAAACAAGATATTTTAACAAATCAACAAGATAAAAATCCAATTAAGATAGCAATAAAATAATTTTAAAAAATATCACAGCGAAGTAGATAGAACAAACATATGAAATGTGCAACACCAATGGCTGAAGGCCACAATTAAGTTTCCAAATTTTAAGATATATTACGATAATCTTTTAAAGGCAGAAGGCCACAATGTTTAAGCTTAAAAGATAAATTAAAGAATTAGTTTTGCATAATTTTAAAAAAGAAAAAAAAATAACCATAAGCCTTAAATTTTAAGCAGTTGAAACAGATAATTAAACACCGGTGGCACTCAGAAGCCTCCAGGGAGGTCGGTCTGCCCTCGTTCACTTAGGCGAGACAGGTGGTGAGCCAAACTACACTTCATCCGTCGGAACCCAACCAGGGGACAGCCACGGACCGACCGACACAATGATTTGCTCCCATCAATCAATACATGAGATCTCAAACAGAAAAGGTTACAAACGTGATAATCCAGAATGGGGTACGTGTTAGCTGTCAAAATTACACACCATGCTGGACAGCGACAACAGGTGAGGAAAGGACGCTGCCTGAAATTACATTAGTGGCCAGGGCAGGTAATCGGAACACTAACGGCCACTAGGCAGAAAAATCCGCCGGTACACTTGAATTTGAAACACGGTAATATAGTTAACCAAAATAGTTAATTGCACCGCATGGCGGCTAAATTTCAGCAATAGAAACACTCGGTGTAGTTCATAGGAAAACCTCCCCAACAGCGAACCACCGAAACGAATCACCACAACGTGAATGGACGTGGCTTGGGTAGTTGAAACCACTACTCAACTTTGACACCCTGGGTCGGTGAACTACGAAGCTCGTAGCGATCAGACAGCTCCACTCACACTCCGACAGTCTGCATGGGCTGCCAGCGGACCCAACCGACTGCACCGCGCGGATATAACTTCCTTGGTCCGGAGCAACACACCGACTCCCTCAGAATGCCGACAACATCTAAAATAGTCGTCAGTGGAAATAACACCAAGTACACACACAACCTGACAAACACTTGTACGAAGAAATGAACGATACCGAGCAGTCACAAAGAATGCACGAAGACAAATAGGGAGTCGATGTGCACACGCACACACACACACACACACACACACACACACACACACACACATACACACACACAGCCGACTCATGAACGATAGCGAGCCAAAACGGTAGGACGACCGACCGACGATCCACCAAGACCTTTGGCCCGGCGTAAGTGATGCGTGGAAACAACGGTCGCGCAGTCATGTCGACGCAGAGTTCGCTGCTCCAACCCGACTGCACTAGTGCCGCATTGCAACCCTGACTGGCAGGTCCGGACTGCGCTCCAGACGCGTTCCAACTGACTAGCAGGCCCGAACTCGCAATCCGAACTCTCTCACTACAGACAACGACAGTGAAGTAATAGCAGTCGAGCAAAGATACTACGAGGGGGTATATATCGATAAGCGCTGCTAGTGCCGGCCACGGTCCGGCAAAGCAGCAGCTCAGTGACAGTAGTCATTTAAATTAACGTAGTGAGGTGGAAGTACGTTAAAAACAGGGTGTAAAACACATAATGGCGGGAACACGAGCCACGCACGGCTCAGTGTCCATTTGTAATGCGTGGCCACTGGTTCGTACCTGTCTGTAGAAGTAAAGAAGTTGTCGTATTGGAGCTACCGCCACCCTATGCTGGTGGATGGCGCTCATTAACTGCTGTGCAGGAGCCTTCATTTAATTAACTTCATAACCAATACTGCAAATGAGCAACACATTTGAGCATCAACGTCTCTATAATTCACATTTACGAAGCTCAGCTGATCGGTACGGTGTGAGTATGATATCGGCACTGAATAAAGTCAAGGATGAGTTGTAAGAGGGTAGTAGAGCATGAAAGTGGATTAATTAGAATTTTGTGGATTGTGATGAGTAAAAGAATATTGAAGAATGTGGAAAAAAATGTGCTTCATAGACGAATGAAAACCGAAATTTAAAGTGGGGGAATCGAAAAATATATTACCTACGACAAAATATCACAAGAAATGGACGAGTCAAACTCAAATATTTCTGTTAAAATTCCAGTAATTGCGGTAATGGAGAAGATGTAGATCTAACCAGTACCCCTCCTAGCTTCAGGTGCTTCGGTGAAAACGATAATAGCCTCCTGGTCAGTGTTTCCGATGTCGGAAATTACATTGGAAAAAAAATAAATATCGGCGACTCCCGAAAATATAAGATTTCATTGAATCTAAGGCAACCCGAGAAAAATAATAATTACGAGAATAATGTCGTCATAAAGAGAACATTTTGATTTAACTGGATGTCATTGAAATCCATGTTTGGTTTATTCTAAAGCAGTTAACAGTGCGCTCTACAAGTTGCGTGTGAGTTTTCGGTCTCGCATAACGCATGGCAGTCATCATGGCGCATTCATAAGCCATCCATTTACCAATTTAAAAAGTTTCATGAATCTGTGAAAATGCATATGAATTCCGAATGGATTAAATATGCAGCTGAGAAGTCAAGTACTTTTATTAACATGACAAACTAAGAGTGTAGAAGAACGGGTGTATAAGAACCTGTCAATGAGACTCCTCCGGAATTAGCAGAAACCAAACATGCTGTTGCTTGTTGGTTTGCGCATTACATAACTTGCTTTTAAGAGAAAGAACAAATTAAAGTTGCTGCACCCAAAAATAAGATGTGTCCTTGATGGAAGTCCTACAGTTTGCAAATATTATCTGAAATTTAAAAAAAAGACAAGCAATTTTCTTAATACATATGACATTGCGCACGGAGTGATAGCACAGTTTTTTGAGTTTTGACCAAATAATAAAACGGCGGACGTTTGAAAGAAAGATATAGTTTGGTGGTGTGTTTTTCGTCACGTTTTTTGCAATAACTAATGAATAAATTAAATTAAAAAATAGCCTATTACACGTTACGGACAAGAAAGTACTAGACACCATTTGTAACCAGTTTTCCGAAACGTGACTTCCAAAAGAAAACAACACAGTGAGCGTTACGAGAGTAGGAGCTCCGTGTTATCCAGTAACGTCATAGGCATTACATGACTCAAATGGAGCGCTTTACTGAGCTTTCAAATTATTTGAACTACATTTCCGTCTTTTGTAAAGAAAAATATTGAAATTCATGAGGAAAAAAGCATGTTATAGCATAAAACGACATTAACCATTTATGATCATTTCCGGAAAACTGCCAAATACCCTATAGTACTGAAAAACCAAAGTCGCAATTCTGTCTCACTGTAAAGAAAAAAATAAGAAGAAACCCACCGCGTGACTGCATAGTTTTTGCACTCCGTCACTGCTACGACTGATAACACTTTTACTACCAGCGTGAGTTTTTTTATTGAGGTAATACGACTCATCATTCTTCGACCTTGAAGCTTACAGATGCAGGAGAAACCAGTGCCGCTCACGGACATTGCGTGTAGATGTGTATTACTTGTTACACAGAAAACTGACATAGTGCTTTTTTTGTTATCAATCATCTGGCTACCTTGTTGTCGCCTACCGCGACTGCCTTTCTTGTGCAGCAGCGATTACATCCAACTTAGTTTACTTTACGCGATCATGCCCAGAGGAAAGCTGGCAGTAAGAAGGCTCCTTTTCCAGGTGATTCTCTTTCGTGTCTTCTGTCGCCAGTCTTCCATCTCATCCAACTTAGTTTACTTTACGCGATCATGCCCAGAGGAAAGCTGGCAGTAAGAAGGCTCCTTTTCCAGGGGATTCTCTTTCGTGTCTTCTGTCGCCAGTCTTCCATCTATGCCGATCTGCAGCAAGACCTCATGGATTTCATCTCTTCACCACTGTTTTGGTCTTCCTAGTGGTCTTCTTCCGCAGTGACTAAAATCCAGAGATTTCAAACGCCATCGGTGTTTATCCATACGAGCGATATGTCCTGCACATATCAGCCATTGCTTCTTATCACACCTACGTTATTTGATCTGCTGTAGATTTCACCCAGCTCACAGTTATGCCGGGTCCCCCATTCTCCAGTGATGTCAACTTGTATCTGATCATTGGTCTTCCTTAAGACTTTCCGCTTGAAAATAAGGTTATTTAAGACTTTTTTCCGGACGCCCCAAGTTTCGCAACCATACAGCCCTACGGGATGGATCAAAGTTTTGTACAACTGGAGTTTAAAATTCCGCGAGAAACTGCGCTATTTAGAAAGCGGACTCAGACAGAAGTATGATAGGTTTGCGACTTGGATCGTCGCTTTGTTTTCTGTCACAAACGATGCGTCCTCTGTAAAGATTACCCAAGATATTTAAAATTACGAATCCTTTCGTATGGTCGGGTTCCGACTACCATAAGCTAGAGTCGATATGTTCAATAGCATGAGTCTTGCTCACCACCAGATATTCGGTCTTAGATTCATTCGCAAGGAGACCGACTCTGCTCGCTGTCGCTCGGTTCTTCCTTAGATCTGGACAACAGGATCACATAGTCGGCAAAGGCGAGATGTGTGATTTTCTTATCCTCTACAACGGTCCCCTCTAAGTTCTTATGGAAAGCTTCCCTCATTTCCTTTTCGAGCGTCAGGTTGAACAACCTCCTTGTCTCAACCTTGTGTTTGTATAATAGCTCCGTGACTTGGTTCCCGAGCTTCACTTTGCCTTTTGAATCAGTGCGAAAAACTTGAACTAGGCTGACGAGTTTCTTGGATATTTCAAACTCGGTTGGGCAACACATCAGGCTGTCCCGGTTGATGCAATCACATGCCTTTTTAAAATCTATGGAGAGCACATGCAGGCCTTCACCATATTCACACAACTTTTCGGTGAGCTGTCGCATCACATATATGTAGTCGACAGTCGAACGGCCCTTTCTGAATCCCAACCCCCTGATATTCAACAGTCACTTCTTCTGGGAACGGCTAAATTCTATCCTGCAAGATTGAAATTCGAACAGATCTTTAGGTTCATCCCAGTTAAGGATCTTCATGAAGTATTGTTTCTATCTCTCCGCCATGTTGGATTCGTTGGTGCGTATAGCCTCATTATAGTCCCTGACAAATTTTTGGTGGCTCTGGTATCCCTTTCCCGCCTCTTTTCGCAAGATATTGCACTTCCTCTATCGTTTCTTTGAGGTACAATGTCTTTGCTCTCCTCAGGGTTGCTTGAGTAGTTCTCCGTACTTCTTCGAACTGTGTTTTAAGCAAAATCTGCCCTCGTAACCAATTTTGCTTGACTGCCCTTCTTTTGGCTTTCGTCCTCGAACCAATTCTTCTTGGCCCTGATCCGCTTCTTGATGACTATATTTGCCTCATCTTTTGCTGTAATCTGGGCTTCTTTTCACATTTCTTCTGGGTTATTTTGTGAACCCTCTTCATGCAGAAATTCAAAGCTTTTGATGAGCTGTAGCTGAAATTCGTCCTTTCTTTGTAGCATCTTTGAGCTCATCCACGTGGTAGCCACTACTTTCTTAAGATTGTTTCTAACTCTGGTTGCGGGCTGTACCTGTAGGCAGCTTTTTATAAGGAAGTGGTCGCTCTCACATCTTGCAACCCGTGCTGTCTTTACATCGAGTTCTCAGCCATGTTGGCAATTGCAATCGGATCTATCTGTTAAACTGGTTTAACATCTGGCGACACCGAAATTTCTTTACCTATATCCTTCTCTTGAAAATTTCGTGCTGTTGATGAACATCCCTTCCGATGTTGCAATGGTTATTCTGGTTTCAGGCTGCGCGGAAGTTGAATGCCCACCGGAGCAAATTGACCTCAATGGACGATAGAGGGCAGTATCGCCGCAGCGCTGCACTCGCCTTGTGAGTGGGTCACCATCTCCTCACTTGAATACACAGACCAATAGAGTCCCCAGAGGGAATGAGTGGGACTGAAATCTCATCTGGCCACTCTCTGTCACGGTGGAGGTTCCCTGCTGTTTTGGGCTGGCATTATGTGGGGCCGACGTACGCCGCTGGTGGTCATGGAAGGCGCCTTAACGGTTGTACGATACTTGAATGCCGTCCTCCGACCGATAGCGCAACCATAACGCAGCATGTTGGTGAGGCATTCGTCTGCATGGACTACAATTCGCGTCCCAAAGTGCACATCTTGTGAATGACTTCCTTCAGGATAACGACATCGCTCGACTAGAGTGACCACCGTATTCTCTCCAGCCATGAACCCTATCGATAGATTGAAAAGGGCTATTTATGGCCGACGTGACTCACCAACCACTCTGACGAATCTACGCCGAATCGCCGTTGAGGAGAGGGACAATTTGGTCCAACAGTGCCTTGATGAACTTGTGGCTAGTATGCCACGACGAATACAGGCATGCGTCAATGCAAGAGGACTTGCTATTGGGTATTAGAAGTACCGGTGTGTACGGAAATCTGGACCACCACCTCTGTATGTCTCACTGTATGGTGGTGCAACATGCAATGTGTGGTTTTCATGAGCAATAAAAAGGGTGGAAATGATGTTTGTGTTGATCCTGGAACCGAGGTGATGCAAAAATTTTTGATGTGTGTAATTGGTTGTAACTTAAATCTACGATCGATTTCTTGACAGAGGCGTATGTTTAAATCGCTAGTCATTGGGGCTCAGTTCGACACAGAACTGATGACAGTTCTAGTCCAGTCAATGATATTCTAGGCCGAAGATGTGTCTGGAGACGCTGCGGACAGCGGTGAGATACCAACCCGACTCTTGCTGCCAGAGGGCTCGACCATCAGGAGTGATAGTATGGGCGGAGAGGCATTTCATTTCATAGCAGAACCCATTTAGAAGGCTTTCTTGGCTCCCTTACAGGACAGCGGTACGTCGACGATATTCTACGCCCCGTTTAGCTGCTCTTCATGGCAATTACATTTAAGCAAGCCAAATATTACCTTAGCCAGCAGGGTCCATCGTATCTCTCCCCAGTGGAGAAAGTATGGAGCATTACATGCAGGGCTCTCCAACCAGCTCGGGATTTTGACTGTCTAATGCGCCATATGGATAGAACTGCGTACGCTTTTTTAAAGTGAAACAACATTTAACTGTGACAGAAAGCTGTTTTTAAGTGAAAATAAAATACATTCAGCCCAACTATTGCTCTTTTGGATAACTCTCTCTAATGTTCAATGTCTTCTACATTTGTCTGAAGCCAGCTGACGATCACTGGAGCCATACCACCTCAGGAGTTACCGGTGAAGTGCAGAGAAGATAAGATGACAGTTAGCTATATTGTAAACGAATAAACTGATTTAGGAAATGTATTCCTGCTGCCGCTATGATGCTGTGTCCCATAGTACTATCACAGTTTAGCGTTTAGAATTACTTCAGAAACTGTTTTGGGATTAGGATACACTGACCTGATATTTGATCACCGTATTTTAAACCATACAGCAATGGACACCCACGTAAGCATGTATTTTAGTAGTGTGATGTGAATTTTGTTTAGATTTGTCACATAAAGTGCGCGTTGCATTTCACAATAGCTAATTTCACAGTCCAAATTCTCTAAATATGAAAGATTGCCAAACAGTTGCTTTTCGTAGCACCGTTCGTATTATCTCTGTAGGTCAGTCTCTCATCAACCAACAAAATGCTGGTAGCTGTTCAGTACACCGTTTCAGCGAAATCCCCACATACTCGCGTTTTGTGATGACAACTGGTTCTTTCCCTACTTTCGATGTCTTGATTATTGCATTCATGTTCTTCTGCACATAGACTCAAGCAAATTTTTGAGTCTGATTCATTTAACTTCCTTCTTCCAGTCTTCCACTTTTGCGTCTCTTCTTCTTTCTTTCTTTCACTGGCGCCATGTCCCGCACTGACGCAGGGTCGGCATTGTTAGGAATGGATTTGGCAAGGTTAGTATGAAGGTGTGGCCGGATGTCCTTCCTGCCGCCACCCCATACCCCCGGAACGGAATTAGTGTACCCCAGCTGTCTGCGTCTAGTGTAATTCATGGAAGAGTGTGAACGTGTTGTTCAGATGTCGGCGAGTCGTGTAACTGAGGCGGAACGGGGAGGGGGGGGGGGAGGCGGGGGGGGGGGGGCGGGGGCAGCCCGGTATTCACCTAGCGGGATGTGGAAAACCGCCTTAAAACCACATCCAGGCTGGCCGGCACACCGGCCCTCGTCGTTAAGCCGCCGGGCGAATTCGGTCCAGGGCCGGCGCTCCTACCTGAGTCCAGGAAGTAGCGAGTTAGCGCTCTCGGCTATCGTGGCGGGTTTTGCGTCTCTTCTTCTTTGATGGCTAGTTAATAAAAGTCTTCTTCAAACTTAATATAGTGCTGCAATGATAGCTTTCTGGTAACTTCTGTGTTCCGTTCGTCTCTTCATAACTAGCCTGCTTTCTCTGTCTCACTATATACTCTCTCTTCTACAAAAAACCTTCTGATTTTTACCACAGAGATACTACTTCTCTTTCCCTGAAATTATCACTCTTTTCACTAACGTTATAATTCCACTGCACTATGCCAATGTTAATGTTACCGACGACAGTACCATTAGAGCGGAGCGGAAATCCTTCATCAAAGAAGGTGCAATAAATATTCCAGAATTCGAATCAAGAGCAGCTGCCAACATAAGTAACTTAGGAGAAGTGCATTCAGTGTAGAGAACCAACGTAAGTCCACAGAGCCAATTTTCCGATCTAGAATGTATACCAGTTTAGCATGTTGATGAAATAGCTCCATTTTTACCAATAATATACAGACTTTGCCTCGACGAAGAATCCTTCAGAATTTGGCACGATATCCCTCATGAGCACATCCAGTAATGACAATCCGAATAACTGCTAGGCTACTGGTTGGATAACGCCTTATCAACTTTCTCAATATGCGAAACTCTTTCTCTTGAATACATCATCCCATTTTCCTAAAATTTTATTTACTTGTTTTCCTGCACATGTGCATCACTTTGGCCCTTATGCATCAGGGTTGCGTGCATCACGTCTATCGATATACCATACGATCCCATAATCCCTGGTAGAGCAAGACTTACCTTATCCACAGTGTGTGACTTCATTGTCAGCTTCATTAGCATGAAAACAACGTTAACTGTGAGAGAAATCTGTGTTTAAGGGAAAATCAAATATATTCAACCTAACTATTATTCTTTTGGACTACTGTCTCTAACATTCAATGTCTTTTGCATTTGTCTAACGTTAGTTGTGACCAGATGGAAAACCTGTTGCGAGATAAATATTTTCTGAGACGTAGCAAAACATTTACGTCGTGAAAAGATGTACCACTTTCTTGCTTACCTGAGATGTGCAGCACCTGACTATCACTGGAGCCGTAGCATCTCAGGTGTTACCAGTGAAGTCCGGAGATGTTAAGAAGGCAGTGAGCTCTATTGTATGATTTAAGAAACGCATATAATTCCCGCTACCACTCGGGTGCGCGGTCGCGCCGTGCACCTCTCACTGTCAAGCCTTTAGAAGTACACCGACGAAAAATATCGCAGCACCAAGAAGGAGTTGTGTGACATAAAAGAAAGTTGGTAGACGTGTTTCTGCATCTGAAATATGATGTCTGTTCAAATTTCGTGCCACTCATATAAGCATAAAAATGGCACTAGTAGCAACACTATGAGGATGCTAGTCAGCTTTGCTTTAAATACACAATGTAACGGTCGTGAGCGTTAGTTACTTTTGAGATCGGACTTCATGAGTTGATGTCAGACGAGAACGGCTTTAAGACGATGAAGATACCATTATCAGCATCTCACTGAGTTTGAACGAGGTCGTGTGATCGGGACTTGCTGGCAGCAGTGATCACGAGAATGTACGGTCGTAAGAAGACCTGGCTCTGGACGGTCACGTGGCACTATCTAGTGGGAAGATCGTGTTCAGCGTATGGCTCTGGCACATCGTACTGCATCTGCAGCAGCAATTTGAGCAGCAGTCGGCACCACAGTGACACAACGAACTGTAGCAAATCGGTTCCCTGAAGGATAGCTCCAAGCCAGACGTCCTGTAGCGTGCATTCCGCAGACCCAAAACCACCACCATTTGCTACTTCACTGGTGTCTAACGAGATCTCACTGGAGGGTAGGGTCTAGGTTTTCTGATGAAATCTGGTTCTGCCTTGGTGCCAGTGATGGCTAGGTGTTGGTTAAAAGGAAGCCAGTTGATGGTCTGCAACCAGCTGGTCTGCGTGCTAGACACACTGAACCTACACCTGGAGTTGTCGTCCGGGGTGGATTTCGTTTGACAGCAGGAGCACTTTCGTGGCTACCCCACGCACCCACACTGCAAATGTGTACGTCAGTCTGGTGATTTGATCTGTTGTGCTGCTATTCATTAATAGCATTCCAAGCGCTGTTTCCTAAAATGGTCTACAGAATGTCGACATGTTGCATTTGGTCTGCTCGATCACAAGATCTGTCTCCAGTCGTGCACATACGGGTCATCATCGAAATATGGCCTTTTCCACAACCAGCGTTAACCGTACCTGTACTGATTGACCAAGTGCAACAGACAGGGAACTCCATCGCACAGACTTACATAAGGCACCTTTTCAATACAATGCAAGCTCGTTTGCATCCTTTCACTCAACATTTTCCAGGTTACAGCTGCTATTAATGTACCAGAATTTCACATTTGCAATTGCTGATGTCGCTTACGTTAACATGTAATCTTGCAGTGTTAATCACTTACATATGTTACCTAAACAAATGTATTCCCTAATTTTAACTACTGTACATTAAATATTTTTTGGTGTTGAAATTTTTTCCATTAGCGTATTTTAGAAAGTCTGTGGGACTAGGTTGTACTGGTCTGATTCTTGAGCACCGAATTATAAAGCACAATGGACACCCAGTAATGACTTATTTTAGTGGTGTGATGTCAAATAGTTCAAATGGCTCAAGCACTATGGGACTTAACATAGAGGTCATCAGTCGCCTAGACTTAGAACTAATTAAACCTAACTAACCTAAGGACATCAGACACATCCATGCCCGAGGCAGGATTCGAACCTGCGACCGTAGCAGCGGCGTCGTTCTGGACAAGCGCCTAGAACCGCTCGGCCACACCGGCCGGCAGTGTGATGTCAATTTTCCTTAGACGCTTTGGTTCTCACAATAGTTAAAATAATCTAAATGTGAAAGATTGCTAAACAGTCGCTTTTCGTAACACCGTTCGTATTAACTCTGTAGGTCAGTCTCTCATTAACCAACATAATGCTGGTAACTGTTCAGTACACTGTTTCAGCGAAAACCCCACATACTCACATTTTGTGATGACGGCTGGTTCTTCCGCGTATTTTCTATGTATTGATTCTTCTGCAGTGAGCCTCCACCAAACTTTACAACCTGATTCGGTTTGCTCGCTGACTTCTTTCTTGCAATCTTCCCCTTTTGCTCTCCTCTGATGAGAATTTAAAAAAAAGTCTTTTTAAACTTCATACATTTTTGAGGATACTGAACAGGTAATTCAGCACGTAAAGGGAGATGAAAATATAATAGTCCTGTGGGATTTGATTGCTGTTGTAGTGGAATGAACAGAAGAGTAGAAGCAATGGTAACGGAAGAATACTGGCTTGGCACTAGGAATGAGAGAGAAGAATGACTGATTTTTACAATAAATACCAGTTAGTAATAGCGAATACTCTGTTCAAGAATCACAAGAGGAGAGGGTATACTTAGGAAAGTCTGGAAGTGACGGGAAGATTTCAGTTAGATTATACCATGGTCAGACAGTTTGTGAAGTCAGATATTGGATTGTAAGGCGTACACAGCAGCAGATATAGATTCGGATCACAATTTAGTAGTGCTGAAGAGTAGGCTGAAGTTCAAGAGACGTGTCACGAAGAATCAATGCATGAAGAAGTGGGCACGGAAGTAGTAAGTAATGAAGAGATATGATTGAAGTTCTCCAGCGCTGTAGAGACTGTGATAGGGATAGCTCACTTGGCTATTCATTCATACAAGTTGGAAAGAAAACATAGATATGGAGAAGGTAGCTGTGAAGAAACCATAGATAAAGCAGGAAATACTTCAATTGATCGATGAAAGAAGGTAGTGCTAAAATTTTCAGGGAAGTTCACGAACACAGAAATACAAGTCACTCAGGAGTGAAGTAAACAGGAAGTGCAAGGAAGCTAAGGGGAACTGGTTGCAAGAAAAATGTGAAGAAATCGAAAAAGAAATGTCTGACTCAGCGTATAGAAAAGTCAAAATAACTTTCGATAAAATTAAAAAATTCAAATGGCTCTGAGCACTATGGGACTCAACATCTTAGGTCATAAGTGCCCTAGAACTTAGAACTACTTAAACCTAACTAACCTAAGGACATCACACACACCCATGCCCGAGGCAGGATTAGAACCTGCGACCGAAGCAGTCCCGCGGTTCCGAATAAAATTAAAAGCAAGTGTGGTAACATTAAGAGTGCAATGAGAATTCCACTGTTAAATGCAGAGGAGATAGTGCATAGTTGGAAGGAGTACATTGAAGATCTCTATGAGTGAGAAGATTTTTCTGGTGACGTGATAGTAGAAGAAACAGGAGTCCGATATAAAAGAACAGGGGGGTCCAGTATTAGAATTTAAAAGAGCTTTGGAAGCATAAGGATGAAAGGATTGATAACATTCCAACAGAATTTCTAAAATCGTTGTGGGAAGTGGCTACAAAACGACTATTCACGTTGGTTTGTAGAATGTATGAGTCCGGCGCCAAACCAGTTGACTTTCAGAAGAAAATCATCCACACAATTCCGAAAACTGGAAGAACTGACAAGAATGAGAATTACAGCACAATCAGCTTAACAGATCATGCATCCAAGTTGCTGCCATGAATAATGTGCAGAAGAATGGGAAAGTAAATGATGATGTGTTAAATGATGATCACTTTGGCTTTAGGAAAGGGAAAGGCACCAGAGATGCAGTTCTGACGTTGTGGTTGATATTGGAAGCAAGACTGCAGAAAAATCGAGACACGTTCCTGGGATCTGACGACGTCAAATGTTACAAGTTGTTCGAAATTCTAAGAAAAAACAGAAGTAAGTTATAGGGAAATACGAGTAATAATAATATACTCATAGTGGAAAGAACAAAGCACCTTGAACGACTAGAGATAGGACGTTCATATTCACAAGACATGTACATTAGTACGTTCTGCAAAAATGATTAGCATTTCAGTCACCTCGGTTCAGCATGTGTCCAGTTGCCTGGTAGGCACAGGGTCGGTCATGGTCCCTGATAAGTCATTCCATGCGTGATGGCATCGACGTCTGTAAGCCGTGAATGACTTCCTTGGTACAGCCATCGACGCTGCAATGCCTCGGTTGTTGTTGTTGTGGTCTTCAGTCCTGAGACTGGTTTGATGCAGCTCTCCATGCTACTCTATCCTGTGCAAGCTTCTTCATCTCCCAGTACCTATCGCAACCTACATCCTTCTGTATCTGCTTAGTGTATTCATCTCTTGGTCTCCCTCTACGATTTTTACCCTCCACGCTGCCCTCCAGTACCAAATTGGTGATCCCTTGATGCCTCAGAACATGTCCTACCAACCGACCCCTTCTTCTAGTCAAATTGTGCCACAAACTTCTCTTCTCCACTGTGGTGTCACCGCCAGACACCACACTTGCTAGGTGGTAGCTTAAATCGGCCGCGGTCCATTTAGTACATGTCGGACCCGCGTGTCGCCACTGTGTGATCGCAGACCTAGCGCCACCACAAGGCAGGTCTCGAGAGACGATATAGCACTCGCCCCAGTTGTACGAGGAGATTGCTAGCGACCATACGGACGAAGCCTTCCTCTCATTTGCCGAGAGACAGTTAGAATAGCCTTCTGCTAAGTCCATGGCTACGACCTAGCAAGGCGCCATTAGCCTTACCTACTTTGAGAGTTATAGTATAAATGTCTCAAGAAGAATGCTGTAGTCATCAAATAATAAAGTTAAGTATAAAGCAGCTACGTACTTTTCTTGCTACCATTCAATAGTTATCCTGTTCCAGAATTGACGCCCGTCGGCGTGAGTGTGTACGCGTGCCTTTCTATCGGCTACCCGTCACTGTGGACTGGCTGCCTTGTCAGTCCACTTCATTGGCGACGAGTCTACAAAGGATCTTGTGTTTTGTTTTGCCCTAATTTATTTGTGTCATGGCTTCGCCAGATGTACTGTCCGAATTTTATCGCTTGCAGAATCAGCAGACGCAGGCGTTATTGGATGCCCTTGGACAGCTCGTCCAGGGTCAACGTGAGCTGCACACCGATGCGGCCGCCGCCGCTTCACCGCTACCGCAGCCACAACCTGCCGTTGCACCGCCTTTTAGGCACTACGACCCGAACCAAGAGACCTGGCAAGAGTGGTCCTTCCACCTCGCTGCCTACAGAATTCAAGGTAATGAGCGGCAGCCGTTTTTGCTTTCTTGTGTCGGTGTGTCCACATACCGTGTGATAGTGAAATTGTTTCCCCGACGAGACGTAGCAACTCTGTCCTACGAGGAAATTTTGTCTGCATTAGATGTCTATTTCAAAGAAACAGTTAATGTGGTTGCAAAACGGTATACGTTTTTCCGTACAAAACGTACGGCCGGTCAAACTAATAGGGAGTGGGTAGCAACATTGCAAGGACTTACTAGGGACTGTGCCTTTGAATGTGACTGTGGTCTTTCTTATTCAGATACAATGGTGCGTGATGCAATTGCACAGAACGTTTCTGATGTTCGCATACGGGAGCAAATTTTGAAACTAGTTAATCCCTCCCTTCAACAAGTGATAGACATATTGGATAGACAGGACACACTTGACTGTGCTCAGGAATCTTTTGAAACTTCGCCAGCTGTGTGTAACATTAACCGGCCCGCCGGGCGCTCTCGAGCTGCGCGGCCCGGTCAACTGCCCTCGCATACGTCCGCACAGCTGCCGCCGCGCGCTAAGCCAGGTGTGCCGCGCCAGCACACAAATGCAGTGAAATCATGCCCGCGGTGTGCTACTAGACATTCGCGTGAACATTGCCCGTCACGCCAAGCTATTTGCTTTTTCTGCAATAAGAAAGGACATGTTCAAAGTGTTTGCCAGAAAAAGCTCCGTTCAGACAATCACAACCATTCCAGGCCCTTTGCTTCGCGCCGGAATCGAACCAAGGACACTCAGGCTCGTGGACCTTCGCCCATGGACATTCATGTCATTAATTCCGATTCGTCCAGTGCGACTTTCTCTAACAGTGCCTGTGTTCGTCCCACAAAAACTGTGCGTCTACGTCGCCGGAAATCACGTCAATTAGCAAGTGACTCTGTACCAGTGTCTGTTCAAATTGCACAAAACAGTCGCTCTTGTCGTCAGCAGGACAATAAACTTTTTGTAGATTTGGACTTTAATGGCAAGGTCATACCATTCCAGCTCGATACCGGAGCTGCAGTTTCATTGCTCAATAACGACACGTACAAACAACTGGGCAAACCTCCGTTGCGTTCCGCAAATGTTAAGGTAACCACATATTCAGGACAGAATATTCCTGTGTTAGGACAGTGCAGCCTTCTTGCAACATACAAGGGACAAACAAAACTTGTGTCCTTTTACGTTCTTCATTCTTCTTCTGCAGTGAACTTGTTTGGCTTAGATTTATTTCAGTTGTTTAACATGTCTATTGTCAATCAGGTCCTCTCAGTGAATCAGACTGTGCCTTCAGACAGTGTTTCTCGCTTATGTGACGAATTTGCAGACATTTTTGCACCAGGCTTAGGTTGCGCTAAAAACTATGAAGCACATTTGGAACTGAAAGTAAACGCGCAACCGAAATTTTTCAGAGCGCGCAATGTTCCCCACGCATTGCGTGATGCGGTCGCACGACCGTTAAAGGATATAGCATCACAAGGTGTCAGTAAATATGTGCGCAATGCCTCTTCCATTTCAGCTCCGCTTCATCGCTTACGCCGTAAAGGTGTTCTGTTCGTCTGGACGACGGAATGCGAACGCGCCTTTCGCCAGTTGAATTCGGCGTTGCTTTCTAATACTTGTCTCACGCCTTTCGATCCCCGGAAACCTCTTTGTTGATGGTAGATGCATCGGATTTCGGGATCGGTGCTGTGCTTGCGCACAAAGTTGGCTCGCATGATCGCCCTATTGCCTTTGCGTCCAAATTGCTCTCGTCTGCGCAAAGAAATTATTCACAGATAGAGCAAGAAGCTTTGGCTCTCGTGTTTGGTGTTACTAAGTTCCATGATTTCTTGTATGGTCGTCACTTCACCATCATCACAGACCACAAACCTTTGACATCGCTTTTTCATCCGACCAAGCCTGTACCTCCACGTACAGCGCAGAAATTCATTCGCTGGTCTATTTTCCTCTCGCAGTATCGCTATGATATCTTGTATCGGTCCACTGCTAAGCACGGAAACACCGATGCGTTGTCCCGTTTGCCTGTTGCTGAGGATAAAGCATTCGATTCTTCCGAACTTGCTTGCATGTTCATTGATTCGGAAACCGATGAAGTGGTCGAATCGTTTCCGATTGATTTTCGTCGTGTAGCTACAGCCACAGCTGCTGACCCTGTCCTTGCTACTGTTTTGCGTTTTGTTGCTACGCAATGGCCTTTGTCAAAGTCTCGGATCGAGGAACCGTTGGTTCGCCGATTTTTTGCTCACAAGGAGAGACTTTTTGTTCGACGTGGTGTTTTGTTGTTGCGTTCTGATAATGATCAGTCCAGGGTCGTGGTGCCAGGTTCGTTACAGTCCTCTGTTTTACGGCTTCTTCACCAAGGACATTGGGGTATAGTGCGAACGAAACAACTTGCTCGTCAGCACTGTACTTGGTTCGGAATCGATGCTGCGATTACGAATATGTGTTCTTCTTGCATGGCGTGTGCCGAACAACAATCCGCACCGCCGCGGAAAGTCTTCGCATGGCCAAAAGCCACTTCCCCTTGGCAACGCTTGCACATTGATTTTGCTGGTCCATTCTGGAATGCTCGATGGTTGGTTCTGGTCGATGCCTTCAGTAATTTTCCTTTTGTTGTCCGAATGTCTTCCACGACGTCCTCCGCCACCATCCAAGCGTTGTCTGCTATCTTTTGCATTGAAGGTCTTCCGCAGACTATTGTTTCCGACAATGGCCCACAATTCATGTCCGCAGAATTTCAGTCATTCTGCCAGGCCAATGGTATTCAACATCTGACATCCGCGCCGTTTTCGCCTCAGTCGAATGGTGCCGCCGAACGATTGGTCCGGACTTTCAAGTCACAGATGCTGAAATTGAAAGAGTCGCATTCTCGGGAGGACGCATTGTTGCTCTTTTTGTCTTCGTATCGCTCTCAGCCCCGAGATGGTCGCTCGCCGGCTGAGTTGCTCCACGGTCGTCCTCATCGCACCTTGATGTCTTTGCTGCATCCGCCGCATCAGGTTCCTGTGCAGCGGCAGACTTCTGCTTTTGCTCCAGGCGACGTTGTAATTTATCGCAACTATCGCGGTTCACGGCGTTGGCTCGCAGGGCGTATTCTTCGCTGCCTCGGCCGCGCGATGTATTTGGATTTGGGGGCCTCTGGTGAGGTGCGTCGGCATCTCAATCAGCTGCGCCTCTGTCGTCGCACGGGTTCTGCCGCTCCCCGTCTACTTTCAGCGACGGTGCCGTCCGGTCAGCGCCCTGGGGACCCATCTACTGGCTCGCCTCATCCCCAGGTGTTACCGACGATGCCTTCCCATTTGCCCCATGGCGACGCGCCGCCGCAGCCGCAGCCGCAGCCGCCGCCGCCGCCGCCGCCGCCGCCTGTTCTCCCGCCGGCGCCGCCCGCATTAGACGCTTCGCTGCAGCCGCCAAGCGCCTCCCAGGGTCACGCGCCGCCGATCGCTTCCCGTGACCAGCTGTCCTCCTCCATGGAACTCCCGACCGCTCCGGACCACATGACGTCATCGCGCGTCGGCTACCCCGACGCAATGGAGTTCGACACTTCGGCCCCTCATGTTTCTTTACGGGCGCATACACCGCATGTTGACGTGCACCCTGGACTAGCTTTTCAGGCGTTTACTAGCTCCCCTCGGACCGAATGGCCGGGTGCGGGTGGCACAGCCTCGCCTGTTGTTAGGCTCCCCACCTCGTCGCATACGTCAACATGGGGTCCTCCCCACGGCGGGCGGAAGCCTTATCTCACGACCGTTCGCCGATTTGCGGGGGAGGAATGTGGTGTCACCGCCAGACACCACACTTGCTAGGTGGTAGCTTAAATCGGCCGCGGTCCATTTAGTACATGTCGGACCCGCGTGTCGCCACTGTGTGATCGCAGACCTAGCGCCACCACAAGGCAGGTCTCGAGAGACGATATAGCACTCGCCCCAGTTGTACGAGGAGATTGCTAGCGACCATACGGACGAAGCCTTCCTCTCATTTGCCGAGAGACAGTTAGAATAGCCTTCTGCTAAGTCCATGGCTACGACCTAGCAAGGCGCCATTAGCCTTACCTACTTTGAGAGATATAGTATAAATGTCTCAAGAAGAATGCTGTAGTCATCAAATAATAAAGTTAAGTATAAAGCAGCTACGTACTTTTCTTGCTACCATTCAATAGTTATCCTGTTCCAGAATTGACGCCCGTCGGCGTGAGTGTGTACGCGTGCCTTTCTATCGGCTACCCGTCACTGTGGACTGGCCGCCTTGTCAGTCCACTTCATCCACAATCCTATTCAATAGTTCCTCATTAGTTTTGTGATCTACCCATCTAATCTTCAGCATTCTTCTATAGCACCACATTTCAAAAGCTTCTGTTCTCTTCTTGTCCAAACTATTTATTGTCAATGTTTCACTTCCATACATGGCTACACTCCTCGGTTCCAAAGTTCATCTGTGGTGGTTGGCATTGGGTCACTGCGCTGCACCCGTCGTTTCAGAATGTCCACACATTTTCGATCGGCGAGAAGTCTGGTGATCTGGCGGGTCAGGGCAAAACGATGACATCTTGTGATACCAAGAAGGCACGTGTTCCTGCAGCAACATGTGGTCGTGCATTGTCTTGCTGAAAAATGGCATCATTGGTCTTGTGGAACAAGAGTACGGCTATGGGTCACAAGATGTCATCACTTTGGTCACACTGGTCACAGTGCTCTGGACACGCACCAACTATAATTTGTGGTTGTACCCAATAGCAACCCATACCATAAGGCCTTGAGCTGGCGCTGTATATCTTGTGTGAAAGCAGCCACTGCGATGCCGCTCCCCTGTTCCCCCATTCCATACACCATTGCTGTCTATCGCTTTCCTGCACTGTTCCATGTTGCACCAGAGCCGATGAGGATGCAGGTCCCAATATTTATTTATTTCTTTTTTTTTGGGGGGGGGGGGGTCTCGGTGGTGCGACCTGACACATCTCTTCGTATTCTACAGCCTTCCATGAATCATTCTGCACACACAATCATTCTGCTCTACCGAAACACTTCGTCCCACATGAGCGGCAATTTACCGGATGGATGCATCACATTCTCTCATTCCAATAATGTGCCCTTTTTGATACTCCGCCGCGCGGTATTAGCCGAGCGGTCTAGGGCGCAGCAGTCGTGGACTGTGCGGCTGGTCCCGGTGGAGGTTCGAGTCCTCCCTCGAGCATGGGTGCGTGTGTTTGTCCTTAGGATAATTTAGGTTAGGTAGTGTGTAAGCTTAGGGACTGATGACCTTAGCAGTTAACTCCCATAAGATTTCACACACATTTGAACATTTTTTTGAAACTCGTTGGTGTGATGGTATGGTTCACGCATGCGTCTGCGAGGCAACATGCACGTCTGCTCAAGTTACACTGATCCATTACCTTCGGTGTATAGTGATAACGAGAGCCGCAGGTACATTTTAACAGTAGGTAGGTTGCGTCGTAATATCGATGTTAACCTCGAATGGGAGGGCCGACGTGGTTCAAATGCTAATCATTTCTGCGAAACGTACTAATATACATGTCCTGTGAATATGAACGTCCTACCTTCAGTCGTTCAAGATGTTATGTTTTTCTGAACACGAGTATGTGTACAAGAACCAAGAGGGAACAATTAGATTGGATAATCAAGAACGAAATGCTAGGATAAAAAGACAGGGATTTCATCTGTCACCGGTACTGTTTACACTATACATCGAAGAAGGAATGACGGAAATCACAGAAAGGTTCAAAAACAGAGTGGGATTAAAATTCAGTGCGATAGAATATGAATGATAAGATTTGCTGATGACATTTCTATCCTCAGTGAAGGTGAAGAAAAATTACAGGATCTATTGAATGAACAGTCTAATGAGTGCATAATATGGACTGAAAGTAAATCGGAGAAAGACGAAAGTAATGAGAAGTAGCAGAAATGAGAACAGCAAGAAACTTAACATCAGGTTTGGTGATAACAAAGTAGATGACCTTAAGGAATTCTGCTACATGAGTAGAAAAATAACGCATGATTGACGGAACAAGGATGACACAAAAAAGCACGCTAGCACTGGCAAAAAGGGTATTTGCGACCAAGAGAAGTCTACTAGTATCAAACATAAGCTTTAATTTGAGGAAGAAATGTCTGAGAATGAGAGTTTTGAGCACAGCATTGTAGTGTAACAAGGACTGTGGGGAAAACCAACCAAGAAGAGAATCGAGAATCGAGACGAATGTTGAAAATTAAGTGGACTGACAGGGTAAGGAATGAGGAGTTTCTCCGCAGAAGTGGAGAGAAAAGGAATGTATGGCTAACACTGACAAGAAGAGGGGACAGGATGGTAAGACATCTGTCAAGGCATCAGGGAATAACTTCCTTGATACTAGAGGGAGCTTCAGAGGACAGGCCGGCCGAAATGGCCCTGCGGTTAAAGGCGCTGCAGTCTGGAAACGCAAGACCGCTACGGTCGCAGGTTCGAATCCTGCCTCGGGCATGGATGTTTGTGATGTCCTTAGGTTAGTTAGGTTTAACTAGTTCTAAGTTCTAGGGGACTAATGACCTCAGCAGTTGAGTCCCATAGTGCTCAGAGCCATTTGAACCATTTTTTTGCAGAGGACAAAACTATAGAGGAGGACAGAGATTGGAATAAATCCAGTAAATAATTGAGGACGTAGGTTGAAAGTGCTACTCTGAGATGAAGAAGTTGGCACAGGAGAGGAATTCGTGGCGGGCCGCATCAAACCAGCCAGAAGACGGATGACTAAAAAAAAATTTTTTTTTACTGCAGTGACAGCTGTTTGGAAACTCCTGTGTTCTGATCGTCCCTTCATAAGCAAACTGCCTTTTCTGGCTCGCTATTATATTCTCTGCATAAAAACTTCTGATCCTCACCACAAAGCAAGTGGCTCCCTTTCTCGAAATTGCCACACTTTTCACTAATTGAACGAAACATCCTCGATTGTCCGTTACCGAGCACCCGGAATCAACTCTCTCCTTTGATGTACCACTATCTGCTTTACAAAATTTTGACCAGATGAAACTTTTTTCCGTCGACCCAAAGCATTGTATTTACATATAATATGCATAAAATTAAAGTTACATAGAACATTACAACATATTCATTTACCTTAAATAAAAATAAAACTGAATTAAAGATTACAAATTATACACAGTTATCGTTACTTACGCAGTTAATAATTAAAAATGAACTTGGCTGTTTTGTGTCGGAGAAAGTCTATGTTATAAGCCTTTAACACTGTTCCTCACAAGTAACTAGTAAAAAAATTGCGTGCCTAAGTAGTATCGTCGTGGTTGTGAGACTGAATTTGTCATTTCCAGCCAGAAAGGTCACAGTTCATAAACACTGACAGGAAGTCAGACGTTCCCCACGGAAGCGTTATAGGCACTCTACTATTCCTAATCTATATAAACGATTTAACAGGCAATCTGAGCAGCCCTGTTATGTTTTAGCAAATAGTGCTGTCGTTTACCGTATAGTAAAGTTTCAGACGATCAAGATGAACTGCAAAATGATTTAGACAAGAAATCTGCATGATGTGAAAAAAGGCAAATTGACCCTAAACAAAAAAGGTATGAAAATTTCCACATGCGTATTAAAAAAAATCTATTAAATTTCTGCTACATGATAAATCACTCAAATTTAAAGATTGCTTGATTCATCTGATACTTGTTGTCGTTGTCTTCAGTCCAGAGACTGGTTTGATGCAGCTCTCCAGTAAAGCTGTATGCTCTCGGGAAAAATTACGGCTGTAGTTTCCCCTTGCTTTCAGCCGTTCGCAGTACCAGCACAGCAAGGCCGATTTGGTTAGCGTTACAAGGCCAGATCAGTCTATCATCCAGACCGTTGCCCCTGCAACTACTGAAAAGGCTGCTGCCCCTCTTCAGGACCCACACGTTTGTCTGGCCTCTCAACTGATACTTTTACATTGTGGTTGCACCTACGGTACGGCTATCTGTATCACTGAGGCACGCAAGCCTCCCCACCAACGGCAAGGTCCGTTGTTCATGGGGGGGGGAATCTGATACTTAGGAATTACATCTTAAATAGGAACCATCACACAAAATATGCAGTGGAGAGGCCGGACCAAAGACCATGTTTTATTGGCAGAACGCGGAGGAGATGCAACATATCTACTGAGGAGACTGCCTACTCTCGTTTATCCGTCCTCTGGCAGAGTACTGCTGCGCCGTATTGAATCCTTATTAGACAGGATCAACGAAGGACAGCGAAAAAGTTCAAACAAGAGCAGCTCATTCTGTATTGTCGCGAAATAAGGGAGAGAGTGTCACGGACATGACAATCGAATTTGGGTGGTAATCATTACAACAAAGGATTTTCGTTGCGGTGTTAGTTTTTCACGAAATTTCAGTCATCTACTTTCTCCACCGAATGCAAATTTTTTTTACCTTTTATTTATCTATTTTAAATGGCGCCCACCTGAATAGAGAGAAATGGCTATCACTGAAGTAAGATAAATGAGGACTTGCACGGAAATATTAGGTTTTTCATTTTTCCCCATGTGCTATTAGAGAGTGGACCAGTGGAGAAATAATCTGACAGTGGGCCTCTGTACCCTCTGACACCTAAGTGTGAATGGCAGAGTAGAAGTGAAGGTGTAGAATTCAATGTTGACACCAACAGAGCTCTGCGTTGTTTTCGTTTACATCTGCAAACATTTTCTACGAATTTCCGGTGCAAACATGGGCTTACTTATAACGAGATGACTATTCTGTTTTCTGCCGAACGTTCAGTACAATTTCGCCATATGTAGTATATGCTGCATTCGGTCCATCAGCGTGATCGTAATTTCTGGAGATAAACTGATACAAAATGATTAACATTAAAGTAATGAGGAGATGGAGATAATTAAGGATAATTTGTCTAAATAAGCACACTTCGTATATAACACACGTTTTTTAATGCTACGTACCTTTTTATATTACAGTTACAATAGCTGGTGCGTATTAACAAAAGCTTTGCGCATCACAGGCAATACTTGAGATAAATGTCCTCTTGATGGTGACTGTTCGTAATTAATTATATAAAGCTATATGTTTTCTGCTTTAGAAGACAATTAGCACATTTACAGACTATTTTGCACAAATTATGAAATACACATTGCGGAACGCAGCAAGTCCGTGTCCGCGTTTCATAGAGTAGAAACAGTAAAAGGTGAAGCGCTCAAGTCCTTATTTGTCTTGAAACAACAGAATTCTTTTTATATCATTAACGGATACGTGTACATAGAGATTTACGGATAAAGAATAATAGATTCTGTTGGTGCTATGAGACGGGTAATTTCTTTTACATTTCAATTGTTTGATAACTTCAGGCCATTTGGCGTTTACTGTTGAGAGTATACTAATGTTTGTGAGGCGAAAATTACCTATATCACATATCCTGTATCGTTACTGGTGATGACAAATGATGACTTGATGCTAACATAAGGAAAAGAAACGAATGGTTGAGCTCAAACAAAGGAACAATTACCCATACAAAGACCTGCGTTGTCCACAAAAGATATTGTCACCCATCTGGTGGGACAGCGACGGTGTGGTGTACTACGAACTGCTTCCCCGAGATGTAACCATCACTGCTGACATTAATTGTTAACAACTGTGACGTCTTGCATACGTAATCCAAGGACAACAATGAGGAAGACTTGCGCGAATTGATGCTACTCCACGATAACGCACGCCCACATTCTGGTAGACTGAAGGAAGGCACTACACAGGAGTTGCGTTGGGAAGTAATTCCGCACCTATCTTAGTCATGCACCTCACAGTTATACCTTTTCCGCCCTCTATCGAAAAACCTTCAAGGAACTTCCTTTCCGGATGAAAATGCGCTCCGAAAATGGCTAAACGAGTTCTTCGTCTCAAAATCATGTGATTTCTGCAGTCGCGGAATCGAAAAGTTGCTCCAGCGCAGGCAGATTGTTGTAAATGGTGAAGCAGTAGATAATAGTGATAACTAAAATCTCTGTTATTTGTATCTGTTGTGTGTATTAAACTTAAGGAAAAACGCTACGAACCAATATTTCACATGGTAGGACGCAAAATAATTTACACAGACACATTATAAGTACCGAAAAGAGTATGTCTTACATTGTGCTCTGGTTAAGCACCGTCAAATGCCGGCTAGATTTAAAAGTGATATGCCCTGTGATATCATAAGAAAGTGGACGTATCATCATTACAAAAAAAAAAAAAAAGGCTGCACATTTCGATACTTGGCAGTGTCAGATCCACGTGAAACAGGCCTCGAATCGAAGGATGCATATTGCCGTGGACTTTAATACATATTATATCAGCAACTTGAATTAACTTAGTATATAGTTGCGGAACAACAGTACCTTCTAATCACGAAGAAACGAAGAAACCCATCGGGTCAGCTAATGTGTTTGAACAACTTGTCACAGACCAATACTTGTTTTCCTTTATGACCTTCCATTCGATATTTTAAAATATGCTGCTTTGCACTAAATGCCACAAACACACAATTCGATTGGTTTTAGATCATCGCCAAAGTCGTGCCTTCACTAGGTGCGAGTACTTCCCCTCTACCTCTACACACAGATACACATCTGACATGTGAAAGGCAGCCTTGCGAGAAGGTTACTGTCGAGGAAACAACGCAAGCTTTTGAAAGCAAATTGCTCTGGCCTTGCCCGTGGCAAACCTGACCAACATTTTGTTTCCAGCTGGTACATTTATTAATACGCTATCCTGTAAGTGACATTTTACCGGAAGTGTAATGACGACGAGCTGACAACGAGGCACCGGGGAATGAAGAAATACTAAAAATTTTCAAATATCTAATATCATTCTTATTGCTCAGTAGGACATCAACATTCGTCTAGGATTAATTATGGACATCAAAGAACTATTAAAGAGCAAATATTCAGAATATTCAGTGTACTATTAACTTAGTACGAAACCGTTTTAGTATTGCGCCACCTTCATATGTATCCATATCATAATGGACAATATAAGACATTACACAATATTCTAAGTTTTGAGGAATCCAGAGTAGTTAATCAGATTTGCGACATTTGAAAGATGTAGGAAAACTGAAACAATACTGGAAACATGTTTAAAACAATGTACCAGCAATAAGTGCAACAGTTCTGAAAGAGGTAGCTTGCACTTAACTCGAGTGTATTCTTTCTTGTGTGACCAGAAAGGTCATACTCCACGGTAAAGCGGCGAATAACTTCCAGACATTCTCGAATTCTGAGAGAAAATACCACTACGTTTCGCCGATGTCACGAGTACAATTTTCAGCATTTAACTGAGTTATGATGGGTCAGAATTATTGGTCTTTGGGTCCCTGTTATCAAGCCAAGGCATTTCGATTCATACAAGGGACTGTGCTGCGACACTATTATACGTATGGAACAAATTAGTATAAGAAGAACGTACCCAATAAGAAAGGGGTATTGTACATTTGTCCCACACAAAGTGACTAAATGCGGGATTTTTGCTATCTTGTCCGAATGGAAGATTAAGAAATGGGGCTCACATGCATGAGGACATTACATTTAAATATGATTATCATAGACTTTGTAATCCGATTAAGGCGAAATCAGGAACAGTTGCTTTAAAGGGACACAGTTGATTTAATTTCAGTTCTACACGAGCTCGTACTCTGCGTCCAACAAACTTGTTGTCGATGGATAAATCCTAGTCTGCCTACTTTTTGTTTTCACAGATTCATCCGCAGCATTGACTAATAACTGAGACACTGCAGAGGGTGTATACCAGCCTGTGTGGACGATTCGACGCTGTCTGCTGCAGGGTAGAGCGGTTAAGGACAGTCATTTACGTTGGTTTCCATTGCACCTAAACCACAAAAGCGTAATATTGCCGTGGAATGATGCTGTCAAAAATGCAGGGTTTCAGACCGACTGCTGCTTCAACCCTTCGGACAGCGATGATCATACAAACAAACTACGCAAATATTACTCACCTCCATGGGACATTACGCTAATAAGGTATAACGCCACATATGACACTGAGAATGGCCTCAGTATAGAGTCTCCAAGTTTCTTCAAGGTTTGCCACTCCCTGGTAATCCGATCTCGTAGAGCTACAAGACTGCGGGTCTGTTGGTACTACGCTACCCCTGCTGTACCCAATAGTTCCAGATATTTTCTACGGGATTATATGGCGCTTAAGTGAGATAGTCGCCACAGCATAATCTCGAAGACGTCGACGAAAGAACAATAACTTGTCACTGGGGACGTTGAAATAGGATCATGGTTCACGGTAACATGAATGATTGGACCCAATTTCAAAATCGTTCAAATCGCTGTAAGCACTATGGGACTTAACATCTGAAGTCATCAGTCCCCTAGACATAAAACTACTTAAGCCTAACTAACATAAGGACATCACACACATCCATGCCCGAGGCAGCTCCGGTCTCAGGTCCGAATCCTGCCTCGGGCATGGATGCGTGTGATGTTCTTAGGTTAGTTAGGTTTAAGTAGTTCTAAGTTCTAGGGGATGGTTGACCTCAGATGTTAAGTCCCATAGTGCTCAGAGCCATTTGAACCACGCCCAAGCCATGATTCGAACCGACCGTAACAGCCGCGTGGTTCCGGACTGAAGCACCTAGAACAGCTCGGCCACCGCGGTCGGCTTTGGACCCAAGTCGTAGTACGTAAACATACACTCTAAGCGCTACAGATATCCACACATTGCAGGTTAAAAGCCTCACTGAGGTGTCGGTGTCCTCGACTCACCGCTTCATTTAAAACGTGGCACTTCAGCGATTCATTGGACCATGCCTCCGGTCGGCTATTGTCCAGTTTCTGTGCTGCTTGGCCTCCTGAAGGCGTGCGATTTATGTGCTGCTGTGATCAATGGTGATTTGCGAGGCACCCGGCTCGTGATACCCATTACATGCAGTTCCTTTCTTGAATGCCCGCTCGGTAAGTGGCTGAGCTGGATCTGTGTTCTCTGACAGCAGCTATGATTGTGGGGCCTGAAACTGATTATCAGTGACGAGATGCGACACTTGCTTCCGGTGTCTGTCAGTTAGGATCCTTATATGACTGTTGAGTTTGCGCCTTGTTGCAAGGCTGCGAGTGGTACATCATTCCTTGTAGACACGTTGGATGGTTCACCCTGATAAAATACGGAAAACGTTATACACAGTGCGGTCATGGGAACGTCCAAATACAGTATCTGCTCTCTGCCACCCTATCACATCACGCCGACCTGTCTTGCTGTGCTGATTTCGTACAACGGCTGAAACACAGACGTTCCAGTTGCATTAATGTAACCGCCACCTATGTTCACTGTCAACGTGCGGTAACTACTCACAGGCGACTGGTGGCAGCACTAACTGTGGAGGCTGTATAAAACGTGTTGAGGGACGCGAAAAACAAAGCAGTAGTTGTATTGAGGATGCGAAGGATCTGTCTGACGTCCAAAAGGACATGATCATTGGCTTTCGGGCCAACGGTGGATGCATTTCCGAAACGGCTAAGAATGTAAACTGTTCGCGTGCCGCCGTGGTTAAAGTATACTGCACATAGCAACATGGTGCCATCCAAAACCTGCGACAGTGGGGCACAACGGGCCTTTCTTTCAGGAGTGCTAGTTCTGCAAGGTTCGCAGGAGAGCTTCTGTAAAGTTTGGAAGGTAGGAGACGAGGTACTGGCAGAAGTAAAGCTGTGAGTACGGGGCGTGAGTCGTGCTTCGGTAGCTCAGTTGGCACAGTCTGCTTTCGGCTGCGGTGGGGCGAGGACGTCCGCTGCGCCTCGCCGTGCGCGACCGTGAGCGCTTGCTTGTGTTTACCTTCTCGCGGCGCAAGTTGTATTTGTTCCAAGTTCAGTGCGATTATGGCACACACATGGCGCCACGATACGATCAAAATTACTTTCCAACCAGATCACGCGCGTCCTCGAGCCTATGAAATAGAACAGTTCATACGCGACGATCTACGTTTAGATCCGGCGACTGTCGTCGGAATACATTTTTCTATAATGGCGAGCGCGGTTTATGTTAAAATGACCAGTGCAGAGGTCTGCGCGACAGTGGTTTCTAAATACTCGAACTCTCTCCGATTCAGACATTCTGACGGGCATATCGGTGCAGTGACGGTGGATCATGCAGGCATGGGCCTAAGGACTGTAAGAGTTTTTGAGCTCCCCTTCGAGGTCCCAGAGGAAGTTGTCAAGGACGCCTTCCGACCATATGGCAATGTTATCAGCCACGTTGCAGAAAAGTGGCAAACTTTCTCGACGTATAAGGTCTACAATGGTGTGCGCCAAATTAAACTTGAGCTCAAGAAACATGTGCCGTCCTATTTGAACATCGGTGGCTGTCGTGCAATCATCATGTACGACGGTCAACCGCGTACCTGTTCCGGATGTGGGCAGGAAGGCCATGTTCGATCGAGCTGCTTACAACGTAGAATTACGCAGATACCAGTGGGAGACTCCGTTTCCCGACGGGGACGACAATCCTGCCCCTCACGTACGCTCAGACGACGATGCGCACCATAGTTGAGGACGAAACGGGCGATCAGACACATCCATCGACGCCAGAAGTACCACGGGAGGAAGAGGAAGGACCCTCGGTGCCAACCCATATGTCGCCCCCTCCACAGCAACAACAGCAGCAACAGTCCCACGGACTCCAGACGCAACATAACATTCAGAACGCGATGGACGTGGACGTGAACATTGTCCCGACCGCGGCTTTCCTAGCGGAAGGTGATACGACGCTGGGTTGCCTCCCACATTCGGATACGGATGTCCACGTTCGAAAGCAACGTTCGCCCCGACGACGCAAGCGACGTCGGCGGACCCCGTCTGACGATTGCCTCCTACACACGGCCGGTCAAGAAGGTGACATCTCATCAGACAGCATGGATGCTGCGCCTGCTGAGGATCTAAGTGGTGTAGACGGTTCACTTGCCCATACTACGAGTGCCCAGTTACTTCTTGTACCACAAACGCGGCAGGTCGCGTCGATGGATGGCGATCCGTCTACCTCTACCAAAGACGACGTACGTGAGAGAGATTTAGGTGCGGATCAGCCACACAGCATCGTGTTGCACCCACTGTGGTCGGACGATGTTGAGGAACTTCCTGAAGAGGGCACGGGTGACAGGGGAGGGGGCGGCATTGGGGATGCCACTACTAGCGTGAAAGACTCATAATTTGTAACGGGTTTGGTGGGTCCGGCATCTCTTGCGGTTAGCTTTTATTGCCATGGCGTCTACCCTAGGTGAAGAGGCTAGGCAGCACACCTTTCGCCTTGCCACAATCAATATCAACGCGATAAGGGCACCACACAAACTGACAATGCTACAACGCATGCTTGATGCGGCGGACATCGACGTGGCCCTCTTACAGGAAGTATGTGTCGCTAGTTTCCCTGACTTCTACGGATATACCGCCCACATCTCCCACGCCTCTTCTACCGATTGTGGTGTGGCTGTTCTGCTACGGGACGGTTTGGCGGCTACGGACGTACTGTACTTACCGAGTGCAAGAGCCATGGCAGTAACTGTCAACGGTGTACGACTCATCAATGTATATGCCCCTTCAGGATCAGGGAGACGGAGAGATCGGGCCCGCTTTTTTTCGGAAGATATTACGCGTCTATTTATGGGCCACATAGACGATATGGTGATCGGAGGAGATTTTAACTGTACATTATCTCCATCTGATCAGCAGCCACATCACGTCCCGTGTGCGGAATTGGAAATGCTAGTGCGTGACCTCCACCTGATTGACACGTGGCGCCACATCCATGGTCCAGCTCCTGGTTACACCCATTATACAAGCCATTCATCAAGTCGGTTGGACAGGATTTACGTCACAAGCACCCTTTCGACGGCGACGAGAGGAGCAGAGCTCTGGCCCGCTGCATTCACCGACCACACAGCCTATATTTGCACCATTGCCCTCAAACCTGCACGTGTGTGGCGCAGTAGGCCTCCCTGGAAACTGAACGTCGCCCATCTGGACGAGCCGACATGTAAAGGTGCTGTCGAAGAGTCGTGGAACGCGTCCTTACGACGTCGTGGTCGGTACCGATCGACCCTCAGTTGGTGGATTGAATGTGCGAAGCCTGCTCTTAGACGCACCTTCATGGCTTACGGCCGGGAAGCAGCGGCATGGAGGAGGAGCACGGAAAACTTTTATTACACCGTCCTACGGGAATGTCTTGCTATGGAGCTCTCACCTGACAGGCAGATCACAGTCAATCGCGCGAAAGCGCAGCTCGTCTCCTTAGCACGCCATCATTTACAAGGCGCTGTTATACGGTCGCGTGCTCCAGACATGATACAATCAGAAAGGCCATCAATGCACCACGTGCTCATAGAACGCAGGAGGCGCCGTAGGGCACTGGTAACCGACATGATAACCGACGACGGTCGACATGTGGTACAACAAGCAGATATAGCAGAAGCCTTCTATGGGCATTACGCTCAACTTTATTCAGCAGTGCTCCCTGATATGGCGACGGTAGACACCGTTTCAGCACATGTCCACGGTACAGTTCCACCAGACATGGTACCGACTTTACTGGGAGAAGTGACAGAAGAGGATGTACTCCACGCCATTGGTAAAGGTGCTCCCCATAAATCACCAGGAATCGATGGGTTACCATTAGAGTTCTATCGAGCCTTTAAACAACTGTTGCTACCGTGTTTGATTGAAATTTGCCAGGAATTGATGTCCCCGGGTATAACATTGCCTGCACCATTATTGGAAGGTCTGATTGTCCCCATCCATAAGCCGAAGGGACGGAATCATGTCCGCGACTATCGTCCCTTAACGTTATTGAACAGCGACTTCAAGATCTTTTCGAGGCTGCTATCAGAACGTATTCGCGGCACACTATTGCACGTCTTGTCCGGCGATCAGACGTCCTTGGGGGGACCCAACAACATCAGAACTGCGTTATGTCGTTACAGAGATATCATCTCCCTTGCACGGGTGAGACGTTTGCCGGCAGCCCTCGCGTCTATCGACTTTAGCCAGGCTTTTGACCGTGTGGGCCACACTTTCCTCACGGCCGTTCTACGGCGCATGGAATACCCCGACCCCTTTATCACAGTGTTGACACGCCTACTACATGGTGCAACTTCTCGAGTTCTTGTCAATGGAAGACTGACGGCACCCATGCCGATCCGCCGATCAGTACGACAGGGATGTCCATTATCAACATTGTTATTTGCATTGGCCTTAGAACCCTTGTTGTGTGGTCTCCGAGACAGGCTCACTGGGATACAGTTCGGCGGCTCCATCTATCGCTGCACCGCATATGCGGATGATTTGATGATCGTCATACGAGGAGCTGACGATATGGCCGCAGTTTTGGACTGGATTGGAACCTACGGTACAGCTTCTGGTAGCCAAATCAACGTTGACAAGTCCGTCGCCTTGAGCATCGGGATTGGGCTACCGCAGGAACACATTGCCCCCTTACGCTTCAGTGATACTGTACGCTGCTTGGGCTTAGATTTCATGAACGACATGCGACGCGCGACGACGCTCAATTATCGACGCCTTCTTAACCAAATTAGGGCCGGAATTGCAAATCAGTGGTTGCGATCCCTCAACATCGTTCAGCGGGCGTATTATGCCAATGTATACCTTGCGTCCCGCATACCGCATGTCGCCCAAACGCTACCCATTCCGAAGCCCTTGGCTCGTAGCGTTATGGCAGCGCTGGGACACTTCGTCACCACTGGTATGTTACTTAAGATCAGATACGTATCTCTTACCCTCCCCAAGGAAAAAGGTGGTCTCGGCCTAGTTAACGTCCATGATAGGGCCATTGCCCTCTATGTTGGCTCACATTTATGTCTGCTGCGCCGTTGTCCTACGAGACTCACGAGCCTGCTTCTGACGGCGCTACGACCTGCTTCACTAAGAGCGCCGGTGCCACTACAGGATATCCCAGCGCCCCTCTTTTATATAGGACGTTTCTATTTAGAACAAAGTTATTGCAGTGTCGCGCTCACTACACCACAAATGGCCACAACTCGACGCCTATATCATGACATGCTGCAACGCCGCCCCCTAAATGTTGTCGAACTAAAATATCCTGACGTACGGTGGCGCGTGGTGTGGAAGACTGTACACGATGCCATGCTTGATTCCGATGTTGTTTCTCAATGGTACGTCGTCGTTAATGGGAAGCTCGTGTCGCAAGAACGTCTCTACAATATCCACATGACAGAATCTCCCAATTGTGTGGGTTGTAATACAGTAGATTCTGACGAGCACCGCCTCAGCTGTGGAGAGGCGGAACCGGTTTGGCACCTAGTGCGGCAGATGCTGGCTTATCTCTTGCGAGTTAGGCCGGAGCATATATCTGCACGCACGTTATTGTTTCCGGATGAGACATTTTACCCCAAGACTCGAACCAACTCTGTCACCTGGATACGTGGACATGCCGTCCATTACCTTTGTCGTGACGGACACAAGGATTTCCTTGACTTCTGGCTCTATTTGCAAGAAAGACATCATGCTATTTCCGAGCATACCAGATATCGACAGTGCTTCGCAAACTATCTATGTAGTGCCTTTCTCAGCCCGCCGTGTAGCTGGAATGTTCCAGGCAGTGGCAGATGAGGTCAGAACGAACTGCAAACGACCATATATTGAACAATCTTATCAGTGGGCGCAGTCGCTGGGAAGCCTCACTACGACGTGGTAGCTTTCTTTTCATGCTATTTATGTCTCATATCTTCGATGGCGTCTTCATTCTGTTTTAGTTTTCCAGGCTTGGTTAACTGTGACTGTTCGCACATTGTAATAAAAAAAATAAAAAATAAAAAAACTTGGGCAGGAGACCTGCTTTCAAATCCAAATAAATACACAAGAACAAAATAAGAACAAAATGATCAACAAATAAAATTTAATAAAGTATTATACCCTTTCCTTTCTTCTTTTATTTTATTTTTTTTATACAAAGTTCAGAGGCATATTTAATTTTTGTTCGTTGGCGGAACCTGAAGTGGCGGCGAACGGCCGTCCTAGTTAGCTTCAGGATGAAAGTGGCGGTGGCACTAGCTTTGTTTTTGTTTTTAGGTTAGATAGGTTTTTGGGGGTAGTATGGGTGATAGGGGCCAACGCCTGAAGTGGAAGGGGTAATTTTCTTACTTTAAAAAAAAAAAAAAAAGGGGGATATCCCAACAAATAAATGTCATATGATCATTTGGTTTTTTTCTATCAGGTTTAACAAAAAAGGAGAGAGAGAGAGAGATAGAAACTCCTATGAAAGATAGACCTATGTCTAGAGTTAAAAGTGATAAAATGTACATATCTTTATTATCCATCTTAGTGTACGGTGGGAACGCAGCAGTATATGTTCATAACAAAACGGAACACAAACAAATAGAGGCCGAAAGATCAAATCCACAGGACATGTGCAGTAGTATGTTCTGCAGAAATGAGTAGCGTTTCAGTCACTTCGGTATAGCATGTGCCTAGCAGGCGCAGGGTCTGCCACGGGCCCCAGTAACTTGTTGCATGCGTGATGGCATCGACGAGTATAAGGAGCGAATGGCGTCCTGCGGTATAGCCATCCACGCTTCATTCCCCTGGTTTTGAAGTTCGTCTGTGGTGGTTGGCACTGGGTCACTGCACTGCACCTGTCGCTTCAACATATTCCACACATTTTCGACTGGAGACAATTCTGGTGATCTGACGGGCCAGGGTAAAAGGCTGACTTCCTGACACCAAGAAGGCACGTGTTCGTGCTGAACATGTGGTAGTGCAATTTCTTAAAAAAAAAAAAATAATAATAATAATAATAATAAAGTTGGTAGAGCACTTGCCCGCGAAAGGCAAAGGTCCCGAGTTCGAGTCTCGGTCGAGCACACAGTTTTAATCTGCCAGGAAGTTTCATATCAGCGCACACTCCGCTGCAGAGTGAAAATCTCATTCTGGAAACATCCCCCAGGCTGTGGCTAAGCCATGTCTCCGCCATATCCTTTCTTTCAGGAGTGCTAGTTCTGCAAAGTTCGCAGGAGAGCTTCTGTAAAGTTTGGAAGGTAGGAGACGAGGTACTGGCAGAAGTAAAGCTGTGAGTACCGGGCGTGAGTCGTGCTTCGGTAGCTCAGTTGGTAGAGCACTTGCCCGCGAAATGCAAAGGTCCCGAGTTCGAGTCTCGGTCGGGCACACAGTTTTAATCTGCCAGGAGGTTTCATATCAGCGCACCCTCCGCTGCAGAGTGAAAATCTCATTCTTGTTTCATTGACTTCAAAACCTTCAAATTATTTTCATAAAAAGATGTAAGCCATGTAGTTCACAAATCTATAACGTTTTTCTTTTCTTAATTCTTTTGTCATTATATCTGCTGGCTCATCATTTGTTTGTAAATAACCTGTTTTTAAAGTGTGCTCTGTATAACGATGTCTAACATCAACACATTCAGCCCTTTTATGATTTGAGGGACCAAGAGCCATATTTAACTCACTCTATCAGTAAATCAGTTCATGCGATACACTTATTAAATAAATGCCCCAGAAAGAGCATATACTCAGCCCCTCTCCTAAGGAGAACAACAGTCTTCCGCTTTGTATTTTGCCATCATACTACAGGACCACACAGTTTGAAAGTAAAACCAATATATGATTTCCTATCTAAGGCACAATTTGCCCAGCTGCATTTACAAAACCATGTAATTCTAAATATAATTTCGTAAACCTTACAAAAACGTGATAGTTTCTTTAAAATATTTCAAAATTCTCTTAGCATGTTTCCAAAACTTGATAGAATATGAATTATTGACTTGGCTTCAATAGCTCACACTAAATGAAATCTCTGGTTTTGTAAGTACAGAAAAATACAGTATGCTATCTATTAAGGTTTGATAAGGAACATCATCAGCTTTATTTTCTTTTTCACTTAGAAAATTAGGTTTAGTTGCAATAGTAGTTTTTGAAGTTTTACAATCTTTCATGCGGAATTTTTACAGCAACTGCTCAATATACTTCCCTTGACTTAAGCCCAACACTACATTAATACTGATGCAAGGATCTAGTCTAAACCTTTTGTAACCCAAACAGTATAAATCGTCTTTCACTCTTTGATTCTGTACTCTGCATGACTGTTTTAACCCACACATTACACTTTTTAGTTTTAAAATTTTATTCCTACCATTAGAATGATAAAAACTTTCAGATTGCATAGTAAAGATTTTCTCCTCGGGAATACCATCTAAAAAATGTATGATGTATTAATTTAGTTCAATAGATAAAGCTATAGTGTAGAATGACTTACCACAGGTGGGAGTGTACTGTCATAACCAATTCCAGGTTTCTGGGTGAATCCTCTTGCTACTATCTTGACATGATGTTGCACAACTTCGCTGTTGACTTCTTTCTTAAACACCCATTTACGCTGCACAACACTAGCACTTTCTGGGAGATATACCATTTCCCAAGCATCGTTGTTTCCAAAAACTTGTATCTCTTTATTCATAGCATGTCTCCATACTTCTGTATCAGGTATGAAAAGGGCGTACTCCTTAGTTAATAGGTCCTCCATTTAATCTGAAGTTCCTGCAGAAATAAATCTCATAATCACAGTATCTCTCTTTAGTTTGATCTTCTGGTCTTTTCCACTTCATCTTCTTGTGAAACAAGTTTTTGATCATCAATTACTTTCTCTGCTTTAATTGAATTTTATGAAGCATCATGTAAGTTTTCTCTTCATAATAGGACCAGATTTATTTTTTTCTTCATATTCCTCCAATAAATCATGATTTCTTCATGATTCCTTTATCTCAACTTCCACATCAGCGACATTTTCCGTTGTTGTCAATCTTCTGCTGATTTTCTTCAGGATCATAGAGCCTTTGTGGTGCTGCTATATAAAACTAACATAATTTGTTCTGCCTTTTTATTCCAGTGTGTTCTCTTAACTTTTGGAATACGCATTATGACCATGCTTCCAATTAACCTAAGCTGACTAATGTTTGGTCTCTTGCCAATCCACATATTATAGGATGTTTATTCCCTAAGCTTAAACTTACTGACCTATTATGCAAATATACTGCATTATTAACAGTTCTAGCCCAACACGTTTTATCAGGTTTGCTGGTAAATATACACACCTTACCTTTCTACCACATTTCTGTTCAGTCTCTCTGATGCAAAATATTGTTCTGAGGTATAACTATTAGTCAGTTGACGTATAATCCTACGCTTTTTCGACACACTGTAAACTAAACATAATTCTTTATCATTATCTGTTATCACTATTTTGATTTTCATATCTTGCTGATTTGCTGCATTTTTGAAAAATTCCAGAAATTGTTCTCAAGTCACATCATTTCCCTTCAGAAAAAACCCAAATCTCACTGGCTATAATCATCTTCCAAAATGAGAAAATACTTTGCACGACCTAATTGCAACTTCCATTGAGTCACAGAGATCTGCATTTATAACCTCAAGTGGCTTAGTAGCTCCGTTGCCTTCATGTGGAGAAGGTTGTACTGTTTGCTTTTCTTCATTACATATCACATGGTTCTGCTTACTGATATTGATCATGACATCTTCACACACCATTACTTAAACATGACCATCTTTATATTTTATAATATCTTTTGCACTTAAATGTCCTAATATTCTATGCCAGCTAGATGCAGTAACCATTCCCAACAAATTACTTCTCCTGTAAACGTTCAGCTTATAAGATCATTAATAATATCTGCAGTTGTAACTATTTCTTGATTCTTGTAGTGATCACTACAAAATTCAACTGAGTTTCCGTGTCCAGTCAGCCTCATCAAAGGCAATGAATTTGTTGTCGGTTCTGTAGCACATTTTTCGCTGTGAAGTCTTCCCAAGTGTTACTGTTACATCAACTTCTCCAGTGCATAATACTGGAATTTCAATCTGACACGCTGATACTGTATAATGTTTGCTAGCATCGTTCACCATATCTTTCATCCAGTTTCTATTTGCAGCGAGACGCACATTAGCACCCAAATCAACATACCGTCACTTGTATTAAAAGAACCACTTAAAAACGCTGCATGTAAGGTGTTGTGTCGGTAGCTGGGCCGACACCGTGAAGTTGAGATGGCTGAAAATGTACGCTAGACTAACGCAGACGGGCGTGAAGTACTGGAACAGGATACGTAATTAATGTTAGGAAGAAAAGTATGGAGCAGGTTTAATACTTAACTTTAATTAATCACTGTGGTACATCGCTCTTGATGATACACAGGAGACTTTAAGTACAATCACTGTATGGCTAATGGCGCCTTGCTAGTTCGTAGCCATTAACTTAGCTGATGGCTATTCTGTCTCTCGGCTAATGAGAGAGAAAGGCTTCGTACATCTGGTCGGTAGCTAGGTTCTCGTACAACTGGGGCGAGTGCTCTCTCGTATCACGAGACCTGCCTTGGTGGTGGCGCTAGGTCTGCGATTACACAGTGGCGACACGCGGGTCCGACATGTACTAAATGGACCGCGGCCGATTTAAGCTACCACCTAGCAAGTGTGGTGTCTGGCGGTGACACCACATAAGGTATATGAGGTTGTGTTTCGTCCAAGATTATTAACCTCGCTGTTAGGGCACTTATTTTTAAAATTTCCTAATTTTTTTGCACTTGTAGCAAATAAGTTCTATCTTGTCAGAGTTGTCAAACAACAATTCCAATTGTTGTCACAAATCCACTGTCGTTCTTGCTTCTTTTAGATGCACTTACAAAGGTGGGTCACTAGTAAGAATTATTTTCGCCACGGCCTTGGCATCTTGGGATGCAACAACTTCTGAGTTCCATTTTGCTAATCCTTCGAGAATAAGCACGTTCTGGATTTCAAAAGCCCTTTTCCTTGTAACGTCCTTTCATATTCAGCACTTTAACCAAGAATTCGTCCGCATCATTGTTGAGTAAAAGAACTGTTCTACTGAACAACAGTACCCTGTACTGGGCTCATAATCGCTACTGCCACTAAATTATTTCTACGGAGAACACTGATGACCGTATTACTGTACACTTTATTGGACCACTTCAGGTTAAAAAACTGTCACGTTCTACTGTTCTCAGTGCTACATGGCATACTGCACGAGGAACATCACATCGTACGTGACAACACATGACACAATAACAGGTGTACACTGACAAGTAGACAGACGCACTGAGACTGAGCAAGCAAAAGACAGTGGTACGTAAAGGAATGGATAAAACTCATTCCACAAGACTTCATGCATACGTAAAGTCATTTTGGCTTCACATCACGAATCGAAGACGGAAACAGCAGTCTACCGACTTTCATGGTCGTACGATTCACAACATACGAGGCGAACACGACGTTCAAAACAGTAACATTCAACTCAGTTAGAGAAAACTGGAGGTTAAGCTTTTTCCTTATGCAGGGCACATCAACCCCCAAGTTACCTTGTTTTTAAATATTTAAAGCTCTGCGTTCATGTGATCTGGGCTGTGGATAAGGGGGAGATTGAAGAGTTTAAAAGAATTAATTCCGAAGGTTACTGAAAAAGTTCTACCAACTAGGGTTCCTAATACGTCTTCATTCACGCCGAATGAGAGACGACTTGAGGATTTAAAAGCACAAAACAAGTCAGCACCGAACCCATTTAACGTACGGTATGCACTGATGAGCCAAAACATTATGACCTCCTGCTTAATAGCTTGTTTGTCCGTCTTTGGAACAAAATGCATTACTGATTCTGCATGTCAGGGATCCGACAGTTTGGTGGTAGGTCTGTGGAGGTACGTGATATTAGATTTCTGCGCACACGCCACGTAATTCTCGTAAATAACAGGCTGCTGATTTTCGTACGCGGTGATGGCGACCGATAGCGACCCACTTGGGTTCCATAGGATGTCAGGCGAATCGTCGAGACATCTACACGAGTTCACTATAATGCTCCTCAAACCACCGTAGCACCGTTCTCGCCCCGAGACACGAACAATAATACTGCTGAAAGATGACATCGCCGTCGGGGAAGACATCAAGCATCAAGGGATTCAGGTGGTTTGTAACTGTCAGTTTGTCTTTCATTACTACCACAGGTCTCATACAAGCGCAGGCGAATGTCTCCCGCGGCAACCCACCAGCCTGAGTATGTCGCGCGCTCCACGTTTCGAACCTCACCTCAATAACGGCATTTATGGAGACGGCCGTCGTCACAGTGTAGCAAAAATGTGATTCACCCAAAGAACCGACACGTTTCCATTGATCGATCGAATCCCGATGTTCCCGTACATACTGCTATCGCAATTGACGATATCGTAGGGTCAACATGTAAACACGTAGGTGTGGTCTGCTGCGGAACTCTGTGTTCGAGTCTAGGATGAACGGTGTGCTCCGGAACACTTATGCGTGCACCACCACTGTGCCCTTTCGGGCAGAGATGTCACAGATCACCATCCATCGTATTTTACAGAGCATACAAGCCTCCGAATCCCACGTTTTGTGAAGAGTCGTGGACGTCCAACCACTTAGCGCCTAGTGGTAGTTTCACTGTCCTACCTCTTCCCGTAGGCGCCCACGACAGTAGCAAGTGAACATTCCATCACCTTGACCGTGTTTGAGATACTCGTTCACAGGCTCAGCGCAATAATAATCTGTCCTTTGTCAAAGTCGCTTTTCTCAATGGATTTCGCCATTTGCAGTCCACATGTACGTTAGGCTGATCTCCCGTTCGTGTCTGCTCCGGTTACATACTTTTGTTACCATGCCATGTGCCCGCAACTCCCCCAGGCGGCATCCAACCTCGCTGCGGGCGCAGGTCATCATGTTTTGGTTGGTTATTTGATTTGTGGGGAGGGGACAAAACAGCGAGGTCATCGGTCCTATCGGATTAGGGAAGTATGGGGAAGGAAGTAGGAAGTCGGCTGTGCCCTTTCAAAGGAACAGTTCCGGCATTTCCTTGGAACGATTTAGGGAAGTAACGGAAAACATAAATGAGGATGGCCGGACGCGGCTTTGGACCGTCGTCCTCCCGAATGCGAGTCCAGTGTGCTAACCACTGCGCCACATCTCTCGATCATATTTTGGATTTTCAGTGTGTATTGAACACTGTTCGTTACGTTGTCTAAATAACCTAAGTGTATTTTTAGAAACACTGAAAACTAGTTTCAGAATTTGGTATGTAACTGATGGATAATCATTCTAGCAGACGAATTGCAGCTGCAGCTCATTTACCTTACATTCTATGAATAAGTGCTGTTTCAAAACATCAGCACATTGAGGATCTCTCGAAAATTCTCCGGTATTGGTACAATTAATTGTATTAAATGACGATAATCGTCGTGTTAGTGATTAAAAATGAATTTTAATTGAAGACATTGTTTGCAGGTGTAATTTAATTGCAGACGTTCTTGTGTGGCAAATAAGTATCCTAAAAGAACTAGCTCGTCAATTTTATTTTATATTTTATAGATAGCGGAGACTGAGTTCCCTTTCAGTTCTTTAGCAAATGCGTCAATCGTTCTGCACTTTTTATTGTCAGTGGTAGTTTGTTTTACCAGCTGACCAAAAGTATTCTGAATATTTACTCACATTTATGTGCCTCATGATTTATTTGTAAATTATTGACAATGATAACTCGCTGCTGAGAGTGAACTCTTACATGTACATATCGGATGTTATAGATCGCGCTTCAATTAAATTAATAACGAACTATCAGAATCCCAGAAACGGGAAGGCGAATATAATGTCAGATGTTACACAATGTGCTTCTACTGAATTAAATACGAATTATCAGAATCTTTTATAAACGCGAAGGCGAAAAGGAAAAAAAAAAAAACTGTTTATGGCTGGACTCGAGTTCATACTTACGTAGGTTCGTAATTCCACACTCATTAACCATTTTCTTTTTTTTTTACTACGAATATGCCATTTGGGGACTACTTTCCAATTTCAGTTCTTTTCTTCGAGAATGCTTTCATGATTTGACTACGTTTCTCTTTTCTGTCTTCAGACCATTGTGAACCAGTCTTTCTAGCTGTCCTGCTTGGAATCCTTTCATTTTTCAATACTTTTCCTGGAAGGCTTCTCTATAATGTTTCTTTCTAAGTCCTTTTTTACTTCGTTGATTCAGCTTGTTGTGAATTTCTTACCCCACAAATATTTGAAAATCATATTAGTTACTATATTGTCTTGCATTCGAAATAAACTTCGAAAAAATATGTTTCTTGTTTTCTAATTATGTTTGAAATATTTTCTGTATTTTGATATATTTCAGCATAACTTCGTGATTTCCTACCTCCCACTGTGTTTTGTGGCCCTAACATTTTCCTTATAATTCCCATTTCTAGTACTTCTAATTAATATAAATTATAGTTTAACGCCAGGCATTCGCTTGCGTTTAGGCGTTCTGGCTTCACTACTGTGATGTAATGCCCTAGTTTTGCATTTTTGGACAGGCACATTTTATTGTAGAGGTGATATCACATGCTCTCCTCATTTATTCTATAGCAGATTTTTCGAAAGCGTTGTTACAGTACATACACCAACTAGCTGCTTATAGTAAGTAATCTTTATTTTTATTCACGACAGTCTGTTTCGACTTAATCGCCGTTTTCAAGAACCTGCAATTACAATTTTGGTGAGAACAGGTATGGCTGCCAGTGTCACTCATATTAAAGTAGCTGTCTTGTACTCACGTCTACAGTGATGTGACGTCCATATTGTGTCGTTAGTGGACTTTCGTGTAACTGTCACTGCTTCAACAAGATCGTAAATGATGTTAAGATATTGAAATTAAATGTTAATTACTACGTGGCAGCAGTTTGACAGTTCCAGTTTATCGACTCTATATGTTTACAAAGATTGTACAGACGAACAGCGATATTATTTTATTAACTAAAATTTGTACCATTATCTTTGGTTGTTGCACATGTTACATCCGATTTATCCATTTTCGTGTTATATAAGTTCAATAAAATTTTTAAGGTAGTACTTGTGTCTAAAATCTGTATGTTCGTTTAATATTTCTTGTGGGTATTTTATCGTGTACATATAAATTTCTAATTCCTCAAAAATGTTCATTGCAAAAGCTTTTGGTGTTCTGTGCGGAATCTGTAGAGCATTTTCAATCGTATCAGCAGCGTGATTTTGATTTTTCAAGTATAGAAAGAAGCTCGACTGATTATATTCGCTCTCTCTAGTGTGTTCTTTATATCTCACGTTAAAATTTCTTCCAGTTTAGCCAATGTAAAAGCTATTATAGCGACCACATATGATTTTATATTTGTCTGGGTTATCATATTTTGAAACTTCCTGGCAGACTAAAACTGTGTGCCCGACCGAGACTCGAACTCGGGTCCTTTGCCTTTTGCGGGCAAGTGCTCTACCATCTGAGCTACCGAAGCACGACTCACGGCCGGTACTCACAGCTTTACTTCTGCCAGTACCTCTTCTCCTACCTTCCAAACTCTACAGGAGCTCTCCTGCGAACCTTGCAGAACTAGTACGCCTGAAAGAAAGGAAATTGCGGAGACATGGCCTAGCCACAGCCCGGGGGATGTTTCCAGAACGAGACTTTCACTCTGCAGCGGAGTGTGCGCTGATATGAAACTTCCTGCCAGCAAGTTTCAAAATATGATAACCCAGCAGAAGTGAGGCTGTGAGTACCGGCTGTGAGTCGTGCTTCGGTAGCTCAGATGGTAGAGCACTTGCCCGCGAAAGGCGAAGGTCCCGAGTTCGAGTCTCGGTCGGGCACACAGTTTTAGTCTGCCAGGAAGTTTCATATCAGCGCACACTCCGCTGCAGAGTGAAAGTCTCATTCTGGAATTATCATATTTTGATGTTCTAGTGGTGGCGTAACGTAATCTTATTGAAAGATTGTTATTGGTTCGAAAGGCTGGTGGAATATTTGTGTCTTTAAAAAGTTTATTATATCTGTTGGAGATTCTATCAAGGTAGACTGCTGGTACATATCTTATTTTCTGTGTTGGTCATGTTTCTCGAGTTAGGAATATCTCGCTAAGTATTGTGTTCTGCTTTGTGTTTTAAATTTGTAAAATTTTGTGACTATGTTAGGGTCAAAATCATTTGTACAGGCTATATAGCGAAGTGTGTTACGTTCTTTTTTGAATTGCTGGCTTTTCTAATGGGAGGTTATTTAGTCCCTTAATCATTGAACGGAAAAATGTTAGTTTATGAGCCATTGAGGGATAGGAATCGGCATTTATAATATTGTCAGAAGTGGTATTCTTTCTATAGATATCAAATGCGTGGCGGTTATTATTTTTGCCGAGTGTCAGGTCTAAATAGTTAATGGTATTATCTTTCTCAGTTTCCTGAGTGAATATAATTTTAGGGTACAGCTGGTTGAGTTTTTGTTGGACATTTTCGATATCTGCGTGGCTGCCCTCTACCAACACGAGGGAATCGTCTACATATCTAAAATATATACCATTTGGTTAAGAGTAGGACGATCTGAGATAAAGACTTTATCTTCCAGAGAATTTAGGAAAATATCGGCTAATGTGCCTGCTACACTATTACCCATGGCTACCCCATCCGCTTGGGTGTAAATTTTGTTGTTAAATTAAAAATAATTTTGTATTAATGCTGTTTCCAAAAGATTTATAATTTTAAGTGTTCCAGCCATGGATATTTTCCTATATTATAACAGGTTATATTTTATTATTTCGGTTGTTTCCTGTACTGGCACATTGGTGTATAGATTAGTAACATCAACTGAAACAAATTTACTATTAGTAGGTATTTGTATGTCTTCTATATCTCTTAACAGAGTACACGAATTTTTGATTGTGTGATTTTTGTTGAAAGTATAAATTTTGTTATTAGTGTGTTTAGTTTCTTGCTTATCAAATATGAAGGGCTATTTATGCAATTAATTGCAAGGCGAATCAGAGCTGTCGGTTTATGTGTCTTTGGTTGGGCTCGTAATTTTGGTGTAGTTTTATTCAGTACTGTGTTTTTTTTTTTTCATTTTCAGTGAGAATGGTATTACAGTTTTGAATGGCCCTCTATGTTTTAGCTGCAAACCTGTTGGTAGGGTTGTGTGGCATTCTGTGATATTGTTAGATTCAAAGAATGACATGACCTGATCTATATAGTCGTTTTTGTTAAGTATGACCACGCTGCTTCCTTTACGTTCGTAGGGTTGTGTGGCAATTCTGTGATATTGTTAGATTCAAAGAATGACAGGACCTGATCTATATAGTCGTTTTTGTTAAGTATGACCACGGTGCTTCCTTTATCAGCTGTTAATGCTATAGCATCATTTAATAGCAGTTTATGGTTTATGTTATTCAGAAGTTTCTGTTCTGTCTTGGGCTGGTATTTGTATGTATTCTGTATGTATTCATGTCATTCGCAAACAGAATACATGTAAATAAATTTTACTTTACAGATTGTATCTGTAAGTGTTTAACAGATTAGTTTTACAGTTCAGACTTTACACCAAATTCTCTTATTATTTTATGTATAGTTTCTCTGTCCACAGAATCAAAGCCTTTTTGAAACCCAGAAACATAACTACAATGTTCTTTGAATTAAGTAATCTCTGGCAAGTTACTAGCTTGAGATGAAATGTTATTTGTTCTGAGCATGACCTTCCTTTCCTAAAACCACCTTGACATTCACCTAAATGACTGTCTAGTGTTGTTTTTACTTTGCTCAATAAAATCTTCAAAACTATTTTATACACTACTGGCAGCAAAGAGATTCCTCTGTAGTTGTTTGTTACCTTTTCTATGGAGTGGATGTATCAAGGCAACTATCCATGCCTCTGGGATTATTTCTGTTTTGCAGATTTCTTCAAAGAGTAAATTTAGCTCCTTTGCCATATTTGGTGATGACTACTTTAAAAGTTCAGCTGTAATAGAATCTTCTCTGCTACCTTTGTTGTTTTGGAGGGTTTTAATTACTTATTTAATTTCTTCTATAGTTGGTGGTAAGTCATCTCCCATATTTTAATTAATATCTGGGAATTTCAAGTTATGACTTGGTTCAGGACAGTTCAGAAGCTGATGAAAATATCTTGCTAGTATTTCACAATTTTCAGTACTGCTTAACCAAATTCTGCTGCATTCATTTTTGGAAAAGACATTTGGAGTTTGGTACCCCTTTAATTTTTTCTTGAAAGTTTGATAAAAGTCTCCGGTATTATCTTTTACATAATTTTTGTCTGTTTCCAAAAGTTTCTCCCTTTCACAGGCTTGCTTAGTGTTTCTGATTAATCTGGTGTTTCCTTTCCTTGTTCTTTAAATTGATCATATCCTAAATTTTCTTTGAGCGTTTTCCATTTTTAGCCCCCTCTGATATTGAGTTTTTGCATAGTTCATTCCATCATATTTCCTTTTATTTTTTATGGACCTAAATGTTTTCTGTGCAGCATTATTAATTGCTTTGCATATTTCTTGCCAGCTTCCATATTTAGCCACTTTAATTTCATTTTGATAGTTTTTAATTGATTCTCTTGTCATAGTTAGTCTGTCTCTATTACGTTTAGTAACGTTCGTGGCTTTCTTTCTTCTTCAATAGGTAGGAGTTTGACATTAATTTTAGAGGGTTAATGATCAGACTCAAATTCACCATTCCTTATTACTCTCAAAATTATAATTTCCATTGCACTTTTTTGTGAAATAGCAACAATTATCTTCCAGAAGTTCTTCTAACAGCTGGTCAGAGTGGCCAAGCTGTTCTAGGTGCTTCAGCCTGGAACCGCGCGACCGCTACGTTTGCAGGTTCGAATCCTGCCTCGGGCATGGATGTGAGTGATGTCCGTAGGTTAGTTAGGTTTGAGTAGTTATAAGTTATAGGGGACTGATGACCTCCGATGTTAAGTCCCATAGTGCTCAGAGCCATCTGAACCCTTTTTCTTCTGACATGGGTTGGGCGATATCCACATTTTACCTTTTCTGGGAATTTCCTAAAGAAGGTTGGCATTAGTTTCAAGTGAGAGCTTTGACAAAAACCGATCAGCCTCATACCATTTGTGTTGGTTGTCCTATGAGCTGGGAATTGTCCTACTACATTTCTAAATTTCTTTTCTCTGCCTATTTCCGTACTGAAGTCGCGAAATAGCAATACGATGTTAATCTTTGGAATTTTAGATATTTCAGTTTCTAAAAGATCCCAGAATTCCTCTGTTTCTTGTGGATTCTTCCTGTTGTCTTCATTTATTAATGCATGGCAATTAACAAGTATGTATATCTTGTTTTTGCATTTGATATGAAAGATATTCTCTCTGATGTGGATGCAAATTCTGTTGCATTTCCTATTATACTTTATGAACATTGAAAGTTATACCCAGTAGTGGCATCTGATTCATAATTCTGTTTCCTGGTTTACCTTTGAAGTTCTGGAGTTACATCTATCTACCACTTACTCAGCTATAAAACCTTGTTTCTTGAACTGCTAAAATTTGAATTTGTTTTTCTCTAATAGTATTTCTAGTTATTTTTGTTTACCAGTTTTGGTTAAAGAATTTACATTTCACGTGCCTAGAAAGAATTTGTTTTTGAATTTCATCTTAGAAGGATTCCATGGTTGCTCTGATTTAACCTTCTGTTTGCAGTTTTTGGGACTCCCCAGATCCCTTGGTCCCAACCCACTGCATGATGCAGTGGTGGATTTCTCTCTCAAGTTATCACCTAGGGTGGATAATTCATTTTGTGGACTTCCATACTGCACTTGAAATTGTATTACATTGAAAGTAAGGAATGATATTCCAAGATAAGATCGGACTGTTAGTCGAAATTTAATTTTTTGTTCCTGGTTCACTCCACTAGGCTCTTCCATTCTCTCCACCGTTGGGAATTAAATTAGACTTCCTCTTCTGCTTTCAAGACAATGTGCCGGGTTTCACCTGTAACCCTGGGCAGACGCCCTCACAGGGTACTACTATCCAGAGCCAGATGGACCCAGTTTTTTAACAAGGTTATTACTCCTCCCCCTCTTCCTTCCCCATCAGTTGCTAGACGTGGCTCCGAGCTTGGGAGTTATTTTCTTTTTATTATTTCATGTTTTCATTTTTTCTTGTGGACCTGCATTCACCCCTGTACTTCGTCCTTGCTGTCATCAACTTATGCTTTTATTGGCTATCTGCCTTCGGCTATATTCAGTTATCCTTAAGTAATTAAATTCTTCGTTTTTAAATTTAGCTAAAGACTTCTATTTCCTTGTAAAAACAAATCGTCTTCTACATTATTAATTTTTAGCATGTTTTAAGAACTGAAAATACACTCCTGGAAATTGAAATAAGAACACCGTGAATTCATTGTCCCAGGAAGGGGAAACTTTATTGACACATTCCTGGGGTCAGATACATCACATGATCACACTGACAGAACCACAGGCACATAGACACAGGCAACAGAGCATGCACAATGTCGGCACTAGTACAGTGTATATCCACCTTTTGCAGCAATGCAGGCTGCTATTCTCCCATGGAGACGATTGTAGAGATGCTGGATGTAGTCCTGTGTAACGGCTTGCCATGCCATTTCCACCTGGCGCCTCAGTTGGACCAGCGTTCATGCTGGACGTGCAGACCGCGTGAGACGATGCTTCATCCAGTCCCAAACATGCTCAATGGGGGACAGATCCGGAGATCTTGCTGGCCAGGGTAGTTGACTTACACCTTCTAGAGCACGTTGGGTGGCACGAGATACATGCGGACGTGCATTGTCCTGTTGGAACAGCAAGTTCCCTTGCCGGTCTAGGAATGGTAGAACAATGGGTTCGATGACGGTTTGGATGTACCGTGCACTATTCAGTGTCCCCTCGACGATCACCAGTGGTGTACGGCCAGTGTAGGAGATCGCTCCCCACACCATGATGCCGGGTGTTGGCCCTGTGTGCCACAGTCGTGTGCAGTCCTGATTGTGGCGCTCACCTGCACGGTGCCAAACACGCATACGACCATCATTGGCACCAAGGCAGAAGCGACTCTCATCGCTGAAGACGACACGTCTCCATTCGTCCCTCCATTCACGCCTGTCGCGACACCACTGGAGGCGGGCTGCACAATGTTGGGGCGTGAGCGGAAGACGGCCTAACGGTGTGTGGGACCGTAGCCCAGCTTCATGGAGACGGTTGCGAATGGTCCTCGCCGATACCCCAGGAGCAACAGTGTTCCTAATTTGCTGGGAAGTGGCGGTGCGGTCCCCTACGGCACTGCGTAGGATCCTACGATCTTGGCGTGCATCCGTGCGTCGCTGCGGTCCAGTCCCAGGTCGACGGGCACGTGCACCTTCCGCCGACCAATGGCGACAACATCGATGTACTGTGGAGACCTCACGCCTCACGTGTTGAGCAATTCAGCGGTATGTCCACCCGGCCTCCCGCATGCCCACTATACGCCATTGCTCAGAGTCCGTCAACTGCACATACGGTTCACGTCCACGCTGTCGCGGCATGCTACCAGTGTTAAAGACTGCAATGGAGCTCCGTATGCCACGGCAAACTGGCTGACACTGACGGCGGCGGTGCACAAATGCTGCGCAGCTAGCGCCATTCGACGGCCAACACTGCGGTTCCTGGTGTGTCCGCTGTGCCGTGCGTGTGATCATTGCTTGTACAGCCCTCTCGCAGTGTCCGGAGCAAATATGGTGGGTCTGACACACCGGTGTCAATGTGTTCTTTTTTCCATTTCCAGGAGTGTATACACTTACTAATGAGTAGCATTAGTTTACTTTTGTTCTGCAGTTAATTTATTGTACTAACCGGTTTTTGGCTTGCAAGGCCATCATCAGACATTTACTGACTATTGTCGACAAAGAAATGGCAATGTTTGTAAACGACATTGGAAAAGCAGTTACACACACAAACGCACAGTATATGACATCTTTGACAATCTGATGGTAATTTAATGTAATAAGGAACAAATTGAACAGAAATAAATATAAAGGGAGTAGACAGGAAGAAACTTCAACACAAAAGTGAAAAAGCATGCCTACATAACAGTTTATATTAACAAACAAAACCAATATAATAAAATAAAATTAGTACTCGACAAGGCTACTTCAAGAGGTACACAGACCAATTAAAAGTAAGAATTATCAATTGTATCTACAGAATATATGAAGCACTTAAGCAATATCAGTAAGATAAACAAGAATGGATAAATGCAGGAAAATAGAGGAATGTGAGGGAACATACAACAAAATCCATCTATGAGAGTGTGGTGGTCCTGTATTTTAAAAAGTAAAAAGTTGGGCAATACACATGTATAAAGGGAGTAAACAGAAAAGTATTAACATTATACTAGAAAACTGTGCCTAAATAACAGTTTGTATTAAATAATTGAAGAAGATAAAATAAAATCACCGCTTGATGAAACAACTTCAAGAGCTATTAACATGGAGAGTAATATATGTACCAATTAAGAAAAAGACTTAATAATTGTAAGTACAGGCTTTATGGATTACAAATGAAATTTCAATAAAAACAAAGAATTCAATGAATGGGGGAATGTGAAGGGACAGACAGTATGGAAACTAATGAAAAAGTGAGAGGATTAAGTGAAGTATAGATGAGAGGAAGTCTTGTCATTTAAGATTCGATTGTTAATTTCCACAACTTCCAGTAGACTAAGTTGTTGGCCTCTGTTTACTAAGTAAAGGACGTGGGATTCTGGCTGACAGTCGTGGCTCTCACTCAGTACATTCTTAGCAAATGTAGAGTGAAAATTTTGAAACCTACAGCTGCGTTCATGATGGCCTTGTAACACAAAAACTGGTTAGCACAATAAATTAATACTGTAGAACAATATCGAACAAGTGCTTTTCATTTATTACAATATTGTTCTATCAAGAACCGATGGGAGATTCAGTTAGCATTCAGTTAATAAGTTTTTACTTCATTTGAACTCATGGAACTAAGCTATACTTCTATACGTACTCTAAATTTCCTCTGAAAGGTAATTTTTTGGTGTTTTACTTTTTACAAGATCCTTGTTTTAATGAGAAGTGTATGAATGAGCCATATTTTTCGTTTTTCCACTTGCTATTGACAATTTTGTCCCTTTCTTGGTGCAAATATAATTTAAATTCAGTTACAGATTCGCCTTCATTGTTGGTGATATAGTTTATATAGGAATATATGAGCCACATGATTGATCTCGTCTTTGAAGCCGGGAACGTGCTGAAACCGTTAAGGCTTTACCGTGAATCTCGTGTGATGTCACCATGACGCTGTCTGAAAAATATCGTTTAAGGTGGCCGAGCATAGCATTGAACTTAGGTCACATTCGAAAAGTTACACAACAGTACCTTCCAGTTAAGATTATTGTGTTTAATTTAGTGGAGAGCTGAGTGAACAGCCTCCTCCTGTAATTCTCCCACAATCATTTTCGTAGTAAAGTTCTTTTCATTTGGGAGTTTTTCTAGAATTCCCACTGTAATTTCAAGTCTGCAAGTAATGTACGTAAGAGTCCGTCGTTGAGTTATATTTCATGTGGTAATTCGCCATGCGGCATGCAGTAAATTCGACTGGCTTATTGATTTTTTCAAGGATTTTATAAGGTTTTTAATCAAGAGTGCAGTGAAGTTTAAATTTCAATTTATTAAGCATAATCCATCTTCATTTGACGGTTTTGCTAGCTGGTCATTGTCTACATGCAGTAACATCCCTTTCCAGATGAATCAGCCTATCGCTTCTTTACTTGAACTTTATATTTTTCTGTGTGGGTATTTGAGTTGCATACCACATTTTCGAAAGTGCCAGCATATTGGCATATTGTATCATCTGAATAAGTTTTAAGTGCCTCGCTATTAAGTCGTCTCTTACTTTCTCCACCATTGGTTTTCAATCATTATCAACCAGTTAGTTCATGTTCTTATTTAGTTTAACAACGAGCAATTCCATTTCGTCTTCTGTGAGACGATGTGGTGTGAGTTGTGAATTTTCGTTCAACCACTGGAGCTGTGTTTTGTTGTTGTTTATTGTTGCTCTTGCTACTCCCTTATAAGTTTCCATTATTTCGAATATCTTCCCAGTTTGTTGATGCTGGGTGACAACGATTGTTATATCCTCGGCGTAAGTATTAATGGTGAACTTTTGTGTACCCATGCGTAGTCCAGAGGTTTGGTTGGCGGTGGAGCGCGTCACTGGTTCCAAGGAAATTATAAATAATTTCATGGAAAGGGGAATTTTTGCGGGCTAAGTGCTGAGCTGAGAATTCTCCCGTTAAGTTGCCGTTTATTTGCATTTCATTGGATTCCTATCTCGAAGTAGTAGATGCTTTTGTGGGAAGCGGTAGCGTTCCAACACATTCCTTACATATTGGTGACTGATTTTGTCAGCATCATTTTCTAGGCGAGTGTTAAATAATCCTATCGTTCCGTTTTGGTTCAAATGGTTCAAATGGCTCTAAGCACTATGGGACTTAACATCTGAGGTCATCAGTCCCCTAGACTTAGAACTACTTAAACATAACTAATCTAAGGACATCATACACATTTATGCCCTAGGCAGGATTCGAACCTGCGACCGTAGCAGCACCGCGGTTCCGGACTGAAGCGCCTAGAACCGCTCGACCACAGCGGCCGGCTCCGTTTTGGTAAAACCATGAGAGAAAGGTAGGGTCTCTCTGTGAGGAAAGTCTATCTGTGATCTTCCTTTAGGGAACACTACATCTTTGAGCTGGCCTGATTATCTCTGGAAGAATCTCTCTTAGTCTTGTGTCTATTATGTGCTCCGTTGTTTTGAGTTTTTACATAACAAATTTATTGTCCTGCGTTCAGTTTTTCTTCTCGCTTTCTTAATTTTGGGTACAAGGACTATAATTCCTGGTTCATTTTCTGAGTATTTTTTACCCGTTCTTTGTTTTTCTTTCATTGGCTCCATGAATTCTGTTTTGATAATCGACCAGAAGACTGAAAAATTTAAACGGTATGAAGTCAATGTGAGCCTCTTATTTCACGTTAAGTGCATTATAATGTCTTACAATTTCATCTTCGGATATGGGCTCTATCAACAAAGTGGTATTTTCGCTGGTGAGGTAAGTAATTTAGTGGACTTCTTCCCGTCAAAAAATACGCTAGGTTTCCGATAAATCTCTGTATGGACCGTTTCCATGCTCTCCTGAGGTGGTAGACGCTCTATTTTTCGTCTGGAATGCATTAGTCATCTTTGCAAGTGACTTTTTCCCCATCAAGTTTTAATTGCTTCAATTTGCGAGTTTACGAATTCCAGGTTCCACCAGTTTATCCCACAATGCAAGAACGCTCCTAAAGAATCGCCTTCATTGAACCCATGTTCGATAACATTCGCAGAATTCTGTGTTTGACCACTCAGCGTTGAGTAGGTTTGCAGTTTAATTTCAAGTATTCCTCTCCTGTTATGTCGGGCCGGGATGAACTTTGTATGTAAGATACACATTCTGTGCTGAGCTTCATATTCCGCTAACGCAGAGCAGACATTTTTATTGTTCCAAGATGACCAGTTTCGACGGTCTCATGCTGCCTTCATCTGATTTAAGGGGAAAACATGAAGGTAATAATGTTGGAGGGGGGAGGGAGGAGGGAAACTACATTACATCAAGTCAAAGCATAAGAGGCACTCTACATGCATAATATCTTGATAAAAACCCTGAGGGAGGACGACTCACTCACTCACTTATTTTCATATTCAAAGCTACACTTTAATGTTTTTATTACATCCTACACATAATATTTGTGAGACGAAAGGAAGTTATAAACATGAGCAGGCACCGATGGGAAAATTTACATTATTAATGCAAGCGGGATCTGTATGGTGGGTCTCATTCGAATAGTATTTCCTGGAGTTGAGAAATAAACTTTCAGTTTGGTTAATTAGCAGTAAATCTTGCAGTGGACATTTGGGGCTTGGAAGCCACGTGCAGCTATTAGGGAGAGGAACATCTTGAAGCACTCACTGGGAACAGAACGCTGATCCCAAGAATTTCTCGCAACGATGTGCAGACAATGCTTTCGACTGAAGAGTCGAAAAAACTGCCTACCTCGATCTACCTGTTAGGCGCCTCTGGCCACGGCCGGGAAAGGGAAACAAGAGAGAAGTAGATGGTATGCCCATCGTGTAAAGGGATGGCCGCCATAAAAAGTCGCGAGTTTCCATGTTCACCTTGACCGGATGCTGTCGAGGGAGCCGTCAGGTGGTGTCACGACTCAGCCTTTGGAAGAATGGTCAATGATGGGACACAAAAGCACTCCTCTTAATTTAGCTGAGCGCCTTGGTTGACATGTTGTAACGTTTGTCACTTCCAGATAATGGCCTCTGTGATAAATGTGTTGTGCAGTTTAGGCATAAATAGAAACTCATAACATTTTAACAAATAAAATAAAATTTAAAAATAATATAATAATAAGAATAATAAATTGTAATAATAATAATAATTGTTTGGATAAGTAACTGAGAGATTTAAGTTTGTTTCGCCTTTAAGACTGGAATTGAATTTCTTAATGTTTCATAAAATCTTACGTAGCATTGTTCATTGAGGTCACACAATAAAGTAAATGCAATTTACGCCTTGAATTTATCGAGATTCGCACGTCCGAAGATGTACGGAACGTAGCCAGGGCTCATTATATATTTTTTGTAGACAAAGTCTGATATCTGACCTCAGCTTCAATCATGACAATGGGGTGACTAAAACTATTGAAACAGAGAAAAGCATACGATTAAATAAAACATGTATTGATTTCAACATATACATTACGATATGAATGACACTTACGTAAAATACTAGGTAAATAATTGGAGATAATTCACAAATGAGAGCGCCTTATTAATTCTGCGCCTCTTTTCTGCAAATAAGTATCAATATGGCTAACTGTGGAGCCACACAAAATATTCCGTCCTTCTAGGACAACGAATGACATAAGAGTGCTGAAGCCTACTGGCTGCGACAAGAGAACGGTGTTAATTCATTTGTTTTACTTTCTCTTGTCTTAAAGAACAGATACATATAATCTAAGTTCAGTACATTAAATATCGTTTGTGCTCGAGTGCAAATGGTTCCTTAAAACATGCTGCCGAAAGTGGGTATGGGAAAAAAAGGCCGGAGCATAACACCTTCTCCTCCCTGCGTGGAAATTCACGGGTCAGGGATTTGCTGCTTCTACAGAAACATTACCAACTTTGATCAGAATTGGCCGGTGGGTAGAGCAGACGAGTTGGAAGGGAGTCATGGAGTTTGTGAAGTCTTGTAATTGGCACAAAATCCTTGTGGGGGCTGTTGCGTGTGTGATTTTAGGGATTTTACGTAGGTCTTGCGGGCTTTCAGATAGAAAATGTGATGAGTGGCCCCCAACTACGTACTCTCCGACTCAGAGTTGAAATATAAAAAGTTTTGGCTGGTTTCGTTGCCTAGGGGCTGGGATACATAGTTGCCGCATTACAGGCAAAATACTGCTGAGTGTGCAGTATACAGTATGAATCTGCACATGAATCAAATGGTCGAAGGTTCCTATCACTCGTCAATTGCGAATATAACGTAGAAATTTATATATGAAAGATTGCAATTAAATAAAATCTGCAGGTACTATCCTAACAACTTTAAATGATTAATACGATAGTAGAAGTACTTTTCAGAATGCAGTGTATTTCTGCAAAACACTTATTGGTGTAGACGGTTCAGCAATTAAATAAAATATCCGTTGAATAACAGGGAAACAATAGATTCCTACTGCAAGTAATTAGCTATGAACAATAACATAGCTCGCGAGATATTCACTTTTAAACACACACTACATCTTCACTGTATAAGCCATGGAAATCACACAAGAGCACAAGTCGGCCTTCCGAAATATTTATATCTTCCGCGACCACACGCAAACCGCTCCACACTCTCCAAGTCTCTCCTGCGACCGTACGTCGCGCCTTCACGTCCAGCACCTCCCGTGTCCAGTGCGTCCCTTCCGAACTCCCCTTCCATTCACTTCGGTAGTCGCCTCCCTTAGTAACGAGCGCTGTGATTGGCGATAGCGCTTCCGTCGTGTCTCCAGACCAACGCACACTCACAAACATTTTGAAACACATTCGAAATACTGGATTTACATTTAAATAGCTAGAAATTAAACAAATATTCCTACGGCTGGACCATAAACACGCTCTAACACACATTGTTAGATCCATAAACAAATTAAATAAACATATATCACAGGAATCGAAAGGTAGGCCAGTAGCCTCATGTCTCTGTGCTTTCTAAACACAGTAAATATTTAAACAATTTCTTCATGAATAGTATATATCGGATATAAACAAAGACATAGATGCTGCTACCGGTTTTTGTGTAACTGTGGAGTACTTATGGCCTGACGCGATCGATAGTAATCGGCCACTTCGACCTCGAATAACTCATGTGCTATTCAAGGTACATGCCTGTTATTTATACCAATTTAGGTTTACACTTTCTAAAAATACGTCGATCGACGAAATCGGATGAACCGTTTACATTTTGGAAATTCGAAGCTGGGTGTTACTTGCATAATTTACCATCAGATACTAAACTTTAAACAAATAAAGATATTGAAAATATGATTACACCATCAGAATTGTCGTGCAAATAATAGTAATGTATATGTTTGTTTTTGAGGTATCTGGCTGCTATTAATTTCTATACGAACTCTGAAATGTCTGCCATGATGGTTTCACAAAATCCACCATCTTTGGCACTCTCGGCATACAAGTCTCTTTCACCGACGCAGCGCCACCATGGTATTCCCAGCCACACGCTTGGGCCCCTCTTGCTTCGGCCAATGTCCGGCACCATGTGGTCGTCCTGCTGAGTGGCCCTCAACCGCCAACTGGCCCATGCAGCCATGCCAACTCCAAACTTAGAATATTTCCAGGGCGCTACAACTCACCCATTACCTCACAGTCTGATGGAAATGGAGGAGCAGAGAAACATGGTCTTCTGATTCAGACTCCAGTCTTGAGAGGAGATTTTGGTCGTGACTCTTGTTATGAGGGGGTTGTTATTGGGACTCTCATCCTGAGCGTGACTTTGCGCTCGCGTTGGTCTTGACTGGGGAGCCTGTGGTGAAGTCTTAGCTGTATCGAGAGTTTAGGCCCCAGTCATCTTGGGAAACTCACTGTGCCAAGGGTAGTGTTATTAGAATGAGGTTTGCCACCTTGACGTACACTGCCATATGAGTGATTCAAATTAGTCCATGGTATGGCGAACAAGTGGGAGTGTCACACGCTGTACCCTGCCGAGATTTTAGGGCTTCATCAGAGAATAATTGCGATCCGTCTAACAGATCACCAGTCTGTGACTTTGCATATTTCAGGCCTACGATAACGAATTACAGGCGCTACACATTGCTATGCTGCAGACTTTTTCATCGATAGTTGGGTATAGTGCTGCTGCTCTGGCTTGGTGGTGCAAACAGAAACATAGTCTCATCACTTGTTCTCAGCTGCATCAACACAGTATTAAGTTCCGTGTAGAATTAATTCATCAAAATTTATTCAGCGTTAGATAATTTCAGATTATGTTAACCATGTTTTGAGCCAGTTTAAATAGAGTAACTAGACAAACATTAGCTTTTGCCAACCTTCGCCCTTAGTGGAGTGCTAAGTATTTGTTGCATCTCTTTGTGTTTCCAATAGTTCATGATTTATTTGTATTGTTTGTCCTATTTTATGATCAATAACCTTTGCATTACGTTTTTGTTAAATATTAAACATGTGTTGATATATTAGTCACCCATCAATAGTTGACTAAAATAACGACAGTGCCACAATCACACTAAATTATTTTAGCATTCAAGTTTTATTTAAATTACGATAAAAGTGTTAATCTACAATGCAGGCCAGCAACGACAACTACTGTTAAGGGGAAGAATAAATTTAGCAGACGCATGGGCCAGGTAGACGAGTGGAAGGCTTACAGGTTACAGTGATTGCTGTTAGTGTGTAAACTGCCAGTCACCTGTAGTCTTTCAAATCAAACCACAAGACCAGTGTAGTCTTGCAGTTTCGCTACCGCTGGCTAAGATCCTCAACTGATGGCACCTTCTGTGTCCGCCAGTTGCGATTTCCGCTGAAAGATTTCTGTTTTCCCATATTGAAAATCATTTGGTGCACTGAGGTAAATTAGTTTGCACAATCATAAGGATTGCTGGCGCTAAATACACTAACGATTTGTAAATTGGTGTGTGTTGTTTGTTTGTCTTTTGATTCATTTCTTGTTGTGATTTGTATGTCAATTGTTGATTGTTCCTGACGGAGAACAACATTGTGTTAGTGTGTGGGATGGTAGACTATTTGAGACTTGTGTATGTTTTCGTAGATAATGGTCTTTTTTTATTTTATATGCGTTATCAAGGCCCCCGGAGTAGACAATATTCCATTGGAACTACTGACGGCTGTGGGAGAGCCAGTCCTGACAAAACTCTACCATCTGGTGAGCAAGATGTATGAAACAGGCGAAATACCCTCAGACTTCAAGAAGAATATAATAATTCCAATCCCAAAGAAAGCAGGTGTTGACAGATGTGAAAATTACCGAACTATCAGCTTAATAAGTCACAGCTGCAAAATACTAACACGAATTCTTTACAGACGAATGGAAAAACTAGTAGAAGCCAACCTCGGGGAAGATCAGTTTGGATTCCGTAGAAACACTGGAACACGTGAGGCAATACTGACCTTACGACTTATCTTAGAAGAAAGATTAAGGAAAGACAAACCTATGTTTCTAGCATTTGTAGACTTAGAGAAAGCTTTTGACAATGTTGACTGGAATACTCTCTTTCAAATTCTAAAGGTGGCAGGGGTCAAATACAGGGAGCGAAAGGCTATTTACAATTTGTACAGAAACCAGATGGCAGTTATAAGAGTCGAGGGACATGAAAGGGAAGCAGTGGTTGGGAAGGGAGTAAGACAGGGTTGTAGCCTCTCCCCGATGTTGTTCAATCTGTATATTGAGCAAGCAGTAAAGGAAACAAAAGAAAAATTCGGAGTAGGTATTAAAATTCATGGAGAAGAAATAAAAAGTTTGAGGTTCGCCGATGACATTGTAATTCTGTCAGAGACAGCAAAGGACTTGGAAGAGCAGTTGAATGGAATGGACAGTGTCTTGAAAGGAGGATATAAGATGAACATCAACAAAAGCAAAACAAGGATAATGGAATGTAGTCTAATTAAGTCAGGTGATGCTGAGGGAATTAGATTAGGAAATGAGGCACTTAAAGTAGTAAAGGAGTTTTGCTATTTGGGGAGCAAAATAACTGATGATGGTCGAAGTAGAGAGGATATAAAATGTAGGCTGGCAATGGCAAGGAAAGCGTTTCTGAAGAAGAGAAATTTGTTAACATCCAGTATTGATATAAGTGTCAGGAAGTCATTTCTGAAAGTATTCGTATGGAGTGTAGCCATGTATGGAAGTGAAACATGGACGATAAATAGTTTGGACAAGAAGAGAATAGAAGCTTTCGAAATGTGGTGCTACAGAAGAATGCTGAAGATTAGATGGGTAGATCACATAACTAATGAGGAAGTATTGAATAGGATTGGGGAGAAGAGAAGTTTGTGGCACAACTTGAGCAGAAGAAGGGATCGGTTGGTAGGACATGTTCTGAGGCATCAAGGGCTCACCAATTTAGTATTGGAGGGGAGCGTGGAGGGTAAAAATCGTAGAGGGAGACCAAGAGATGAATACACTAAGCAGATTCAGAAGGATGTAGGTTGCAGTAGGTACTGGGAGATGAAAAAGCTTGCACAGGATAGAGTAGCATGGAGAGCTGCATCAAACCAGTCTCAGGACTGAAGACCACAACAACAACAACATATCAGGGATTTAGAATTAGTGGTTCGCTAGAACAAATTTCAGGGTAGAATTGTGTGCCATTGCGATGAAGAGCAATTGAAACCTCTCTGTAGTAGAAACCTGAATGCATGCTCACTAGAAGCAAGACACGTCTGCTCCAAAATAATGAGAACATTCGAATCTCATCACAAATGGATCAATGTCAGGTCAGTAGCATCGATGAAGAGGGAGTTGCGGAGAATTCTAGGTCTTATCTCGAATAACGAGAGGGAAGCTGAAACCGCAGCAGAGCACTATGTAGAATATGCAGGCACGGCTAGACGTGCCGTTAGTGAGAGTGGCGGAGCGGACTCACAAACAAAAAATCACAGAGCGATGGAATCGCGTTCGTCTAGTTATTTAGGTATTAGCAGAGGATCCAAATTTGAGGTCATCATGTTATTCATGCAGAAGCGGAGACGAAGAGGCCGGAAAGAGAGGAGATAACCTCAAAGGAGGTGAAAGAAATGGAGGAATTACTGCTCACTAAGGCGACGAAGGTGGTACGGATGGTGAACAGCTTGTTGAAAGTTTAGAGCAGGTTAAGATCCACTCCTTGGTCATGGAGCCATCAAGAATCGCCGTGTGGAACTCCTCATCGTTGGAAAATCTCTTTTTCTACAAACGTTCTTGCGGCTTGTGGCAAAGATGTAAATTACGTGGCGCAAGATCTGGACTTCCCGATCAGCAATGTGCATGTCTCTGCGGCCTTCCTAAAAATTTGGCACCTTTTCGCTACGGCTGGACGGGTTATCGTATTTGGTTCACATAACGCCAGAACTTCAAGGGGAATCTGTGTGCAGCTTAGAAGTTTTTCCTGCGAGAACTGTACTATACCGCGTACCTTAGCTTTGCGGTACGTTTACAGTTGCCACGCCAACTCACACTCATAGTGTGATGCACCAGTCATTCGTATTCGTACAGCAGCAAAACTGTCTTTGGAGGAAATCTGGAACAATTGCTCTCTTCTGACAACGCGCCATTCTTCTTGCGCAGTAATCGTAGCTTGGTACAAAATGTGTAACTTATTTAGTGAAGTCCCTACGAAAATACCGAGCGAGGTGGCGCAGTGGTTAGACACTGGACTCGCATTCGGGAGGACGACGGTTCAATCCCGCGTCCGGCCACCCTGATTAAGGTTTTCCGTGATTTCCCTAAATCACTCCAGGCAAATGCCGGGATGGTTCCTTTCAAAGGGCACGGCCGACTTCCTTCCCCGTCCTTCCCTAATCCGATGAGACCGATGACCTCGCTGTCTGGTCTCCTTCCCCGAAAACAACCAACCAACCTACGTAAATCTATTTCAAAGGATTTAGAGAATCAATAATTTGAAATAAGCGCGGTTTCATGGAGCTGTACGGAATTTTCAAGTACTCTTAGTTAGAAACCAGTATTCACGTGCTACATAGTCACGAAATTCCATTTCCAATTATTTTGCATCATTTCATTTCAGTATGTATAATTTTAATAAGTTCTTCATCCTGTTGATATGGTGATACGTTTTCTTCTTCAATCTTCTGTTTTAATCTGAATGAACAAATGTCATTTTCTTGTTAGTAGCAGCTGTATACGATTTCTGAATTGTGCTGTTTCTGGTCTTGTTCATCGTTCTATGCACGTGTTTCCTTGGGTCATCTGGGATATATAATGCAAGACCAATACCTCGGGCCCTATTCGCGAGTAGGTCTGTGGTGCTGCGATGTGAGGCTCTCTCTGGGTTGCTTAGACAGAGCGGTCTGGGGCAGCGCGCAGATGGTTGCTGTTGAAAGAGGTCGCTGGGGGTCTGTTTTGGCTGCGAGGCGCTCGGTACGGAAGACTCCGAAGCTCACTGGCCACGCGAGGAGAAACAGCGTGAACACGCCAAGGAGGGCGTTCCTGCAACGGGGACTCGCTGCGAACAGAAGATGTTGAGTGGCTCTCAAATGGCTCTGAGAACTATGGGACGTAACTGCTGTGGTCATCAGTCCCCTAGAACTTAGAACTACTTAAACCTAACTAACCTAAGGACATCACACACATCCGTGCCCGAGGCAGGATTCGAACCTGCGACCGTAGCGGTCGCGCGGTTCCAGACTGTAGCGCCTAGAACCGATGTTGAGTGTTTAGCACAGTTATTGCAGTATTATTGGGCGGTTAGCTCGTTTCTGTGCGGCTGGTCCCGGCGGAGGTTCGAGTCCTCCCTCGGGCATGGGTGTGTGTGTTTGTCCTTAGGATAATTTAGGTTAAGTAGTGTGTAAGCTTAGGGACTGATGACTTTAGCACTTAAGTCCCATAAGATTTCACACACATTTGAACATGGTTAGCTCGTTTGATCTGTTGTGGGGCATCACCTTCTTCTTTATTTCGACGTGAGACCGTATTGCATATTTAGTGCCCATTTGTCTCAGCAATCCCTTTTGGATGGAATGTCTTTTCGCTTTTGGCTTCTATTGCCAAGCGGTTCTGTTTTATTACGTTCACTTGTTGATTGGCCTTAATATATTATCATGTCCAGGCTAGTGCACCAGCTGTTTTTTTTTTTTTTTTTTTTTTTGAGCGTGTTTGGCAATTTGAGCCTCGTTTTGGTATTTCGTGTTTGAATTTGTTAAAGGTTGCAACCTCTCTGGAGGCACCTCCTTTTTTCAGCTACGTTAAGAAGAGCGCTTGTAATGCGCGTTTTCTCACTTGCTTTAAAGATTTTTGGTGTATTACAGAAATCAGTTATTATCTGGTGTGTGTGTGTGTGACCTGGGCGGACGTCGTGTGTGCCTGTTCTGGTCGACTTGTCGGCTAGGAGCCGCGACCGGCCGTAGGCCGCGCTGTTGATTATCTCGCCTTACAGGCACCACTTCTGTCTGTATTCTACCCGTTATGTTGGTATTTTTATCTTTCATTACTTGTAAAATTTACTACTGTGCGCGTGTCTTTTCTTAACTAAAGAATCTTAAACCTGTTTATTGGGACATTTGGATAAAACTTAAGCGAGTCTTGAAAGGGCACCCAAATTCTGTAACCTATCTTGTAAATTTTAACTATTCCGTGTTCTTTCTAATGAAATTGTGATTCCCTTGTTACAATCACTCAAATTCACATATATTATATGGTGTCCAAGTTGTGTTTGTAACAATGACAAAAATTTTGTATCCGAATAAATTAAAAAATGTTTTAAACGAACACTGCTGAGTCCTCTTCCTCATAGTCCAGCCATTCCCAATACGCTATGCGGAACACACACAGTGCTATCGTAGTGGCACACTACACATGCGTCTTTTTAAAAAAATGTTCAAAATGTGTGTGAAATCTTATGGGACTTAAGTGCAAAAGTCATCAGTGCCCAAGTTTACACACTACTTAACCTAAATTATCCTAAGGACAAACACACACACCCATGCCCGAGGGAGGACTCGAACCTCGGCCGGGACCAGCCGTACAGTCCATGACTGCAGCGCCTCAGACCGCTCGGCTAATCCCGCGCGGCCGTCTTTTCTTTTCTTTTCTTTTTTTTTTTTTTAAGAGAAATTTGAGTAGCTCCATATTTCACTTTCAGAAGGTCACAAAAACTGTTTCACCACATGTGCCATTTCGACAACCAGAGAAAAAACATGAATTGGGCCAGGAGGGTGCACTTCCAGTGTTTGAAAATGGACTTAGCGAATGTTTTTACCTTTCTTCCATTTCCCCGCTATCTCAATACGGTTTGCTGTCTGATGAAAAGAAAAAGCTGTGTACCCCATCTTCAATGGATTAGCTAACTCTATAGCAATGCCGTAGTATCAGAGAAAACGGATTCTAGTGACATGCATCAGGATTTCATTGCTACATTGAAAGAGGAGCTATAAAATCTGCTTCAGGTCTTGACGTCGTTGCTGGAAACATTTGTGAGAGCTACAACAAAGAAACTGTGTATACTCTATATTGAAGACGTGTTTTTCATCATCGTAATGTTCATCTACGCGACCAGTTAATGTGAGAGCACATTAGTTAATACTCTGGTTGTTATCTACGTCATCATTTGTGACTCTCTTTCTCTTGGTGTCACATCGTATTAGATCGCTTCCTTCTTCCGCGATGGGTTCTCCACCAGTTTTCGCTACTGTAAATAACGATACCTCCAGTGCGTACGTTGTGTTACGTGTTGTTATTTACACGAAGTGGTGTTTAGTGTAGTCGAATGGTTCAGATTTACTGCAAAACAAAATACACTGTAAGTGTAGGGTACCCTAGGACGGATGACGAATGTTCAGGGATAAGCCAGAACGATTATTCGAAGGAAAATAATCTGGTAAAGGAGGGCTGTGAAATGCAAATTTTAAGAGTTATGAGCAGTTGTCCAGTGATGATGATGATGAGCGTTTGGCGTCATTGGCCGGGAGGCCCCTCGCGGGGCAGGTCCGGCCGCCATATCGCAGGTCTTATTACATTCGGCGCCACATTGGGCGACCTGCACGCCGGATGGGGATGAAATGATGATGAACACAACACAACACCCAGTCCCTGAGCGGAGAAAATCTCCGACCCAGCCGGGAATCGAACCCGGGCCCAGAGGACGGCAATCCGTCACGCTGACCACTCAGCTACTGGGGCGGACAGTTGTCCAGTAGAAGAGCTGAGTTTCACAGTAGCACAGATGAAGAAGTGCTACCTAGCTCTTAAGGTACACATTCCAAAGCCCGACTTTTTGTGCTAATCCCCTTCCTCATAGTCCAGCCATTGCCAATACGCTATGCCGAACACACACAGTGCTACCATAGTGCCACACTACACATGCGTCTTTTTCAGTGTTGGCTTTAGAGAAATTTGAGTAGCTCCATATTTCACTTTCAGAAGGTCACAAAAACTCTGTTTCACCACATGTGCCATTTCGACAACCAGAGAAAAAACATGAGTTGGGCCAGGAGGTGTAGTGTCCCTTTGCAATATTCACCATTATCGAGGAGAAACATAAATAAAAATGACTGTATGTGACCCAAAATGAACTGCAAACATCGATTTATCTGCGAAAGGTAATAACACTAACTGTAGAAATATACAATATAGATCGATAGATGCAGGAAAGACATTATTTTTATTGTATGAGATTATAATGCGATTATCTTTGTAAGAGTATAAAATACAGTGCAATGCTCATTCTTCTGTCTAGTCTGTTTTGTTCTGTTCGTTCTGGTCTTAGCTGGAATAAGGTACGCAAGCTATTGTCTGCGCTAGCATTTGTTTCTGTTGTAACGTAATTGCAAATATTTAATGGTGTAAACTGTGTCCTAGTAAGAATATATTAGTATAAAGTGATCTCCGTGTGTTATTTCAAGAACCTATGCCACATTTATCTTATGAAAAGAATATTTAATGAAAATTATTTAGCATGTTTCCAGCTGCTGCGGAGCGAGTAACAGTGATCTCGGACTGTTAACAATTAGCCGCCCTTACGCGGTACATTTAAAAATATTTTTTCACAGCACAATGTCTGATAGCCGGAGCGGAAGAAATTATGTAAAAATATTCAGTGAGATTAATTGAAGTAATCCAGTGAAATAATTTTATTAAAACTTGTCTATTTTCTGTGATAGTAATAATTTCAGAGCTGAGTAATACTACGCTATTACATTTACAGTAATTTGTAGGGAGCCTGGCGCTCGGTAAAACCAGATACAATACTTAATTGGCAACCTACGAAATTCATTATTTTGCTTATTATATCTCTTTTGTATTTTTTTGAAAGCTAAGCGTAAAAACTAACTTCATTAAAAATCAGTAACAGATCACGATAAATCAAAGGACAAACAAATTTACTAGGAGAGTGTTTCCTCTAAATAAATAACATACGTTATTTTTTTAAGAGATATAATAGAGGGTGCACTTCCAGTATTTGAAAATGGACTTAGCGAATGTTTTTACCTATGATCTTTCCTGTCACATCCCTGAATACTGACCTTCTTCCTGGGACATCCTACGTAATGATCATCCATTATCTCTTTGCTATTATCACTACATTTTCTCGAAAATTTTGTTTCATGACAAGAAAGTAGTGAGGGTGGTAACACATATTGTGTACTTCAAATTGATACCTGTCTTCATCGATGTTGGAAAATATCCAGGGGAACAAGAAGCTGAGAGTAGGTCAATAAAGAGTGCGCATATGTAGTGTTAAAATACGGTACACTATATTGGTTTTAATGAAGTTTTTTTTTTAAAAAAAAGTTGTGCCAAGACTAAATTCGCCACTGTTCCGATACATTCGAACTCCCTCGCGCGCCTCTGCCGCTGGCGCCGTCGGCAGAGCAACTGTGGCGCCTCCTAACCGGAGCTGGCCGCAGTCTGCTGCACGCGAGTTCTTCCCCGCCAACGGCCTGCAACCCGCAGCGGCCATCGGCGGAGTCCAGCCTGCTGGAGCCCTGGCCGGACATGTTTGTATTTTGCTGGCTCAGAATTGACAAAGGGGACCCCTGCCATCGGGTGATCCTGTGAGCTAACTGTTGCAGTTGTGAACCCTGATGTACTTCGTTCCATGTGCAGAAGTGGTGGGCGGCCTGTTTGTTAGCCAGGAAAGCTCTGGTCGTGATTCAGAAGACCGATGGTGTGGCTGACCAACGGCTAGTTGGCTGTCTTATGTTTATGAGTGTGGTGGCTTCTGTCTTGTTGGTTGTTGTATTTAATCGGCACTCAGTTTTATAACCTGTGTTCATAAACGTGCATGACTGTACATGTAAAAAGAAAATAAGTTTCATCCTATTGAGCCTTATGTTATTCATTGCACAGCAGTATTTTTCCGTGCATGGATAATTGCGGAGAGAGACTAGTGTTACTTAATTTGTTTTATCATCATGTCTTTCGAAAATTATTCTAGTCACATTTTATAATTGCTGAAGAAGTCCTGTGTTGACTATTGTTGTTTTTCTCTTAATGTAATGTGTTTTGAAGAAATGTATTACACCAATCTCAACATAAATTTTCCATTCACTTATTTCTCAACAGTCATTAAATACTCAATGAGAATGCTCAATACAGCTCAAACAATTTGTTTATTGTAAACAATAGTACATTTTAAATGCTCGTCAGTCACTGTTGACTCTGTTTATATTAGTGACAGGATGACTTAACGCTTCAGTGGCGGCAGCAGTAGATAGGCCGCGTCTCGTCTAATGCCAGGTGGTGGTGTCTCGTATGGCTTCGTGACGTCAGCACGCCTCGGCGGCGGCAAGCGTGGCGGCTGAGCCACAAGAAGGCAGATGTCCTCCCCGACAGTAATGACCTCGTTGTCGACGGGACATTCCCGTCTTTTTGTCCCCAGCGGCAGATCTTCAGCAGGCATGAGAACACAGATGTGATGTCCTCCCCAACAGTAATGACCTCGGTGTCGACGGGACATTCCCGTCTTTTTGTCCCCAGCGGCAGATCTTCAGCAGGCATGAGAACACAGATGTGATGTCCTCCCCCACAGTAATGACCTCAGTGTCGACGGGATATTCCCGTCTTCTTGTCCCCAGCGGCACTAGATGTTCAGCAGGCGCGAAAACACACGTCTGTGCTGGGGACTCCACCACTCGTCGTCGACACTTCATGGCACCTGCGGGCGACAAACACACCATTTTAAATGTTGTTGCCTTTGACACACAAGGAATAACTCAAAAATTCACTTTGGAAGCATGAGGCTGACATTCTAAATTGGAAAGAATATTTTATTTCGTAAGTAGTTAGCTAATTTTGCCGCCTTTGGCGTTATCTAGTAAACTGAAGTTTTAAGCAATACCTACAATGAATTTGTTGCACTTTGTTAAACATGCCGTTACCTTTTCATCTCACAAATGGCTGCATATAACCTAATTTTTGTGTGCAGAAAGTTACTAGAGCCTATACTGAGCTGTCTGTACCTTCTTTTTACCACCATGTTTCTTGATAATATCCAAAACGCCTAAATCGCCTAGTCGTTAATGAAATGGTGTATTTGTATAAACTCGCCTCTGTTTTATATATCCACGAGCTTTTGGCTGAACGGTATTCGACCGTTGTCATGTTGCAACTTACGATCGCCTATTTGCTGCCCTCATCCTTCTATAGCCGTGTTACCGGCTGTGACGTCACTGGTTCTTGCCCCTGTGCACACAACTTTGAGGATATAGTCTTGGACACGATTCATGCAAAGCACTGTTGTTTTTAACGCCTTGTCGAAGACACATTCACTGTCTGGCCGGTTGGACAAGAGCCGGAACATCTCGCTACCTTCCACAGCCATATCAAGTTTACGATGGATGTAACAACAATCCTTCCTTTGCTGATAACCCAGTTGGTGACTATGTCATAATATACATCGGACACCCAGTCACATGCAATTGTGCCTGCACGCCTTCAGCCACAAGCCCAAGATTCACTGTGTTCTAGAGTCAGTAGGAGCCCAAAACCTTGCTAGAATAACTATACTACTTCAGAAAATTTTGCTGACGGAATGGCTACAATAAGCAACCAACATCACAGCTAGTTTCAGAATGTATCGACGAGCAGTACAACGGCAAAAAGAAGAGTAAAATAGTTGCGATTTTTTTACACTGTCGTCTCACATGCTTGTGCATCCTGTAGGTAATAATAAGGTCAAATATGTGCCAGCACAGGAAGGATACTCCGAAGTAGCAGCACTATGATAATATACAATATTCACATCAGTATCCAGTTTAGTTGCAGACTCAAAATGAAATTGAATATCTGTCACCAGCTTGACTGAACGAAGAACGTGCACCAACGAAATAAAGAGAATCCGCGCCATGTTCGTGAACAACAGATTACTCGGTGCCGGAGTTTTACAGGTCAGCCCTATGTCATCCCTGTCAAAGACATTCGTATCAGCGCTAAAAAAAAAGTTCCTCTTTGTATTACATAACGTCAGCTGTACATGTACGAAATTCTGTTTTGAGTAATTGTGACAGACGGTCATCGAAGAGAATTGTGAAGAAAAATAACAGTACGACAGCTGCAACAATCGCTGCAGATCTGAATGTCGCACTCGAAAACACTGCAAGGACTAAACACGGCCGAATTGGCAGAGCGGTTCTAGGCGCTTCAGTCTGGGACCGCGCGACAGCTACGGTCGTAGGTTCGAATCCTGCCTGGGGCATGGATGTGTGTGATGTCCTTAGGTTAGTTACGTTTAAGTAGTTTCTAAGTCTGGGGGACTGATGACCTCAGAAGTTAAGTCCCATAGTGCTCAGAGCCATTGGAACCATTGACTAAACACGACGGCAGCTCCATAAGCGAGGAATTGCATGTTGAGACGGAATTCCAGAACCATTCATCAGTGATGCAAATGTACGGAACATGAAAAAGTGATTCACGAGCCAAGAAACTGGGGCTGTGGAACAATGTAAGAAAGGCCTTGCTCGATGAGTCTTGTTTCACGCCCCGAGAGTGAATAATGGCACGGATTCCCTGACCATTTGTACAGCCATATCACGGTGTGAATGTGAAGAAGAATTACGAGATGCAATGGATGACATGTACAGTCTGGTAACTACAGAATATGACCTGAGAGACAATCAGTAAAAGACAAACGTAATGAGGCTTAGCAGAAATGGGAATAGCGAGGAACGTAACATCGAAACTGGGAATTGGGAAGTAGATGAAGGTAAGGGATTCTGCTACCTTGAAAGCAAAATAATCCATGAGGGACGAAGCAATGATGACATAAAAAGCCAACTAGCACAGGAAAAGAGGGCATTCCTGAGCAAGGGATGTCTACTGGTATCAAACATTGGCCTCAACTTGAGGAACAAATTTCTGAGAATGTGGGTTGGAGCACAGCATTCTTTCGTAGTGTAACAAGGAGACTGGGAAAACTGGGACAGAAGAGAATTGAACCATTTGAAATGTTGTGCTACACAAGAATGTTGAAAATCGAATGGACTGATAAGATACGTAATGAGGAGGTTCCCCGCAGAATTGGCGAAGGAAAGACGGTATGGAAAATACTGACAAGAAGGAATGCCAGGACGATATGACATGTGTTAAGGCATAATGGCCTTAGGGAACTGAGGCGGGTAAAAAGTATAGGGAACGTCCGAAATTTGAATACAACCAACAAGTAATTGTGGACGTAGGGTGCAAGTGCTATTCTGATACGAGAAGGTTAGTGCAGGAGAGAAGTTCATGGCGGGTCACATCAAACCAGTCACAAGACTGATGACTCAAAGAAGAAAAAAATCGTGTTATTTCGTGAGCGCCATGGTCACTGTGCAAGGTCTTCTTACTGTCAAGGATTATGTGACGCTTTTGGCTGATCAGGCTCACCACGTGGTACAACGTGTTTTCTCCAATTGTGATTCAGTGTTCCATGACGATAAGGCTTTTGTTCACACCGGTCGCATGATCCGGGACTGGTTTCGTGAGCACGATGATGTATTGTCGCGTCTTCCTTGAACACCATAGTCACCAGCTCTCAGTATTATCGAGACTTTGTAGGTTACTCTCTACTCCAAAGTACGACGCGTCTGTATTTTGATTATAACAGCAATAATTACCTACTACACTAGTCTCAGGAAATTATGAAAAGACATACACTTCCGTCACCGTTACCTGATCTCGCTATTTTATTGCAGGAAGAATGATATAATACCCCCTTGGAAACCATCCATGAATACTGGAAGCTATTTTGAATGCCGACGGTTTTCCTACACCGTATTAGGCCCGGTAAAGTGCTGCGTATTTTGAGTTTCCATATTTTTGTTCAGACCGTGTGCAAGGAGACCATAACAATAAGAAATAAAAACACGATTCTGACGCAGCATACTTCGCAAAGCTGCACCACTAAAATTGTGAACGAAGGGGCATAACAGAAGCGATCTCTGCTGCCTTTTATATGGTGATAACCATCAACTATTCGACGGAAACCAAAACACGAACTGTCAGACAAGCACTGACACTGTGTATTACAGCAGTACACACCGACAGACAAATAAGTAAATATAAATCGGAATTGCAAGAGTAACCACTAAATAACCTAAAAGATTTATATCTTCACATGTGTTAAATCAAGTTCAATAGATACGATAAAATCTGCTGGTAAAAATACTGTAAATTAGTTCCTCAAAGTGAACTCTGAATACTAAAACATATGACTTCGTATTGCCTTATCACCTTTACATAACACGACGCGTCTGTATTATGATTATAATAGCAATAATTATCTACGACACTAGTCTAGGGAAATTATGAAATTGACATAATACTCTGAGTGAATAATAATGTGTTTCAGAGTTAGGACAGTTTCTCATTGCCTATCTTTCATCGTCCTCTCTTCATCTGTGACCATTGACACGTGGTGGTAGATTAGTATGAATAATATTTGATGTATTTAACAGCGAGTGAAGATCTGTGGGTTGATATCTAGAGGTGTTACAATAATTTACTTTATAAACAGTTTTTATGTAAAATACGATGTAGGGTAGTGTATGTATCGAACAGAAGCATCATTTGAATGTTATCTGCAAATAGTGGCTTGTGTCTGCTACTAAGGCTGTTACATAGTGGGAAACAGAAGGAGAAATGGGTAGAAAGAAACGTGTTGGCGCGTGAGCCCTTTAATTATTATGGCGAATGCTCCAGACGTGTGGATGGCCAATATTGTCACAAAGACAGAATTAACAAGCTAATTAGCTAGAGAAACGAAGAGAAGTAATGATCCACAGGCGCTTAAAACGACCTGTACTGGGAAGTGCCTATGCTCAGCCCATAGCAGTGCTATCGCAGGTTAAGGAGTGGTTCAGGGGTAACTGTGTGAAATGGTAGCGTGCGATCTTGGCAAGATTTACAGAAGCTTACTATACCGACTAGAGTTACCTTCTCGAAGATGTTCTGTTGGTGACCAATGTCGAAAGTGATTAAAATTGAGCAATTATTTTCGGAAAATTTGCGAGTGTGGTGTGTGCTGTTGAATGAAACTGGCTGGATATAAACTGAATCTTAAGTAATTAAAGCACAGAGGGCCATGTACTCACCAGTCTACTTCTCACGTTCCACTTTGAAGGCTGTACTCTCTAAGGAGGAGAACAGTGCTTGCTCCGGCAGTATGTGATCCAGGGAACAAAAAGCTTGCTCCTCCGATGCCCAAAGAAGCTCCAGAGAGTTCGTCTTGTCTGCATAAACTGTGAACAAAGGGTTAGGATTATTCAAGTGGTATCGATGGTGATCAAGACATAAAATATAAACAAGTTTTGAACAAAGTAAAAATTTACGAAATTGGTCGATTTGTTGTGCAGTAAAATTCAGTTTTGACTAAGCGCACTGTAATATGATGCACGGTGTCGGACAACTTACTTATACAGGGTGTTACAAAAAGGTACGGCCAAACTTTCAGGAAACATTCCTCACACACAAAGAAAGAAAATATGTTACGTGGACATGTGTCCGGAAACGCTAACTTTCCATGTTTTTATTACTTCTCTTCAAATCACATTAATCATGGACTGGAAACACACAGCAACAGAACGTACTAGCGTGACTTCAAACACTTTGTTGCAGGAAATGTTCAAAATGTCCTCCGTTAGCGAGGATACATGCATCCACCCTCCGTCGCATGGAATCCCTGATGCAGCCCTGGAGAACGGCGTTTTGTATCACAGCCGTCCACAATACGAGCACGAAGAGTCTCTACATTTGGTACCGGGGTTGCGTAGACAAGAGCTTTCAAATGCCCCCATAAATGAAAGTCAAGAGGGTTGAGGTCAGGAGAGCGTGGACGCCATGGAATTGGTCCGCCTCTACCAATCCATCAGTCACCGAATCTGTTGTTGAGAAGCGTACGAACACTTCGACTGAAATGTGCAGGAGCTCCATCGTGCATGAACAACATGTTGTGTCGTACCTGTAAAGGCACATGTTCTAGCAGCACAGGTAGAGTATCCCGTATGAAATCATGATAACGTGCTCCATTCAGCGTAGGTGGAAGAAACTAAAATGAGCTCTAACATGGAAATTAAGCGTTTCCGGACACATGTCCACACAACATCTTTTCTTTATTTGTGTGTGAGGAATGTTTCCTGAAAGTTTGGCCGTACCTTTTTGTAACACCCTGTAGAGACGAGATGTATGCGTCTTTCTGTCAAACTCTTTCAATTCTGTTACAGAAGCATATTTTTGAGGAAACGTTTTTAATGTTTATATTTTGTAAGACGCGTGTGTCACTAAAAAGCTTTGCGTAAAGGCTCTAATACTCTCCTCCTCCCCTCCACGTCTTCCCCGGGGAAGTAGAGTGGCCACTGGATTCGTATCCCAACCCGCTCGTTGTTTCCTTAATAGGCTGCATTGCTCACCTAATGTCGGAGTTCATAATAATAACGAATCCTACCAACATACCAGGATTCCCTTGATGATTCTACAGTAGGTAATACCTCAGACCTGTTTTTGTAGTGTAAGGGGATAGCTATGTGGCCAGTAAACCTTGTGGCTTTCTGCTAAGAGGTTCGCGATCCTGCCTTCATGTCTGTGTCGCCTGGCGAGGACGAGAGAATCTGAAGGCGTTGTGATAACAGAGATACTAAGGGACGCTACGGGCTCCAGAGGTGTTGAAGCATTCGTCACAGGTGCTCCAACGCCGTCGCAGCCAGGACAGCCACAAGCGAGCAGCGAACCGGGCACCCATCGTGCTGGTACCACATACATCTACGTACCCCAAGTGGTACTACTGCCAGGAGAGCTGGTACCACTTCGATGGAAAATTGTGCGTATCTTTAACCCGTTGAAGTTTCTTTAAAGAGGTAAGATCCAGTCACGTAGTCTCCAGTAATTCAGCAGCAAACGTTCACACTCCACTCCCTGTGATGTTCAACATAATTCGGCCAGTGCGGATTTTCAGCAACTCATAATGCGTATTTCTTACATTCAGTTTTCCGTAATTTGTAAAGATAGTTTCACCGGGAGAAATTCTAACCAAGCATACGTCTTCTGCAGTCCCGTTGGTTGATCTGCTGGTGAGCTGACACATGATTCGAGTAGAAGCTGGTAGTGCAAAAAATGCGGAAGTTCTAGTACAGAAGCACTTTCAATTTCTTTGCAACCACCGTGTGGATTATGAGCGAGAGCTGCCAGAAGATGTAATTTGTTCTCCCTGCTCGATGCAATCTTGATCCTTACCTTCCGTGTAGTGTTCCAGTTCCCATCCATTAACAATTTTTTGCACAATAGACGTTGGACATAGTATTTTGAGAATCCTTTGCGCGTACAGCTCAACCGTTCTCTCCGAACTCCTGCATTCTCCGTAAATCCATTGTCTCTTGGTTTGTGAAAAACATTTATTTTTCTAGGCTAACGAGGATAAAACTGAAAGAGACGCATTTCCAATTATTTCTTTATGATAAAAGAATTTGTATGTTGCTCATTTCCTTAAAAATGTTGTTTATTTGAACGACCTTATGCAGTCTCCATTCAACGAGTCATAGCAACGAAACAGATAATTACAAAGATGAACTGCTATCTCCGGTAAATTAATTCGAAACATTTTGATCAAACTTTCTAAACTTTCCAACTCCCGTTAATTTTTTTCCAGCTGTCTCAAGTTTTGGGTACCACTTGTTTCATTTTAAAACGTAGACTTTTCCCCACATACAATCTGAATTACGATAAATTCGTGGGTACTCAGCACAAGGAAGCAAGAGCGTTATTTGCTGGAGTACGAATTTAAACGTACGCCCCAAAGTACGCTATAATATTCTGGACCCTCAGTTAAACTTTCGCCTGTAGTAATCTCTCTTAAGAAACAAGTATGAAACGGAGTGTGTATGTCTGTCAACACTTGATCTTGACCTTATTTCTAATCATCTCAACTAATGCCTCTGGCTGAAACACAGTTCTTTTGTCGTTTATGAGAGTCAAGGTTGCGGTCATTCATGTGACATCGGTACAATAAATCCTCAATTTCGCGATGTTTCGCGGCCAATCTTTTATTGTCAGCATTCTGCCGATCTCAGAGCCTACTGACTTCACTTGCTGTTCTCCCATATCTCTTCCGGTTTAGCATCGAATTGATAATAACTTGTTTTTAATCGTGACAATATTTCCCTGCTTACAAAAAATATATCTGCTGAACGCGTTACGCAAATCTTTTGACACTTATTTATAGTTTTACTACTAACATATTACAACAGACATGAATTATATTTTTTATATGTTCAATAGTTTATGAGTAGTTTAAAAGAAATAACAGAATCATTTGCAGGTTGTTTACATGTGACCGCGCGGAGTGGTCGCGCGGTTTGAGGCGCCATATCACGGATTGCGCGGCCCCTCCCACCGGAGGTTTAAGTCGTCCCTCGGGCATGGATGAGTGTGTTGTTCTTAGCATAAGTTAATTTAAATAGCATGTAAGTCTAGGGATCGATGGCCTCAGCAGTTTGGTCCCTCAGGAATTCACACCCAGTTGAACAATTGAATTTACATGTAGAAAGAGTTTTTTGAGGGCTGTTGTGTCTTAGGACGAACATCAACTGCACAATATACGAACGCATAGTATAGCGGCGATATATTCTGATAAAATTTTGACGGGCTTCCAACCGCATCCAGTTGTTTTCAATTCACGAGCTTTCGGCAGATTTCTCCTCGGCCATTAATGGCATAGCCAACATAAGAGAACCTACCTGTCGGTCTAGTATAACATCGTTCTGTTTAAAAGTGTGTTTTTAACGACAGGCGGCATTTTGGCTGCCGCATCCGCCCTGGGTACAACAAAGAACCTAACGGAGAACGAGTAGAACGATTAAAAGCGCACGCCGTAAGACGCGAACTGAGATCAACGTGAAAGAACTAGTGCATCTGACGATGAAGAGGGCGCCGCGGGCGTGGAGTTCGTTGATTCCAGAGCAAAACGCTCTAGGAGGGAATTTCAGACTCGCGTACAAATAAGTTTAAGCAAAGTGTGAAGGGCTCTTGGCGTCTATGCGCAACTGTAAACGAGTGGAAGATCAGCTATTATTCTCTAAAAAACTAAGAAATTATAACCAAAACAGGCGAAATTTTTTAAAAAGTCTGTTTCCTTGGTGAATAAAGGTGTGGGGATTCTATTATGTGATTTCTTGGAAGAAGGGAAAACAGAGTCAAAAGTTTTTTAAGCTTTGGAAGAAAGTCATACGGGACATAATACAGGAATCAACGTATCTGGGAAGCACTTGAAATCCCAGCTCATTGCACTTTTATTATCCCATCCAATCAGCCGACGTTCGGGCTGATCCAGTGGCCTGATGCAAGGAGCGCGTTTACGATTTAACGCACTATTCCCGCGGGTCAAAAGCAAAAATGAAGTCATGCTGTTACTGAACTATTTCACAAATAAATCCATAAGAACGAAAGAGTAATCAGAAAAATTCTTGAAAACGATTCTTACATTCAAACCGTCTGTTTGCTCAATCATGGGCTTATTCGACATAGAATTGTAGATTTGTCTGGAAGGTTTCCAGAGGAACTTCGATAAACCACATTGACACCGAAGGGCAACAAGAGTTTTCCGACCTATAGTTGAGGATGTATATAGGCTGCAGAAGGAAACTTGCAGAACGAACAGTTGTTGCAGAATTAAGTTCTGTTTCGGGACGGAGTGCTTCCAGAATGCTCTACGGCGTAAATCAGTGGCAGAGACTCTTGTTTGATTCCAAGTAACACATGCAGTGTTCGCCTGACACGAACGTCCATCCGTGAGCGTGCAAGACAAGAGTGTAGCGAGTACTGCTGCTGCTAATTTCCATCATCACTTACAAGCAACACATATCGAGTGCGCGACTGTCATTACGGCAGATATCGATTAGTTATTGCTTTTGGTTACAGCATTGACAACAACAGCGCCCGAGTGAGCAACTGTCATGGCGCCAGATATAAATTTTCTTTACAGCGTTGACACACCGTCGACAAAAGATGAAACAAAAAAATTGACAGTCATTTAACTCACCCGTGTCGTGATACAGATCTTCATCATCGGCATTGCCGCATATTGTGTATGCCGCCACAAGAAATACTGTTTCGCCTTATCCCGGGAACACACTAGCAATAATTTGCACTTAGTCTGACATACATTTTCCCACGACAGTCCACGCAGTTCCTAACACCATGATTCCCACTAAATGAAGTCCAAAGATCTTTCTACGGTACACAGTCTCGGAATTAATTCCCGCCAGATAAGAGTAATGCAAATCAACACTGCAGGTGTTTCTGTTCACTTTACTGACAAAGTTCACTATCCCTAGATTTTCTGTTATCAACGCTGTAAACAAAAGCAATAACTATTCGATATCTGCCGCCATGACGGTCATGTGCTCCATAATGTCGGTTTCAAGTGACGTTGGAAATTACTCCGGCACTTGGAGTGTAGACAATAAGTTGCCGCACTTACCAGACGGTTGGCTTGAACTGCCTGCCGAACCCTCTTCCGCTGCTGTCGCGGCCACAGCAGGTGCTGCCCCGGACCAATCTTCGCGCTTGACCGCTCGGTCATCGGACTTGCTGCACAAACAAGGACATTGCGTCAGTATATGACTATACTGGGCACTTCTACATCTTATACTACTATGGATAGTCTAAAAATGAAAAAGAGACACCAGTTGGTGCGTTATGGTCGATTTCCGATTTTTCAAGTTTCAAAAAGAATTAATTTTACAATTAAACAGTTCAGCGGTGCTTAGATTTAGTTCTACCAGGACGCGAGCCACCACTAAATCTTGAAATAAAATCTCTGTTGAAATACAACATTCGAAACATCAGGAAGACGCTGGATTGGAAAAGTTCCTTTACACTTTCTTCTAAAATTGCTATTTGACTTTATGCTTTCTCTTGAAAAATAATTCACACTGCAAGAATTCTGAGAAATAGCTTACACTTCATAACAATTTTATTAGCGTCGTATAGCAACATACACATATCAATGGACAGACATTAACGGATAGACGTTAGAAGACAGGCTAACTTATAACACCAATACATTTAAATTACGAACTATGCCGAGATCAGCGACACTCGCTAGCAGAATCTTCTTGTAAACGCTGGCCTTCGCTTCATTTGTGGCAGTGGTCAGTATGTTTCTACGGACGAAAAAACGGTCGCCGGCGCTTTGGTGAGTTCTTAGATTGCTTCTAGAGGAGAATAGTGCAACACACACAGCATATTATATCACTTGAACAAGATGAAATACTTACCTTTGAAACAACCTATGTCCGGAGGAGGTGGTGGTGGCGGTGGTAAGTTCCTGCTGGATCAAACCGCTGGAATTAACTTAAACTAACTTATGCTAAGGTCAACAAACACACGCACCCATGCTCGAGGGAGGACTCATACCTCCGACGGGGGGAGCCGTGCGAACCTTGGCAAGGCACCCCAAACCGCGCGGCTACTCAGCGCTGCTATGTCCGCAGGACTGTTTATGCATATTTGTTACTGCCACTGAACAATAGCGTATCACTTGATACGGTACATCATAATAGTGTCACAATAAACTTTGCTGCATAGTTCTGTCTGATACAACTCTCGTTTTGCTGGCACTGTAGTGAGACGATGTTGTCGTACTTTGGCGGTGACTGCAGAATGTCCTGAGCTTCAGTGCACCCTGACATATGAGTCAGTAAGTAAGTAAGCAAGTAACTCTTTAGCAGCAGCGGCGAACGGAAATTCTAAGCCGAAGTGTCTCATTCGTCGCAGCGTCTGGCAGCGACTGTGTTTACTTGTGGTTCCCTCAATCAACTGTGTCATGGTACCTCGTTCTTCAGACGACACCACACGTCACTGCATCTCTGACCGCCCCAACAAAATATTACCCTTGGCATGTTGCGTTGCCCTTGAAAACGAACAGTCATGTAATATACATTCACAAGAAATTAAAAAAGAAATTAAAGAACTTTTTAATCAAACAGTATGAGGTGACCTAATTGTAATACATCATTTTCTCACCTGTATACTACCGTGCGGTAAGGCATAGGTGTGACAGATCACGTATTCTGTTACACCAGTGTCAATTTGAAGGCACAGCCGATGAAAGAAGCTGTTCATCGCTTTCATTTTCATAGAGTTCTTTCACTATGGTTTATTCCGAGATTAGTTTCCTACCGATTTTTCCTCTATAATCCTAAGAAAAGTTGCACACGGTACACTGATACAGCCATTGTTTAACATTGATTAGAAAGTGCAGCGTACGCTTTTGTACACAGCCGTCGGTAACTGCAGATAGCTTCTGCTCTAAAAAGAAAGCGCTTCTTGCAGACGCATTGCTTTGAGGGACGAGTTTGTTCACGTCATGGTGTGTCACCAGTCACTGTAATAGCCGCAGGTGTTTCAGAAGAGTGGAAGGTGGGAGAACTGCATGATGTCGGTGCACAGGACAATGTTTCTCCGAGGTTTTATGAAGAGCTAAGGCTTTCAATGTGCCTCGTTGTCAAGGGCGTATCGTGAGCATTCAAGGTAAACCACAACCTCCAGAGTCCTTTGTCGCAGGCAAACATCATATTCGTATCAGTGCTTGTCGTCGACTATGTAGCAGTGGATAGGCGGATAAAAATGCGTGCAAATTGCTAATTCCTTGACGGAGAACAACGACCTGTGCGTAGTCATACCGTTACGAACTAACTCCTTCCAACAGAGCGCACAAGACATCGCTCCATATTCATACTTGTGGTCACTGCGTGTCACAGATACTGTCATAACCTGGGCGCCAGACCACCGAAACTGTGCCCTCAAAAGGGAAGAAAAAGAACCTCAGATTACGGTTCAGCCTCCAGTGGCCACACAAAGTCGGTAGAGACGAAGCGGAAGTTTTGTTTGAGGGGTAACAGAGAGTGTTCTTTCAAGGTAAACATCCTGGAATTTGCCTCTATGTCTTACAGAAATTAAGGAAAACCTAAAACTGGATTGCCGTACAGGGTTTGAAGAGTTGCCCTCTGGGAACCATTACTACGGGACTTGTTCTACAGCATGTACTGTTCCATCAACTATCGACAGTAGTCGCAGTTTTGGAGATCAGACGGATGAACATTCGTCCCATCTCCAAAACACTACAAGCATGGAAAAAATGCGCCACGAGTGACGCGTCGTGGTACACATTCACGCACTCCAGTACGAGGGGACGAGTTTGTTCGCAACCGCATGTGGGGGTTCGCTGGAACGTCTACCATCATTTCCTCCCGACGAACGATCCGGTTTCATAAGGGACGATCAAAAAGTTTCCCTTCCAAGGCCATACAGTTCAGAACGGATACGCCAATCAGGAAAAATCGCCGTGAGCCTGGTGGCAATCATCCCACCGACGCACGACGTGAAGATAGCCTTTTGGTGAAGCGCCTTGTCGAGCTGTGTGAAGAAGTCCGTAACTGCCAGCTGCACATCCCCGTCCGACAGCAATCATCGGCCCTCCAAGGCCTTTTTTAAGGGACCGAAGGCGTGTTAATCGCATGGAGAGAGATCAGGGCTATAAGACGTGCGCTCGAGTGTCTCCCATTTGACTTTACCCGCATCGGAGACGCTCTACGTTGTATACAAGCTGCAGCAATGCCCTCAAACGGAAGCTCTGTGATCCTTCCGTACAGTTACGTGAACGTGTTTCACCGCCTATAACACTGAAACTTAACTTGTAGTTTGAGGTGAATCGACTACAATCCTAACATGTCTGAGAACGGTTTGAGGATCACTCCAGACACTGAGGCCGCTTGTATAGCATTACAGATCGCTTAACCTCAGTCCTATTCGTTGCAGCTGCGAAGCCACGGAGCGAGATGTTCGCACCTCTGACATCACAGTACCTCTGTGTTTAATATCACAGAATTTTAGGTATAGTTTACTCAGACCAACAGTAGGCGACGCTGCCACAGGTCGGATCTGTACGGCGCGTATCCACATTGCGCCCTGTCAGCTATACAAATAAAAATGTAAATCTTTTGTTCAAAATCTTAAATCTCTCAAAACTTCTCCACCGATTGCTTCGAAATTTTGACACAGCTTTCCATTCGAGTACGTGCGTGCTTTTTAAATTTATAAGTTTTTAAAATATATATGACATATGAATGAGTACGTAATCCATAAAAGGATTTTTTTTCCCAAAAATCTCGAAAATCTCTTCAGTGATTTATTTCCAGTTTTTACATAATATTCATCATAATTACATAATATTCATCATTCAGACGGACATAGAAAATATAGTTTTAATATATACAAGTATAAATTTTTTAACAGAGAAACGTTATTAGCAAGTAGGAAAGTTGTATTTGTGGCTTACTGGCTTTTAATTTTAATACTGATGGGGAATCTGCCTTTCAAATAACGGTAAACAAGGCTGAAGATCAGCGAGAGGGGGCAAGAAGAGATTAATACAGGACCGGAGAAGATGGAGGGATGGAGGAGAAGATTTACCAGTCACATGAATCAGATTCTAGGAACTCACAGCCAACATCGTCATACAACCACTCTTCGCTCCCTCACGTTCGGCACATCATTACATTTCTCTTTTGTCCGCAGCTCGCGGTCGTGCGGTAGCGTTCTCGCTTCCCGTCCCGCGCCCGGGTTCCGGGTTTGATTCCCAGCGGGGTCAGGGATTTTCTCTGCCTCGTGATGACTGGGTGTTGTGTGATGTCCTTAGGTTAGTTAGGTTTAAGTAGTTATAGGTTCTAGGGGACTGATGACCATAGATGTTAAGTCCCATAGTGCTGAGAGCCATTTGAACCATTCTTGAACATTTCTCATTACTAGTTATTCTAGGAATCTAAGATGAAATCAACATAACATAGTTTTTCTGATTACAAAAACATAACTAAACGTAACCCGTAAAAATCTGAAGTACTTAGGACTGCACTGGCGATAGTATAAGTAAAAGTAAGTGTGCTACACTAATTCTTACCTGTCTTGGTAGACCCACCACCACCACAGCAACCTGGAACATAAGGATTAAAAAATTAGACTGGAGTAACACAACTCACAAGGCATACTGTATGAAACACAAGGAATTATGTGTTGGTGTCTGTGCCTTTGAGAGGTAGTCTGTTATGGTGACTCTGTGACCAGCGGCTCCAGCTGTCTCCTTGTGGGCCTGCTGTTGATTTACTTGTATGTTACTTCAGTGGAAAACGAATTAAAATTAAAGGAGAGGACAGACGTCTTGCAAAAGAGGCAAAGATAGATAATTTAAAGACAAACTGTGACGAAACACTTAATTAGCTTGCATAGGTACTATCTGGCACAGTTTTGTTTACATTGGGCGTTGTGGCCCACCTCACAGACATTTGTAACGAAGCCACGCCACGTTTATCAATGATGACATCATCATCATCACTATCATGTGACAATCACCGCCAACTTTTCGCTTCCCCTAGCTCTCTTTTCAACGCCCCAATCAATCCTGCTTCCCCTTAACCGAGCGGTCTAAGGCGCTGCAGTCATAGACTGTGAGGCTGAACCCGGCTAAGGTTCGAGTCCTCCCTCGGGCATGGGTGTGTGTGTTTGCCCTTAGGATAATTTGGTTAAGTAGTGTGTAAGCCTAGGGACTGATGACCTTAGCAGTTAAGTCCCATTAGATTTCACACAATCGTGCTTTCCCGTCACCCTCCTCCTGTCCAGCTAATCACATCGTAGTATCAAAATGAGGTGACCTATTGCGTCTGGTCAAAGATGTTCAGAAAATAATTACCTCACCCATAGAGATAAAAATATCAGGGAGGTGTCATAACGTCACAAACTCGACGCTGGCGTCCGCTTTTTGAGTAGCCCAAAACTTTAGGTCCGCCGCATTCATACCTCCATTATTCACCGCGGTGATACTTCCCATGGCGTCACTCTGGCGTGCCCCTGCCCAGTTTCGACAGTGTTGGGTGCTTTTTTTGTGTGGCGACGTAGTTGTTTCATCAAAAACGCCAGCCTGCACTGTTTACGCGAGTATTAATCGATCCAGACGCAATATAAAGTTTAAAGAAATCACGTTTCCTTAGTAAGCGGAGTTGTGCAAGCAGTATTTTCTTTTTTATTCCCGAGTTATTGTTGCACTGTTTACTTTTATTGTAGTAGTTTTATTTGTCATTTGACTTAATATTTGCTTTAATTTACTCATTGCCCATTCTTTCTCTTCTTTCCTGTGTTTTTCATTGCCGTCCACATCGCAAACACTCCAACTTCCGACCCACACTGTATCAACGGTGTCGTCCCCGCACACCACTGTCTACATAACTGCACTGATTGTTGGGCAGCATCTCTTGCTACATTCCCTTCACCGGCAAGAGTTTTGACTGTATGATTGTATGAATGTATGTGCATTGCTTCCTTTTGAAGAACACTTTGGTTGAAAATTTATATTGACACTCCTTTCTTCGTGCCTGCCTTGTTCTCGTCCTGTGAGAAGGTATCTGTCCATTTCACAGTGTTGTTATTCTCTCATGTAGTTTGATGTAAATAATCCACTGCACTTCAAAAGTAAAAATTACGTTCATAATTACAATTGCAGAAGAAAACAGGATTGTCATTACGCCACATTAATGTGTCCATAGCACCAACAGGAGTTCACAACGCTACAACCAGAAATTTTGCTCACTTATCCATTGATATAAAATGCCTGACACATAGCAAAGTAAAGTTTGAAACTAAAGTGAAAACGTTTCTCTTTGACAACTCCTCCTATTTCTGTTTCTGTAATGGGTAAACGGTTATTGGTAGGAATTACTGTCTTTAATCAAAAAACGTAAAAACTAATGCATGGTCAGCATGGAGGCATATTTACAAAAGGATTATCACGATTTATTGTGCAAATGATACATGGAACATGAAACTAACTAAGTAACTATCTACTGATGTATAAAAAATAAAAAAAATAAAAAATAAAAAAAAACGTGGTGTAGGCTCAAAATGAATGTCAAAAGTAAAATTGAGCAGATGATCAAAGTAGATGTACATTCCAGGTGTGTTATGTTTGGTTATTCCTGAAAAGCTGGCACAGTTACTGGGAGAAATATTCTGGGAAAAGAATCAAATAGGCTAATGTTGGAAAAGTAGGCCCACACCTTACACATGTTAGGCTATCATTACTAAAATGTTACTTGCATACATGTTAAAGCAAAATATGGATGTAGAATTCCACAATGCTGGAAGATGTTTAAAAAATATGTCACTTTTTTAGCCTGTAAATTGCCGTTATTGCCACACATGGAATAACGAGTCGTAGGTAAGCTTTGAAAGTGAGAAGATGGATAGGCTATGGAGGGACTAACGCACTGACAATCTAATAAAGCACGAACCTTATTCTGCACAGAGGCATGCTTCTAAGCAGTTCTGTTTCTTTGACGTTTCTACAGCCATTCACTTTGTGGACACACACAAGATACCATAGCATGTCTTGCTTCTTTTCTCATTGCAGACTTTTATGAGTTAGCAAAGAACACGTATGTAAGGCTTTTGAAAACATGAACCCTAAAAATGTTGTGCATATGTGTTCAAAGCTGAAATTGTAATGAACAAAAAGCATTATCTATACCAGTAAGCAAACAAGCATTGGTTTAGGAGTTCCAGTTTCATTTGCTATCGATACAAAGTGGAATGAAACAGATTACGAAAGCGTACTTTTCACATCAATTCCTTCTCTTTCTCGTTATCCGAAATGTAGTAGCAAAAAACAGGTTAACGAGGGCAAATGTGTCGTATCACTAGAGCAAATAGGCACTCAAGAACATAAAAACTTCAAATTGGCTTCCTGTCGCTTATATTACTCATGTAAGCACTATAATTTTTAGTTTTTAAAACATTTGTTGCGTGCGCACGGCAGAAATAATGAACAAGAAGCAATCGTAAACATTAGTCTGCTAATGTTTTGGGCTCTTTAAGTTGGTGGCATGGCCCACCCATTTTGACCTCAAAACAATGTACAACGTAAGTCTGTACAGCCACCTCCTTTCTTTTTTTACCTCCATGACCTAACCTTTAAGGCGGCACCGTCAAAGATATTTACGTGAAATGGCATCATTTAAAGACATTCTGAACTGTGCGCATGTACTGCCGACGATGCGGTATGTGAAACTGCATCCTCGTCAGTACATATCGTTGATTTTATGCTGTACTTTTTTCGTACTTAATGTTTCTGATCTAAAAAATTACGTTAAGTGTCACTTATATGGGTGCATATTTGTATTTGTGTCGCACAGATGATCTGGAGCACAACAAAGCCTCGAATTAATTATTTTACACATTTAAATTGTTCTATGCTGCCTGTCGAGTGTCACAAGGCAAGTTCCCAAACATGTTTCAACAACTCTGTGCCATCATCAGTGGGTTTCTCTTTTATTTAATCACACACACACACACAAACAAACACACACACACACACACACACACACACACACACACACACACACACACACACACACACACACATAAAGATAAAATGCACACAAAATTCAAATTTGTTGCCAAATTCACTGGTGAACAAATGAACACTGACGGCTGGGGCTCGCAACATTCGCGATTGCAGTGTGGTTTGTGTGAAGTGCAAAGTGCTTTTACGACCATATTTGTGAAAATCTGTGCTACATTTACTTGTGCTTCACAACACCTCTTCAGGCTGCTGAGAAAAGGGCTTGCCACATAAAAAAGGAAGGAAAAACGAATATAGGCGCGAAATATCGCAACTAACTAAAGTACCTTTAAAGCATAAAATGATAGGTTATCCCCCAACAAAAGTTCTCATCAACATCGTTTGGTGGCAGACGACAAGCTACCTGTGGTCTTTTATCACTCGTTTATTCATGGTTGCTACAGTTGAAACGAGTGATTCGGGTGCGTCGAAACACGCTTCTTCTGCGCCTGATCCCTCTCCCCAGGACGAGCTGGGACAGGAAGAGGGCGAGACAGTGACACAGAGGCATGACAGAATTTCACTGCTCTTAGAGCAAAATGTGAAAAATGGCAAGATAAGCCAAGCCAACCGGTCAAGACCTGGGCGGCGGTGGCCGCGCAAGCGCCAACCAAGCCAAACACTACTAAAGAGACCATAGACAAAGTAGCTAAGACAACAGACACTGCGGTCTTTCTCAGGACTCTGCCTGGGCAAGACACCAGTGTGAAGAAAATTCAAGAGCTGTTGACGAAAACCATCAATTCAGCAAAAGATAAGATCAGAATAAAGAGGATCAAACCCAGTAAAAATTCGGTAATTGTGGAGGTTGCGTCGGAGGAGGACAAAGGCAAGTTATTGAACAACCAAACATTAAATTCAGTAGTAGAACCTCCAAAGAAAAGGAATCCCTTAGTTATCCTCTACGATGTACCTACCATAATGACCGATGAGGAGCTTATTGACACAATAAGAGAGCAAAATTTTGACAACGCAAATGAGGAAGAATTTAAAAACAGTTTCAAACTAAGGTTCAAGACGGGGCCGAGGTCACGGCACCAATGTGGAGAAAGATCACGGCAATGGGCAGATTGTACGTTGGCTTCCATTCGGTCAACGTCAGGGACTATATCGTGGTACCTCGCTGCCACAACTGTGGTGACCTGGACCACATTCTAAGGCTTTGTACCAGGGAGTCGGCTTGTACGAAGTGTGGCACAAACGGTCACAACCACAAAGACTGCAAGGCAGCAGCGGTCTGCATTCCTTGCAAAAGCTGCGGCAAAAAGTCATGTGAAACCACGGGACGTAATTGCTTAACATATCGGATGCTGGAGCAACGATTGATTTCTAGAATCGATTATGGCTGATTACAGCCCACGAAACAGGATGCCAAAGCGCAAATCCCCGAGCAGGAGGAGGCGGGAGGCAATGAGGGCAACCAGATTTAAGAATTTCTTGATGGCGCTCTCGGGCGCCACTAAGACAGAATCATTAGACAAGGCCATCCAAACAGAGCCCTACATGATAGACAACAGTATGCAGACAGATCTCCCCTCAATGGGCGTAGATCCCGCCCCTCAACTCCGGGGAACGAAGCCGATAGTCCATCTGAAGCGGCAAGGGCATCCTGTGGCTGTAACAATCCCAAAAGAAAATCAACTTAAAGAAACCCAACCAATTCAAGTCAACGCAGTCACGAGCACAATTCTAAATTCCACAACACAGAGCACTCCATTAGTCAGATTGCCATCTGTGGACCCGGTAAGGGTGTACCCCAATATCGAGTACACGATGCAACTGGCTAGGCTGGAAGAGCCGATTACCCTGGCCACTGCCTTACGACATGTGGTCCGTGTAGGACATGAAGAGGGTAGGAAGGTCACCTTTTCGGTAATGGAGTCAGTGAATCTCCCCACTGATTTCGGAGCCCTGCAGGACCTGCTTAAGAAAGTTTTGGAGAGACGTGGTGAGAAGTTTGACCTCAAGGACATCTACGAACAGGCTGTACTGGCAAATGGATGAATTGCTTTCGACTGGAGTAAGACCTGGCCAGACGATCACATGCACACATACTTTCCTTGATGACTGAAATAACAATTGGGCAATTAGACACTCACAATAGCCGACTTGTAATGCAGGAGCTCCGTAAAGAGGTGGAGCAGAGGAGACTGGATGTGCTCTGCCTACAGGAGCCGTACTACCAAGCTGGAAAAATAGCTTTTGCTGCCGCAACATGGCAAATTGTCAGCAGAGGGGAGGACCCAAGAGCGGCAATAGCGCTTACAAATAAATTTCTGAGGGTCACTACGCTTTCACAGTTCACAACTAGTCACTGCAACGTCGTGGAGCTTCAGTCTCCAGTGGGAGTAATCATTCTCATAAACACTTACTTTCAATACGGAGATGATATTGAGCAACATCTGGCAAGAGTTACCACGGCGTCCCCCCTGTGGTACAGCGGCACCAGAGATACAGACGGAGACAAAGTAGAAGAATTTATCATGGCTTCGCAACTCGTGGTGGCCAACAAACTGGGCAACCCTCCTACCTACGCCGCAGGAGGAGGACAGGGCACGAACATCGACGTAATCCTAACATCTCCAAACGCAGCAAATCTCATACAGCGCTGGGAGGTCGTGAGCAATGCCACCACTAACGACCATAATTTAATAACATTCACTCTAGGTGAAAGGGAGTGCCGTTGGACCGTGGGGTGGGAAGTACAAATCAACTACAACAAAGCAGATTGGGAACGCCTAGCAAGGGAGTGCGACATTCCTGCCTTACCGGAAGGTGACGTACATCAAGACATACACGTGGACGAAAGAGCTGAGGAACTGGTGGGCGCAGTACACAGAGCGGTGCGGGCCGCTGTACCAACCAGGAGGAAGGCTATGGCGGCCTCAGCGTCACCATGGTCGGCCGAATTAGAGGAACTAAGGAGGCTAAGGAGGAATTACCAGCGCAGTGTCGTCTGGCTGGAAAGGCAAAGATGGAAGTTGCAATATGGGGAGGCCAGGGAGATCTACGTGTTGAACCAGCTGGCCTTGGATCCGTGGGGTCTCCCCTATAAATTAGTGAGGGAAAAAATCCGCTCTCCCCTGGAGTTATCAACAGTCAGGCAGGGGGACAGGATGACGGAATCTTGGCAGGAGACTGCAGAGGTCCTCCTCCGGTCCCTGCTGCCTGACGACAATGCGGATGGAGAAACCGAAAGTCAGCAGCAACTGCGGGATACGGACCTAGATGAATACAACAACGACACGGCAGTCTACCCATTCTCGGAAGAGGAGGTGGCTGCACAAATAAGATCCCTAAAAAGAGGGAAATCTCCAGGACCAGACAGCATTGTGGCTGAGGTGGCGCAATTCCTGGCACCCCAGTTAATCGCGCCGCTAACTCACCTCTTTAACGAGTGCCTAAGACATAGAAAGTTTCCCAAGAAGTGGAAAACCGCAAATGTGGTAATAATAAAAAAGGGGCCTGAAAAAGACCTGGCCGAAGTTAAATCATACAGGCTGATTTGCCTGTTGGACCTGTTCGGGAAGCTATTGGAAAAACTGTTGGCTGACAGATTGACGGCTCACCGGGTGCTGTGCGGGATGAGCGGCAGGCAGTTCGGCTTCAGGCCGGGGCGGTCGGCATCTGATGCTATCGGTCTGGCGGCTCAGGTCTGTGGCTCAACCCCGCATAAGTACGTAGTTGGCATCATGGTGGATATCAGTGGCGCCTTCGACAACCTGTGGTGGCCTTCGCTCTTCTCCTGTCTGCTGGAGAAAGAGTGTCCAGGGCCGCTATATGGGTGTCTGAGGAGCTATTATAATGAGCGGGAGGTATGGCTATCATCCCCTAGCGGGAGAATTGGGAAAGTAATCACCAAAGGGTGTCCCCAAGGCTCCGTTTTGGGACCCCTTTTGTGGGATATCCATATGGAACCGTTACTAGACAGACTACAGCAAAGTGAAGAAGTGCTAGAGGTGATAGCCTACGCAGATGACCTCCTAATGCTGGTTGGCGGTCGCAGCCGAGAAGACATCGAACCAAAGATCGAAAGGGCCATAGAGAAACTGCACCAATGGTGCCAAAATACAAAAATGACAATATCTCCGAGTAAGTCTAAATACTTGCTTCTAAAAGGTCAGCTAATCAGGAATCCTACTGTAAGAATCGATGGCTCACCAGTTCTTCGGCGACGGGAGACGCGATACTTGGGAGTCATAATTGACGAGAGATGGAACTTCGGGAAACACATAGACACCATAACCCAGAGAGCTCTCCAACTACTAAACAATCTCATCTCCATTGGACATATAAGATTTCATCTCCCTCCTCATGTCATAAAACATTATCACACTAGTATTCTAACTTCAGTAGTGGGTTACGGCTCGGGAGTCTGGGCGCACAGGCTCACGAGGGTCGTGCCCACCATGACAGTGAGAAAGGTCCAACGATGCATGATTTTGAGATCTGTGGGGGCCTATAGAACATCTCAGGGGGGAGCTCTGTTAGTCATAATAGCCTTCCACTAGATATCAATATACGTGAGCAAGCGGCGTGGTACTGGGCCAAAAAGGGGAACAGGGAGAAAATAATAGAGATTATGGGAGTGAGGCTGGAGGATAAGAGGGAAATACGAAACAGAGGGGAGGAACTTTGGCAGAGGGCTTGGGAGGAAGAAGAAACCGGGAGAAGAACCTTCCAGTTCTTACCAGACGTAAAAGAGCGAGGGGGTATGAAATATTTTGAACCTACACGAGGACTTATTCACTTTATGTCACGACAACACTCCGAGACAGACTTCCGAAGAACGACACATACCAACTACTCAGACAAGAAGACACTTTTCACACTTTGAATGCACTGGCAGATGAGGTATCACGGAAAGTGTTAGCAGAATACCTGAGGGACCAACCGACTGAGACCAGATCCCATTCCCATACCGCCTGTGCGTGGAATGGCCGACTTCCATCATAGTTGGATACCGCCACGTACGGGACTGGGGGGAGGGGGGGGGGGGGTCAATACCACCGATCATGACAAAAGCACCGGATATGACGTAGGCTAAGTTAGTTTTTGTAGGACTTAGATTTAGGACGTTAATTTAGGAAACTGCAGCGAATACAAACTTTGGCCAGCCCAGTGCCAGGGGCATGCTCCTCGGGGTTAGCTCGTGGAGCCTGGCTACTCTAAGTCGGTTTGTACTTTACTGGCACACCTGTGACGCTGCAGGTAGTAGTCATTCTAGGTTATTTAATTAACAAGTAGGTTAAATTAAACTGCCCATTGTTGTAGAAAACTAACACACTGTAGTAGTTTAAACTGTAGCTCACTAACATAATTGTAATAGTTAAGCTGGATTGTAACCCAATTTATGTATCACCTTATGACCCACTAATCATGTTAGGGGGTGGGTTAACATGTATAATTAGTATTGTTATGGACATAAAGATTTTTTTAAAAAAAAGCTACCTGTAATAAATAACACACAAGTAGTCCTGAAAAATCATGCAGACCGTGTGTAAAGGTAGTAATTAAAATAAACAAATTTTTGATTGAACTAAATATTCTGGTAATTTTGTAATCATTTAGTAAAAATGTTCACATTAAAGATTAAATAAAACAGAAACCCACTGATGATAGCACAGAGATGCTAAAACATGTCGGATCTTACATCCAACAATCAGCATGATTGATTTCAGTGAATGAGCGTTTCACACTCTCTGACAAATCTCGTGTTGCTGATACCAACCGTGACACACTTCGTTGCAAACTCTACATGAGCACTACTGTTGACCTAACCTACAGCTTAAAGTTCTATTGTCGACGAGTGTTACAAAGGTAAACAATATGATACTCTTTCAGAATGAGATTTTCACTCTGCAGCGGAGTGTGCGCTGATATGAAACTTCCTGGCAGATTAAAACTGTGTGCCCGACCGAGACTCGAACTCGGGACCTTTGCCTTTCGCGGGCAAGTGCTCTAACAACTGAGCTACCGAAGCACGACTCACGCCCGGTACTCACAGCTTTATTTCTGCCAGTACCTCGTCTCCTACCTTCCAAACTTTACAGAAGCTCTTCTGCGAAACTTGCAGAACTAGCACTCCTGAAAGCAAGGTTCGCAGAAGAGCTTCTGTAAAGTTTGGAAGGTAGGAGACGAGGTACTGGCAGAAGTAAAGCTGTGGGTACCGGACGTGAGTCGTGCTTCGGTAGCTCAGTTGGTAGAGCACTTGCCCGCGAAGGGCAAAGGTCCCGAGTTCGAGTCTCGGTCGGGCACACAGTTTTAATCTGCCAGGAAGTTTCAATATGATACTCTTGTCAATAGCACCTATCTCACTACTGACTCCATGCTTGTAATTTATCGCACAATCTAGACATTTAACTATCTAAGGAAAAAAACAGGTCAAAGTTTGTCTACAAAATTCTCTTTGAGTGGGGTTTCAGTTATGTCATACAGCATTAGTTTTCGATGCAACAGCATTAAATATGCAGACACTATTAATGGCGCGTATGTTTTGACTGAAAACGATTTGGAAAAAGATCTCTTGTACTTACCTTGCAGAGATTAGATACATGAAATCAATCTCAGGAACATGTACTGTAGAAACACAGGTCCAACTACACACACACACACACACACACACACACACACACACACACACACACACAGTTAACTGTACCCTAGGTTTCAGCACGGAAAAGTCAAGAAACACATTTATCAAATTGCTGAATCTTGACAAATCGGTTCTGTTCCAGATACTTCAAGGGAAGAGCGGCCCAGGGAGAAGTACATTGACGTTTAAGTATTAACGGGGGTCTGACTAGCTGAAGCACCTTTCCACGGTCCAGGTTCAGTCAATCATACAAAGTAGACGGAAAACGTTATTTATTGCTTTGCATCGTATATGCTCTGTCATGAACTTCAATCGACACCATAAGCATTTAGTACAATTTGTGATATTTGTAGTTTTGTTATAAACCATTGTCCCCACAAACAAACTGACCGAAAAAAATTCACAACACTTAGGAGGAATTGTGCGACATAAAAGAAAGTTGATAGGCATGTTTCTATATCTGAAACATGTCGTCTATTGAAACTTGGAGCCAGTCGCGTAAGAGTGGTTCTCGTATCGCCACTATGTTTCCTCTCAATACAAACTGCAACGGTCGTGAACGTTAGTTGCCATTCAAATTGGATGTGGTACGCTGAAATCAGTCAACAGTGCCTTTAAGGCAACGAGGATGCCATCATCAACACCTAGTTCAGTTTGAACAAGGCCATGTAATAGGGCTAAGAGAAGCTGGACGTTCCTTCCGCGATATTGCAGAAAAACTTGGCACGAATGAAGACATTGTACATAACTGCTGGCAGCGGTGGTCACAAGAATATGCGGTCACAAGAAGACCGAGCTCGTGACGTCCATGTGGCACTACAGAGCGGTGTAACCATCATGTTCGGAATATGGCTCTGGCGCATCGTATTGCATCCGTAACATCAATTTGAGCAGCAGTTGGCACCGCAATGACACAACGAACTGTTACAAATCTGTTACTTCAAGGACAACTCCGAACCACACTCTCTGTAGCGTGCATTCCACTAACCGCAAACCAGCCCAGTTTGTGACTTTAGTTGTGTCAAGCGAGAGCGATTGGAGGGCAGGGTGGAGTTCTGTTGCGTTTTGCCGCGCAAGATTAGTCGAACGGTCTGAGGCGCTGCAGTCATGGGCTGTGCGGCTGGTCCCGGCAGAGGTTCGAGTGCTCCCTGGGGCATGGGTGTGTGTGTTTGTCCTTAGGATAATTTAGGTTAAATAGTGTGTAAGCTTAGGGACTGATGACTTTAGCAGTTAAGTCTCATAAGATTTCACACACATTTGAACATTTCCTTCTGTTGCGTTTTCTGATGAAAGCTGGTGTGGCCTCGGTGTCAATGATGAGCGTGTGTTGGTTAGAAGGAGGTCAGCTGAAGGCCAACAACCAACTTCATCTACATGGATACTCCGCACATAGCACTTAAGCGCCTGGCAGAGGGTTCATCGAACCGCCTTCACAATAATTCTCTATTTTTCCAATCTCGAACGGTGCACGGTAAGAACTAACACCTGTATTTTTCCGTGCGAGCTCTGATTTCCCTTATTTTATCATGATGATCGTTTCTCCCTACGTAGATCGGCGTCAGCAAAATATTTTCGCATTTTGAGAAGAAAGTTCGTGATTGAAATTTCGTGCGAAGGTTCCGCTGCAACGAAAAACGCCCTTATTTTAATGGTGTCCACCCTAAATACTGTATCACGTCTCTTCCGTATTTCGAGATAATACAAAACATGCTCCTCTTCTTTGAGCTTCCAGAATGTATTCCGTTAATCCCAGAGGGCGCAGCAGAACTTCGGAAGAGGGTGGGCGAGCGTAGCGTAAGCACTCCCTACAGTACATCTGTTACATTTTCTAAGGGTTCTGCCAATGAAACGCCGTCTTTGGTTTCTCATCCCCGTAACATTTCTTCCCAATTTACGTTGTTCGTAAGCGAAATTCCTAGGTGTTTAATTGTATTTACGGCCTTTAAATTTGATTGATGTATCGTGTAGCCGAAGTTTAAGGGATTTCTTTTAGCACTCATGTGCATGACGTCACACTTCTCATTACGTAGGGTCAATTGCCATTTTCGCACCATACAGATATTTTTTCTAAATCGTTTTGCAATGTGATCTTCTGATGACTTTACTAGACAATAAAGGACAGCTTCATCTACAAACAACCTACGACGGCTGGTCAAATTGTATCCTAAATCACTTATATAGATAAGGAACAGCAGAGAGCCTGTAACACTTCCTTGGGGAACGCCAGAAATCACTTCTGTATTAGTCGATGACGTTCCGTCAATTACTACGAACTGTAACCTCTGTGATAGATTACGATTCCAGTCACGTAAGTGAGGCGATATTCCTTAAGCACACAATTTCTAGGCAAGTCGCTTGTGTGGTATAGTGTAGAAAGCCTTCTGGAAATCTAGAAACACAGGATCAATGTGTAATATCTGGTCAACAGCACTCATCACTTCATGTGTGTGCAGAGCTAGTTGTGTTTCACAAGAACGATGTCAGTAGACCATTCTCTTCGAGGTAATTCATAATGTTCGAACACAATATATACTCCAAAATCCTGCTGCATATCGACGTTAATGATATAATGACTTGTAGTGGATTACTCCTACCACCTTTCTTGAATACTGCTGTGACCTGTGCAACTTTCCAAACTATAGGTACGGATCTCTCGTCGAGCGAGCGATTGTATAAGATTGTTAAGTATGGAGCTACGGCATCAGCATACTCTGAAATCAACCTAATTTGTATACAGTCTGGACCGGAATTGTCTATCTGCTAGACATACTGGACGAACACCTGGGTCTGGCGTATGATTTCAAATGATAGCAGGAGCACTCTCGTGGTTACCCCAAACGGCCTAACAGCAAATCTGTACGCAGTAAAACTAACGTCAATCTGGCGATTCGACCCACTGTTCTGTCATTCATGAACAGCATACCGGAGGGTGTTTTCCAACAAGATAGCTCTCGCCCACATAGTGTTGTTCCACTACAGAATGTCGACACGTCCCTTGGCCAGCTCATTCAGCAGATCTCTCTTAATCGAGAAAATTTAGAACCTCATCGGACGACTACTCCCCCATCATCCACAAACAGGATTAATCGTCCATGTAGTGACCGGCAAAGTGCAACTGGCATAGAATTCCATCGCCCAAACTGACATCCGGCACCTGTATGATATAAAGCACGCGATTTTGCAAGCTGTATTCAGCATTCTGGCGATTATACCGGTTGTCTCTGACTTTGCAGTGTTAATCACTTAAATGTGTTCCATAGGCAAATGTATTCTAGGAATTTCATTACTATATGTTTTTGTTTTGTTTTTGGAGTTCCAGTTTCTTTTCCGTCGGTGTAGTTAAAACCAACAGGTGCTTATGCATTGTAATTAGTGTGATACAAATACGTATTTACTGAAAAGGAATTTAAAAGTATACTAAAAAACTTGGAGAATGCCAAATAAAATCACTGGTGCTCTATGCTCCTTTTGCTCGTCGTCGCAAGTAGATGTCGGTGTTCATGCTTCTGTCTGCTTACCACACTTGGTGTAAGGCACAACGACATCTACATCTACATCTGCATCCATACTCCGCAAGCCACCTGACGGTGTGTGGCGGAGGGTACCCTGAGTACCTCTATCGGTTCTCCCTTCTTTTCAAGTCTCGTATTGTTCGGGGAAAGAAGGATTGTCTGTATGCTTCTGTGTGGGCTTTAATCTCTCTGATTTTATCCTCATGGTCTCTTCGCGAGATATACGTAGGACGGAGCAATATAGTGCTGGACTCTTCGGTGAAGGTATGTTCTCGAAACTTTAAAAAATGCCCGTACCGAGCTACTGAGCGTCTCTCCTGCAGAGTCTTCCACTGGAGTTTATCTATCATCTCCGTAATGCTTTCGCGATTACTAAATGATCCTGTAACGAAGCGCGCTGCTCTCAGTTGGATCTTCTCTATCTCTTCTATCTACCCCATCTGGTACGGATCCCACACCGCTGAGCAGTATTCAAGCAGTGGGCGAACAAGCGTACTGTAACCTACTTCCTTTGTTTTCGGATTGCATTTCCTTATGATTCTTCCAATGAATCTCAGTTTTGCCATCTGATTTACCGACGATCAACTTTATATGATCATTCCATTTTAAATCACTCCTAATGCGTACTCCCAGATAATTTATGGAATTAACTGCTTCCAGTTGCTGACCTGCTATTTTGTAGCTAAATGATAAGGGATCCATCTTTCTATGTATTCGCAGCACATTACACTTGTCTACATTGAGATTCAATTGCCATTCCTGCACCATGGCCGGCCGGAGTGGCCGTGCGGTTCTAGGCGCTACAGTCTGGAACCGCGAGACCGCTACGGTCGCAGGTTCGAATCCTGCCTCGGGCATGGATCTGTGTGATGTCCTTAGGTTAGTTAGGTTTAAGTAGTTCTAAGTTCTCGGGGACTGATGACCTCAGAAGTTGTGTCGCATAGTGCTCAGAGCCATTTGAGCCTGCACCATGCGTCAATTCGCTGCAGATCCTCCTGAATTTCAGTACAATTTTCCATTGTTACAGCCTCTCAATACACCACAGAATCATCTGCAAAAAGCCTCAGTTAACTTCCGATGTCATCCACCAGGTCATTTATGTATATTGTGAACAGCAGCGGTCCCATGACACTACCCTGTGGCACCCCTGTTTAGTATTATCTTACTTCGGAAGACTCCTCTCCATTGAGAATGACATGCTGCGTTCTGTTATCTAGGAACTCCTCAATCCAATCACACAATTGGTCTGATAGTCCATATGCTCTTACTTTGTTCATTAAACGACTGTGGGGAACTGTATCGAACGCCTTGCGGAATTCAAGAAACACGGCATCTACCTGTGAACCCGTGTCTATGGCCCTCTGAGTCTCGTGGACGAATAGCGCGAGGTGGGTTTCACACGACCGTCTTTTTCGAAACCCATGCTGATTCCTACAGAGTAGATTTCTAGTCTCCTGGAAAGTCATTATACTCGAACATAATACGTGTTCCAAAATTCTACAACTGATCGACGTTAGAGATATAGGTCTATAGTTGTGCACATCTGTTCGACGTCCCTTCTTGAAAACGGGGATGACCTGTGCCTTTTCCAATCCTTTGGAACGCTACGCTCTTCTAGAGACCTACGGTACACCGCTACAAGAAGTGGGGGGGGGGGGGGGGGGCAAGTTCCTTCGCGTACTCTGTGTAAAATAGAACTGGTATCCCATCAGGTCCAGCGGCCTTTCCTCTTTTGTGCGATTTTAAATGTTTCTCTATCCCTCTGTCGACTATTTCGATATCTACCATTTTGTCATCTGTGCGACAATCTAGAGAAGGAACTACAGTGTAGTCTTCCTCTGTGAAACAGCTTTGGAAAAAGACATTTAGTATTTCGGCCTTTAGTCTGTCATCCTCTGTTTCAGTTCCATTTTGGTCACAGAGTGTCTGGACATTTTGTTTTGATCCACCTACCGCTTTGACATAAGACCAGAATTTCTTAGGATTTTCTGCCAAGTCAGTACATAGAACTTTACTTTCGAATTCATTGAACGCCTCTCGCATAGCCCTCCTCACACTACATTTCGCTTCGCGTAATTTTTGTTTGTCTGCAAGGCTTTGGCTATGTTTACGTTTGCTGTGAAGTTCCCTTTGCTTCCGCAGCAGTTTTTTAACTCGGTTGTTGTACCACGGTGGCTCTTTTCCATCTCTTACGATCTTGCTTGGCACATACTCATCTAATGCATATTGTACGATGGTTTTGAACTTTGTCCACTGATCCTCAACACTATCTGTACTTGAGACAAAACTTTTGTGTTGAGCCGTCAGGTACTCTGTAATCTGCTTTTTGTCACTTTTGCTAAACAGAAAAATCTTCCTCCCTTTTTTAATATTTCTATTTACGGCTGAAATCATCGATGCCGTAACCGCTTTATGATCGCTGATCCCTGTTCTGCGTTAACTGTTTCAAATAGTTCGGGTCTGTTTGTCACCAGAGGGTCTAATATGTTATCGCCACGAGTCGGTTCTCTGTTTAACTGCTGAAGGTAGTTTTCAGATAAAGCACTTAAATAAATTTCACTGGATTCTTTGTCCCTGCCACCCGTTATGAACGTTTGAGACTCCCAGTCTATTTCCGGCAAATTAAAATCTCCACCCAGAACTACAACATGGTGGGGAAATCTACTCGAAATATTTTCCAAATTATCCTTCAGGTGCTCAGCCACAACATCTGCTGAGCCAGGGGGCCTATAAAGACATCCAATTACCATGTCTGAGTCTGCTTTAACCGTGACCTTCACCCAAATCATTTCATATTTCGGACCTCCGTCAATTTCCTTCGATACTATTGCACTTCTTATCGCTATAAACACGCCTCCCCCTTCACTGTCCAGCCTGTCTCTGCGGTATACATTCCAATCTGAGTTTAGGATTTCATTACTGTTTATGTCTGGTTTCAGCCAACTTTCTGTCCCTAGTACTATATGGGCGTTGTGACCGTTTATTAATGAGAGCAGTTCTGGGACCTTTCTATAGACGCTCCTCCAGTTTACTATTAGCACATTAATATTGTAATTCCCTGTTGCATTTTGCCTACTCCTACCTTGCCGCGTCTCAGGAGGCGTCTTGTCGGGCCTAGAGAGGGAATTCTCTAACCTAAAAAACCCCCATGTGCACTCCACACGTACTCCGCTACTCTTGTAGCCGCTTCCGGCGTGTAGTGCACGCCTGACCTATTCAGGGGGACCCTACATTTCTCCACCCGATAGCGGAGGTCGAGAAATTTGCACCCCAGATCTCCGCAGAATCGTCTGAGCCTCTGGTTTAAGCCTTCCACTCGGCTCCAAACCAGAGGACCGCGATCGGTTCTGGGAGTCTCTAATTATTTTTTGTATCTATAACGCTTTTCAAGCGTCACAGTGTCATTCCGAAATCGAAAGTATCCGCAAAAATACATCAGCAACGAATAAAGTCCCTGCCAGGAGATACCGCCTTATCGTAGGCACTTTCAGTGCCGGGCGGGAGGGTTTGCGTGCTTTGAGGTCGAAAGCTGTGCCCGTAATCAAGCTTATAACTGCAGAAAATAGGTGTTAGCTAAAATAGTATGTTAATAAAATAAAGATTGTGCATTAAGTTCTGTTAGTCGAAAAATATGCCTGTTGACGGTAACTGACAATTATTGTTTTCATTACAAACGATTTAGTTTTATTACATCTTACGAACAACAACAACTTTTAACGACGACTGTAATATTTACGAGTTGGAACTATGGTACCGAGGCACTCTTTAAAATTATAATTAACTACTAAATAATAGCACCACCTATTAAAAATATGCAGTGCGAAACACCACTAATGTAACATAGCCAAACACCATTTCTGGAAGGAAGGAAGAAGGTGCTTTTATTATTAGGCCATTAAAATTAGCTCAAAAAAGTGGGCTTGCTTCCAGAAATTAGTGGAATTCTGGAAAATGTTTTAATCACTAAAGCAGGCTTCTGATATGAATAATCCGAATTTGTCCGGATTTATGGTTTGAGCTTCAGTCCTGATGGAATAAAAAAGCACAAATATTTTCCGATTCCCTCGAAACTATGTATTAAGTCGAAAAAAACTACGGTTACCCGAAACGTAGAACATTCAATTTTGCTTCGATTGAGTACCAAAACCTTGCTATCATAAAATGGCTGCCTGTCGTTATTGTAATCAATTGCTGATTGATGATTAATGCACAAACGCAGGATTAACCTTTTATAAAAATGGCAAGAGTTTATCAATCATAAAATAGGACACACAACGCAAGCTAAGCGCGATGACAAATCTTGAACTGTTGGAAACACAAATAGAAGCAAGAAAAAATTAGTTTTCCTCTGGGTTGCTTTTGATTGGCAAAGACGAAGGTTCATCTGTTTAATCTATTTATCCTGGCTCAAAACATGAATAGTACAATCTGAAACTATCTAACGCTCGATAGACATGATAGCTTTATTCTATACAGTAGTTATGCTACGTTGGGGCAGCCGACAACAAGTGGCAAGATTGTGATTCTGTTTGCCTTAACAAGCCGGAATAGCAATATATTTCTCCATGCGTAGCGCTGTCCCAGGTGACGGACATGGCGTAGGCATCTGCGGAGTAGCGATTTGCAGCTCCTGTAATTCGTTATTGCAGGCACGAAATATGCAAAGTTGCTAGCAGGTGATCGATCAGATGGATCGCAATTACTCTCTAACGGAGCCGTGGAATCTCGGCAGATTCCAGCGTCTGATATTCCCGTTCACAGGTCATACCATCGACAAATTTCACTCACTTATATGGCAGTGTGCAAATGGAGATCAAACGTCAAGGCGACAGACCTGACATGAATAAGATTGTCCTCGACGCAGCGAGTTGTCCTAGATGATTAAGGCCCAAACTGTCGGTACAACTAAGACTTCACCAGCTCCCCAGTCAAGACCAACGCCAGTGCAAAGTCACACTCAGGACGAGTGTCCCATGTGCAACCGATCCATAACAGGAGTCAAGGCCAGAATCTCCTGTCCTGACAGGAGTCTGAATTCGAAGACCCCCAATGCTCTGCTCGATCCTTTCCATCAAAACTCTGTACTCTCGACAAGTGCACCAACACAACCGCCCCCACTCAGGTTTCATACCAATCACAAGATATCATGAGCGTCATGTCTCCCTTCTAGCTTGTTTGCAATCCCTGACTCGTAAATTTCTGCACAGGGAGGAGAACACGTTACGCCCCAGAATGAGTTTCCTACGGGACCACTTTAGGCAGCATGTTTTGAGAGTTTTCGTTTAGGCCTAAAGTGCGTAACATTTTTATCACAGAGATCATTATCTTGATGGACGAAACGTTGCACCATGACCGACCAGGGTCCTCGGCTAAACTAAGAGAAGTGCTTTTGTGTCCCAACAAAAACCATTTCAGAGCCACCATAAATGTTGCATTCTATCCCAAAATTCTTCCGAAGACCCAAGGCTTCATAAGAAACTCGGCAGACAGATGAATGAGACAACCGGATGACTCTGCCTATGGTGTCCGCTCCTAGGTGAACATGGAAACTCACAAATTTTTACGGACGCTAGCTCTGAACACCATGGGCGTAAATGACACCGTCGAAACGACTTTGGTGAGCTACTTTCTCTCCTGAGCCCCTGTACCTGCTGAGGCCAGGAACGTATAACGTCAGGTGGCAGTTTCTCGCCTCTTCGGTCAAAAGCATTGCCTGCACAATGGTGCTAGAAATTCTGGAGCAGCGTTCTGTCTCCTGCAAGTGCTTTGAGATGTTCCTCTCCCTAACAGGTGCACGAGGTTTCCAAGGCCCGAATGTCCACAGCAAGATTTACCGTTAAATAATCTAACTGCCTGTTTTTTCTCAACTTCAGGAAAGACTTGTTTCCATCAACGTCTGTTCGTGTTGATAACTTCCTGTCGTCTCACAGAAAATGATGTCTGGGGTGTGTTAACAACATTAAAGAATAGCCTTGTATATGAAAATAAGTGAGAGAGTTACTTGTCATCTCTCAAAACGCTGTCAAACCACAGGGCATTCCATCATATCTGACATGTGGTATGAGACCAGAAGGAAAGACCGAGAAAAATAACGCATCCAAATTTTGAAACTGAAGCAGCTGTAATCCTGAAGGATATCAGATCACGAGTATGCAAGTGGAGGTATACCTCCCTTCAGACACTTTTTTGGGCAAACTTGAAAGTGACATTCCACAATCACTGCAATTACTTCTTACAAAGATTATTTGTTTAAAAAAGAAAGGGGAACACTCGAAGCTAAAGACGAAAATCAATTTCCTTGTGTACGCAGTTTTTCAGACACAAGACCGAGACCCTTTGTTACAATATATAACTAGATCCTGGGGCAAAGATGTACAAAAGATACGGATAAAGGAGCTTGTAGATTTGCTATCAGCTTATGGATTTTGCAGTTCCCTATATATTGGACAGTCAAGTATATGGTACGTAACAAGCAGTAGAAATCTATCAAGTCAATTCTTTTATCCAGCTTGTATTCGGCAACGTAGGCGTAAATATTGGTACTAGTGATGGAAGAAAAACTTTTTACGCTGTGGGTGGCGTCCAGTGTATATTACCAAAGTCATCAATGCGTGCTGGAGAGCCGATTCCAAAACAGACAGGAGTTCTTACTGCAACTGCCTCATGAAAATTTTGAACTGTGCCTATAGTTCCATTTCTAAGAGGAGAGAGGGGACTGAAGTACCTCCTAACTAAAGCAGAACTCTCAAATTTATCTAAGAGCTCGAAAATTCGTTGTTTCCTGCGATCCTAACAATGTGCTGGGATCTGTCATTGCCCGCTTTGGAGCTTTTCGCTTATTAACGACTTTCGTGGGAGCTATAAGATATATTATGGGTGGAAGTGGGTTGTAAAATTTGTTTAGTATTATCTACGCAGACACTTCCACAAAGGTTATGACTGGACACGGCTACTCAAGAGCTTTGCGGAGCCGTGTGTTGGCACGCCTGACTTCGGCCCCACATTGTTTTGTTGAGGCCCGATCAAACGGAGGAAGAGCATTCAGCACTGAAATCTATCTTCAGTGGCTGGAAAGCTAACAGTTTGGATGTCGATGCGTCTTCGATTAAATTGGTGGCCGAAATAATTGATCAAAAAGTTAAAGCAGTTCTACAGGTACAGCACGATTATGGGAGCAGTATTTCAAAACTGTAAGTCCTGTGAAGAAATTTGTGGGAACTGAGAAGGTTGAAGGTAGTCAGTTGTATTTGCAACACGTAAGTGTATACTATGCTACACTCCTGGAAATTGAAATAAGAACACCGTGAATTCATTGTCCCAGGAAGGGGAAACTTTATTGACACATTCCTGGGGTCAGATACATCACATGATCACACTGACAGAACCACAGGCACGTAGACACAGGCAACAGAGCATGCACAATGTCGGCACTAGTACAGTGTATATCCACCTTTCGCACCAATGCAGGCTGCTATTCTCCCATGGAGACGATCGTAGAGATGCTGGATGTAGTCCTGTGGAACGGCTTGCCATGCCATTTCCACCTGGCGCCTCAGTTGGACCAGCGTTCGTGCTGGACGTGCAGACCGCGTGAGACGACGCTTCATCCAGTCCCAAACATGCTCAATGGGGGACAGATCCGGAGATCTTGCTGGCCAGGGTAGTTGACTTACACCTTCTAGAGCACGTTGGGTGGCACGGGATACATGCGGACGTGCATTGTCCTGTTGGAACAGCAAGTTCCCTTGCCGGTCTAGGAATGGTAGAACGATGGGTTCGATGACGGTTTGGATGTACCGTGCACTATTCAGTGTCCCCTCGACGATCACCAGTGGTGTACGGCCAGTGTAGGAGATCGCTCCCCACACCATGATGCCGGGTGTTGGCCCTGTGTGCCTCGGTCGTATGCAGTCCTGATTGTGGCGCTCACCTGCACGGCGCCAAACACGCATACGACCATCATTGGCACCAAGGCAGAAGCGACTCTCATCGCTGAAGACGACACGTCTCCATTCGTCCCTCCATTCACGCCTGTCGCGACACCACTGGAGGCGGGCTGCACGATGTTGGGGCGTGAGCGGAAGACGGCCTAACGGTGTGCAGGACCGTAGCCCAGCTTCATGGAGACGGTTGCGAATGGTCCTCGCCGATACCCCAGGAGCAACAGTGTCCCTAATTTGCTGGGAAGTGGCGGTGCGGTCCCCTACGGCACTGCGTAGGATCCTACGGTCTTGACGTGCATTCGTGCGTCGCTGCGGTCCGGTCCCAGGTCGACGGGCACGTGCACCTTCCGCCGACCACTGGCGACAACATCGATGTACTGTGGAGACCTCACGCCCCACGTGTTGAGCAATTCGGCGGTACGTCCACCCGGCCTCCCGCATGCCCACTGTACGCCCTCGCTCAAAGTCCGTCAACTGCACATACGGTTCACGTCCACGCTGTCGCGGCATGCTACCAGTGTTAAAGACTGCGATGGAGCTCCGTATGCCACGGCAAACTGGCTGACACTGACGGCGGCGGTGCACAAATGCTGCGCAGCTAGCGCCATTCGACGGCCAACACCGCGGTTCCTGGTGTGTCCGCTGTGCCGTGCATGTGATCATTGCTTGTACAGCCCTCTCGCAGTGTCCGGAGCAAGTATGGTGGGTCTGACACACCGGTGTCAATGTGTTCTTTTTTCCATTTCCAGGAGTGTATTTTCATGCCAGTGGTCACTGCTTTTATGCAAAACTATGTCATTTATTTTTACAAGACGCGACAGAACTCGAAACGAAACGTAGGGACAAGAATATGAGCTTCTTGTAAGTAAGGGATGGTTCACTGTCCGAAGGTAAAAAAAAAAGTTGTGAAGGTATTTGGTCTGATATGAAAGCTGAAAAAAACTGTAATGATTAAAGTGAAAATTAATTGTGTGTGAACACAAGATAGTGGATTAGCAGATAGTACTCTGGTTAGATGGATTGCTTCGGTACCTACAACAGCTGACTTTATCGATCAAGTTAAACAGTTCTCTGGTCTTTCATTTACAGCTGCTGAGCAACGTATTGATTCGAGAAATACAAGAATAAAAAAAGTTGTATGATTAGTTTTTGTCACTGATCTTTTTCCTGTTCGTGAGCGTGTAATATCCATTAGCACTAGGATAGAGGGTGATGAAAATATCAATTGCCAGTGATGGATTTGGCAATTTATGTATCTCAGAGTTTATTGGTAGCAGCGTTGACAGTGTGAAATTTCGAAGAAGAAATCGAGTCTTACCTCTAAGGTGTGTGCCAGCTAAAATAACAACGGATGACGAGGACACCCTTGCCAATGTTGGGCATCAGCTGGCCCCCTATTCTTTATCGGTGTTTAATGGCGTAGGTATGCTGAAAACTCAAGAAAGCTATGCGCTATTTTGAATGCGATTTGCCCCGTATCCTCTACCCGTGTTTGATGACCTAGGTATGCGGATAACATAAAACAGCTGTGTTTTACGAGTTCTTTGACGCCTATAAAGACTCAATTGTCTTCGAAAAGGTAGAGTTCCTTGCAGGTTGTGGATATCTGCTGCGTAGCGTGACATGGTTGGCAAAGGATTATTTTCTTCCGTACATAAAATGTATGTGGGTTACATAAAGCTTTGGTATCGCTGAGAAGTCATGATTGTGTTTGATGGATACCTTGACACAAGTGACATGAGCACGCAATCAGCTGAGCGGCTACACAGAGCCACCAAAATAAACAGTGTTAGTAGCCATGCCAAAACAGCTGGACATCTTGATGGTGACCACTTTTATGTTATCAAGCTGCTGAGGACGCCGATGGAATAATTGTAGTTATTGCAGTTGACGTTGCCCAGTTTTCTGACTGTGTTGTCGGTGTGGAGAACACAGCCCTTCTTGTGATTTCGAGCACATTAGCCCCATTGCCTCACAACATATTTCTATTTCAATAGAAAAACAGGCGCCGCCGTCTACAGGCTCTTAAATTTCACGTTGTGTCAAGTATCGAAAGTCAACATTCTGTTCGTACAGTGGCCGCGATACGACTTTGTCTTTTTTTTTGCCAAGTAAAACCGAAAATTCTCAAGGAACTGGGGTTGAAAAACAACCTTCGGAAAGGAGCAGAGATGTTTATCAATTCAAATGCTATTTCTGAGGCGATTAATGAAGCTAGACTGAAGTTCGTGGCAGTCCTGTGCTGCAAAGATGAAACAAAGCTATTAAATTCACTTATCTATCAAATCTTTGAAGAATGTGTATCAAACACGTCATTCAACTTCGCTTCATTGTCTCCTACGGAAGCAGCTGCTCGACAGGATCCACTGAGGAAGTATTTGCAGGTGCAGTCTTAGGGGAGCAGCGCGATGGATCCACTGCAACGGTGTTGAAAGGCTTAAGACTTTGGCCTCACGCTAATTGCCACAGCTGAAGAACCAGCACTTGCGGAATTGTTGAAGACGATTTAGTGCATATGCCGAACAGGGTGATATGGAAGTTATTCCTGCAGGAGATAATGGCATTAAGTGTACCACCATTTGCAGGCTATAATACTAAGGCCAATCCTGTACCAATGTTCCATCTAGCATTCTCGTTATTGGCATTGATGACTGTGACATAGACAACGACACTTTGGAAGAAGGAAGAAGAGATCCTCGAGGATATGAATACGGTAGAAATGACTTAGAGTTAACGTCATCTTGGCCTTTATTCTCCAAGGGCGTAAGGAAGTAATACTGTTAAATTAAGAAAAAACTATAGACCATTATTCTTTTGCTCTAAGAGAAGATACTGTGTTTTACTGCATAAATTTAACGCATTTTTATATAAACATATTTAATAAATTTGTCGTCAACCGAATTAAGTTTCTACATCTCGAATAAAACAATAACAAACGTAATGCATTTCTTTTCACTAATTCAGTTGTAAACAAATTTTTTTGCCTGTCATTAATTCATTCTGCTAGTTTCAAACTTTTCAGAACTATCGTCTCAATAAAGTGAAGGTTGGAGATTAGGTACCAGTAACAAGGATGAAAAAGCTGAATATTGAAAAAGTTCGTTACACAAAGCAGAACGTTGATGCTGGTCGTCAACAGGTTGATTTACGTAAAATTGAACTGGGGGGTATTTATTTACTAGCTAGGTTTTTTGTCACTTTCTTTGACTTTTGACTTTTTAATACACAACTTGATGCTCTAGTCATGTAGCAAATTTTTGGTGTTCAATCGGTGCAGAATTTAATGCTCTGCATTTTAGGTAACCTTGAATTTTCCCGATTAAACGCTTAATTTAGGAGGAATCGGAAAAAGCAAGAAAAAGTCCGAAATTGTAGTTGTTTGCCTTTCACCACGGTTGATGCTCCGCTCATAAATCGGGCAAACTTAGATTATTCATATCACAGACCTATTCGAGTGAATACAACTGTTTCCAGCATTCCACTAATTTTTGGAAGTTAGAAGTCTAATTGTCTTGGTCTAGATGCTGGACCACTTGAACTGTCGAGTGCCTGCTTTGTTTTACGACAACACGACCAACGTCAGTAATAGAACGTAAGATAAAGACAGTCAGTATGTCGAAGGTATATTTATCCATCAAAACACATGGAAGTAAAAATGCAGATCTTGGGACTTCTAACCATGCAGAAAATAAAACTGCATTATATAGAATACAAAAGACAGTTTGCAGGACCGTGAGTCTTGCAGTTAAATATTTGCATATCTAAATTGTCGATATTGCTTATTAAAATTAATGGAGCTTTCTCATTGGCACTTCTGCTAAGAAGTTCTATTGTTGTGTCACACTTTTTAGGCTGTATTGACCTTTACGTTAAATATTTCCAAATTGTCTGCATAAGTTATTAAAATACAGCTCCATTATTGGCACCGCTTAAACAAACCATAGGTTAGTAGATCATAGATCACCGAAGAATGAATGAAGATGTTGATGGAAGATGAGAGGGTAAAGATTACTAAAGAGGAGCGGTCCATGACTGAAATCAGGCGACAGTAGAATCCATTTAATAAAATGAACATGGAGTGCATCTGGGATATTTTGAAATAGTAGATACGGAGAAGCAGTGGAATTTATTGTGGTTGAGGGTGTGTCTATCATTGTCAATTATCTTTCTTCACAGGAAGAGAATGTGTTACTTGAGAATCTGCCAATGATTTATGTGTTCATTGATTTAGCGTTTACATTTCTTGAGTATATGATGTGTGTTTTTTTATGGACAGTTTATCCCTGGAGGAATGATCAGTAGTCAGAGATACGACAGAATAGACCATCTGAGACAAAAAGCTTCTTACGTGCCATACTCCAAATGGTTTTCAAGATAGAACACTTCTAATGTACGTTTGTTTTTGGCGTTATGTATGGTCCCACTCACCCAACATCTTTGACGTTTCATTCCGGCTGAGCCTACCTTATTCTCAACCTCCTTGCTCAGGATGTCGTTTGCCATTAAACTATCCCACTTAATGAGCAGTTAACAGCAGAGGGATTGAGAGTGTATTAAACAGAAGCATCGCTTAACTGTGTTTGTACACACGTTGTCTAACATGTCCCATACCTACGCTAATGAAGAACATGCAGAAATGGCGTATGTTTACGGCTTCTGCGCTTATAATGTTCCTGCTGTTGTCGAGCAATACCGTAAGCGTTTTCAGGTACGCCGAAATCCTGACCATAGAATGCGTACCAGTTTTCATTACAGTGTGTCAATCAGGTATTCTTCCACGTTCTCATTTTTCTTCTGCACACGTAGAACAACCACTTGTGCAGGAACGCCACACATTGTTGAAATGGTGTAGCGTAATCCTACTATCAGCACATGTCGACTTGCTGCATGTATCAGTGTCCGACGAACATGTGTATGTCGAACATTACGCGTGGAGAACTTTCATACCTTTCACATAAAGCATGTACACAATCTTCACTTAGACGACAATGCCACATGACTTAATTTGGTCACTGTTTAAATGACAATCGTCTTTAGATTCTGTTAATACATCCCGTCAGTTCCATAAAGTCAATTAAACTTTCTTCTGTGTCCAGAGACTCACTTTTAAAGACAGGAGACAATTAGTACATTTCCATTTAATCACTGAATTAGTTTCGTTCCCCATTAATTTTGTCTGGTGTTCATTTTTCTCTATCTTCTGGTCCTTCTTCTCGAGTTGGCATCTGTTTGGTTCTGTATCTGATTGGTTCAGACGGAATCCGCCTTTGCTCTCCATTATTATGAGACAGTAAACGCATTCGCTTTGAACTACTATACTGACAGGAGAGGAGCATAGGCGCTATTGTAAAAAAGATAAGAATTGTTACTATGACATGCAATCACCATTTTACGATTTGATTGGTTAAGTTTATGTCTGTTGCGACGTCTCTGTCGTTGAAGAAGAAGAGTGGCGGAAACATTACGAAATATGTGAAGGTGTAGTGTCATGAAACACACGCTTCTATGAAGTCAATCGCAAGATCATCATCGAGAGAGCATACAAAGCAGTCTCTGGCGAACATTAGTATTCTTTTATTATTCTTATTATTGAATTGTTAATTCTCTCCATCAACTACAATTGTTTTGGTACATAATGTGTTTTATCTATCGTGAAGGCACAGAGGCCATACACTGAAGTTGATTCCTGCATTTTCATTTTAAAATTTTTGTATATATTCATACATTTTGAAGATGTTCACTCTCATCTGTGACATCATTGGTACATAGTTGGCGTACTTTAGATTATTTCCTTTCATTTATCATTTCTAGGATTTATATAGGCCTTTAGTGAGTGACACTTTTTTGTTTAACCATTTTGGCACATCTTTATTTTACATGTAATCAACTGAGGCCACATTATGATTCTATTGTTAGTATAAACGACCTTCCTTTATGAATATTCAGAAAACTTAATACGTTATTTTCAAATGAGTGTTTCCACATAGGTTTTATATTAATATGGAAACACACAGACTACATTGTGGCCCCATCTTCAACATAAATGACAAAATATATTGTGTATTTAAAATATCTCCTACATTTATGATTAATAATTCCTGTACAGATTTTGTGTTAATGTTAACATTCAGATCATTAAAGCTCATTGCTCCATTATAAATATACCATTATATTACAAATAATATTTTTATACAACTAAATGTTTGCTGAGCCATATTGTGTTGGACAGCATGATAAAGTTGAGAACAAATACTCTTTTTTTGTGCCCATCTTGCAAATCAAGTGAAAACTAAATACTGTTTGCGGGTTTCGGACTTAGATTCAGTAAACAGCAAGTTAGTCTGTTATCACTAGTGAATCATTACAGATGCTTACAAAATATTCATTTGCGTTTAAGTATGTTGGTCTGTGAAGAACTATTGCATAATACTATTTTCTTTGGATTCTATAAATTATGGAAGAGGGAGAACTTTTTGTGGAATTTACCGATCACTGTTAGTAGCTGCAAAAGCATAAACTTACTACTATTTCTACAACAGTGATAGATATCATAAAACTTTTGAATATACTTAAAAAATTCAGAGCATTTGGATACCTTTGAGCGCCATCAAAAATTTTGCAAATTAGACTTCTTACGTAATTTTCTGCATAAAAACTTTTGGTCATGGTGCAAAAAAAATAATGCATTCGGATATCTTTCTGAACCCTGTAAAGCACTTTTAAATACCGCAAGTTAAACCCTTTGCATAATTGTCTGAGTAAACACTTTTGAAAGTGGCACAAAATTTCAGAACATTTAGATACGTCTGAGGCCCCTGTACAACAGTTTTAGATGTGGACATAAACTTAAGTATGAAGACGAGTAAAGAAAATGAACAGCGAAATTTTCTGCTGAAGCTACTGTGTCCGAAATAAACAAATGTGTGTGAGTGTGTGTGTGTGGGGGGGGGGGGGGGCGGAGGGTATGTGTATGTGTGCCCGTATGTTCAAAAAATGGTTCAAATGGCTCTGAGCACTATGCGACTTAACTTCTGAGGTCATCAGTTGCCTAGAACTTCGAACTAATTAAACAAAATTAACCTAAGGACATCACACACATCCATGCCCGAGGCAGGACTCGAACCTGCGACCGTAGCGGTCGCTCGGCTCCAGACTGTAGCGCCTAGAACCGCACAGCCACTCAAGTGCCCGTATGTACAAGGAAGCAGAAATACTATTACTGGATTACTTTGTAAGAGAGATAAACGTGCAAGGAGTATGTAATTTAACGTATGAAATACAAGGCGTGCGCACGTGTCTCTGTATGTGTTTACACGCGATTTTCAAGCAAATGTCTTGAAAAATGATGCAATAATATGATGTTGGGGATACAGATGTTTTTTTTTATAATAACAGTTTAGAGACAATAATTATGAATGTATAATACAAGTGCATTAATATACAACTTACATTATGTTTCAGAGAAGAAGGTCAGATGATATAAAAAGTAGAAGTGGGTTTAATAAAGTTTCTCATCCAATGACGTCATGAGCAGAATAGGTATGTACAATTCGAAAAACTGTTAATATGTTTTAGTTTGAAAGAGTTATACTCTGACATGTTTCAGAATTACAGCTGCATGTTTGGAATAAAGAATTGCAATGAAGGAGAGATGTCAAAGCCGAGCGTCACAGTACCGTCTCTAGCAAGTAAAATTTGAACCACCGGGAACTGTTGAGGGCTCTAGTATAGCTTGCACGTATCGTCGTCGGCTGACGAAAATATGTTTAAAGCAACTAGCTACAGCTGTCAGCTTGGGGAAAATCGTTGAAGAAAGCTGTTAGCGGTAGATATCCAAGATATCGGTGCCCCTTAATGTGCATTGTTCATTAAGCGTCTTTTCCTTGGCTTTTTTCAGGTGAGTGTAGACCTCTATCTCTTCATAAGATGTAGTCCTTCTCTACTGTATGAAGGATTACGAGGTTGTTTTCAATACTGTGTACCTTGTGACTATCTTGTATAAGATGAGTTGGAATGTGGAATGACTACATAAGTGTTTACTTTTTAATTCCGTGCGTTCCTTAAATCGCTTTTTGAAATTTCTTCCGGTTTGCCTACGTAGGTCGCCTTACAGTCAGAGCAGTACTATTTTGGAATGCGAGGTTTTGCCTCGCTCGGTATAATAAACATGTATGTTAATCTCACTGCTCACTAAACGATAACAGCGAATAAAAACAATTTCATAATGCACAAGACACTTAACCCTAGGGCAGTCACTGAAATTATTGAGTTGCTGGAAATGGTACTAAAGTATAATTACTTAGCGTTTCAGGACAAGATCTACCTCCAGATAGATGAATTAGCTGTGGGATCAACGTTGGCAGAGGCACTGATATATATTTCCGTCAATCGATTGGAAAATAAATTCTTCAAGGAACACCTTGAAATAAGGGCTTGTATAACTTACTACAATCGTTATGTTGACGACATTCTCGTCTTATTCCGTGGCTCACAACAAGAAACTGACTAATCCGCAAATTCACAATAAAATTACTTTTACGGTTGAGCACCAGCATGATAACAGTATTAATTACTTAGCTCTTTCCGTCGCCATGACTAAACATATAAACGTTTTTAGCATTTATCATAAGCCTACATCTTCCGACGTCATTATTCCAGGCGTATCGTGCCATCCTGCTAAGTATGGCCGGCGGGTGTGCCCGAGCGGTTCTCGGCGCTTCAGTCTGGAACCCCGCGACCGCTCCGGTCCCAGGTTCGAATCCTGCATCGGGTATGGGTGTGTCTGATGTCCTTAGGTTAGTTAGGTTTAAGTAGTTCTAAGTTATAGGGGACTGAAGACCTCAGAAGTTGAAGTCCCATGGTGCTCAGAACCATTTTTTTGCTAAGTATGAAAAGGTCGTTTTCATTCAGCGATACAATCTGAAAACTACTGCTAAAAGCTAGGGAAGTTGAAAAGGGACGTTAACTTGAAAGTTTCATTGATCGTAGTGTAATTGCTTATCGTACGTTTAATGTTTACGAAGTGTACAACACAGACATAGATACATCTTTTTTTAACAGTACAATGCCTTTTGTTGTAAGAACACATGGTATTTGTAAAGTTTGCCCTGAGGATGTAGTTTGTGTGTTGTGAAGAACATGGTGAATTATGAGATGAACTCCTTGTTCCAACCGAGCCCATGCGTTAGTGTGCGTTTGCGTGTGTGTGTTTGTGTTTGTGTGTGTGTGTGTTTGTGTGTGTGTGTGTGTGTTTATGTGTGTATGTGTTTGTTTGTGTGTGTGTGTGTGTGTGTGTGTGTGCGTGTATGTGTGTGTGTGTGTGTGTGTGTGTGTGTGTGTGTGTTTGTGTGCGTGTGTGTTTGTTTGTGTGTGTGTGTGTGTGTGTGTGTGTGTGTGTGTGTGTGAGAGAGAGAGAGAGAGAGGGAGAGAGAGAGAGAGAGAGAGAGAGAGAGAGTGAGTGAGTGAGTGTTGTCCAGCGTAAATTATACCTTCGTCGCATTATCAATCGCTGTTTCACTGAAAGCTTCGGAATGGATCACAGCCGTTTATCAGCAATGCTCTAAGAAAATCATAATTTACATTGGAATATTAGAGAGTTCTGCAATACCGAATGTCTGTCGTTTTCTGAGAACGTGACATAGCATTGTACGTTCTCACTTGAATTATAAAAAAAGATTAAATTCGTTACGCAGGAAACTGAAATATAAAACTGAAAGAAAATATTGTAAATTTATTTTCCACAGGTTTTGAACATACGACATTCAGGCGTTATGTAACTGTGATGCTACAATCGTTTTAACTAGGAGCGAAAAATATGTTGTACCGAATGTAATACGGATAGTATTAAATGCGGAAATGTAGGGTTGAGTAACCGCAAAGCTACACGTATAAGCTATTTCATTACTTATTAATTGTGACCGTCACAACATACACCAATTGCAAAATTTTTTTACAGATCCGATTGTGGCTGTCTCAAGGTGTCCAGTAAACCAAGAAGCTATCCGTAACTTTAAACATCATTAAGAAAGCTACTCCAAAATGGGAGGATGCTTATTGGAGCCCGCTCCTCTCCTTGCTACGCCTATACTGCCAAATAAAGTTAAAGACCTGATCCAGAGGAAAGTCGTACACGGTGCTGAAGCAACTTACCATCCGAGCACATAATACACGACGAAAGCAGCAACAGCTACTCCACTCGCACCGAACATGGCTGGCATCAGAACCAACTATGGCGTTTCCCCGGTTACACCATCTGGAACACATCTATTGTTGACAAGGACTAAAAGCTTACCACTCTCCCCATGCTGCACGCTAAAGCTAAATTGTGTCTCGTGACAGCTTTCAGAAACAGCAGAAAGACGTGATGTCCAGTAGGTAGCGTGTTCGAGCATGATTTCGCTACATTGACAAATGCGCAAGATAATGTAAACAGACCTATACTGGTGGCGACTTCTTCGTCATTATTTTTCCTGCAACGCCATAGATAACCGACGACAGCCTGCTAAAGTGATCGAAATAATTTATTAAAATCAGAAGTTGTTCGTCTCATTACTACAGCTCTGTGCTTCAGACTCTGACACACTGATATTGTTGAAACACTTGAAAAATTCTCTCATCTTGTAATACAAGGAATTATGTCGGGTCCATGTTCGATGATGTACTCAGAATTCCAGAATTACAAGAAGGGATCAGTAAGCTTGCTCTCAACGACTGGCTTGAATAGATGGTTATGTGGAGTTTACTCCCATGAGGAGTAAGTTTAAAAACCCAGTCTGGTTATCCTCAATTAAATCTTTGGTAATTTCTTTAATATGACACGTAAATTATGGGAGACTGCCACAGACAGGCTTAATAGGCCTCCTCGGGTGCGTCATCTTTATAGTGATAGTCCAGAAAGTTATGGTATCAAATCTAACAGAATATGCGTCTACCTTTGACTCACAAGGTACTGTGGGTTCCGCAAGATGTTGACAAGCGGCCAGTTATAGCGATCGCAAGACTAAACACAGGAAAGGAACTGGCATAGCGGCTACCCTAAGATTTCATGAGTTTCATTCTAATCGATCGAGAAACTCCACCATCATAGGCCTCACAGTCACACTATCCTCCCAGCTATCCATTGTTTCCATTCACGTTGGACAAAATTTTGGAAATTTGTGGTAAGGTCTTATGGGACCGAACTGCTGAGGTAATTGGTCCCTAAGGCTACACACTAGTTAATCTGACTTAAACTAACTTACGCTATGGACAACACACACACCCATACCTGAGGCAGGACTCGAACCTCCGACAGAGGCAGCCGCACGGACCGTGACAAGGTGCCTGAGACCGCGCGGCTACCCTCGCGAAGTTGGACAAAAGGAAAGCATCTAAATGATCAGTAATCCGAACAATACCCAGGCGACCATTTTCCCCGACGGGGTGAGACATAACGGCTACACAGCTACAAATGAAATAAATTGCGGAAGCCAGTTTTAATTGAGAAAAATTAGAAAAAAACTTGTTTACAGTAAGAGTTCATGGCAAGCGTAAAAATTAGATATATAATTACAATTTTTGTCAAGACAATGTTATCATTAGGAAAGAGAAAAACTACAGCAAAGAGATTCAAATAGTAACAATCACAGTTCTTCCACAAACAGGATTTTCATCGTTACCAAGAACCGTTGCCTTAACATTGCATATCTTCGCCAGCTGCTCTCAGACTCAAATTGCGAAACCTTTTCCCGAAGACAACAGTCCACCTCTTTCCAGCCATTTTGATCCCCTTATTAAAATTATGAGGAAGGTAACTCCTGTAGGGCCAGTTCAAATGGAGTGCATTGCAGATCCTTAGTTTTTGAGCCGAAAAATCTTCTCTCCAACAGCAGATGATAGCCAGAAATTTCCCTTTTTTTGGTTTTGAGGTTAAAACGTTCTGTAATCCTACATAGTTCATCTTTCTGCCAACAGCATGCAAATTTTTCTTCAAAACTCTCCTCTTCAAAGTGTCCCTTGGAACTCGAGAAGTGGTTGCAGCAGTTTCGAAAGCCTTACCGCCCTACAGTGCCTGTTATGCTGTCTCCACGTCACATGGATTCCATGATTGACTGTCTTCTTTATGCTTATGTATGTACACAATCGCTGTGCGGAGAACAATATATTATTTTTATTGTTTAAGTATTATTAATAACTGGCAACGGCCTTGCCGCAATGGACAAGCAGGTTCCAGTCTGATCACAGATGTTAAGGGCTGTCGGGCGTGGCCCGCACTTGGATGGGTGACCATGCCGGCCGCCAAGCGCTATTGCCATTTTTTGGGGTGCACTCAGCCTCGTGATGCCAATTGAGGAGCTACTCGACCGAATAGTAGTGGCTCCGGTCAAAGAAAACCATCATAACGACCGGGAGAGCGGTGTGCTGACCACATGCCCCTCCTATCCGCACCCTCAGCTGTGAATGACACGACGGTCAGATGGTCCCGATGGGCCACTTATGGCCTGAAGACGGAGCGCATTATTACACTACTGGTCATTAAAATCGATACACCACGAAGATGACGTGCTACAAACGCGAAATTTAACCGACAGGAAGATGATGCCCTGATATGCAAATTATTAGATTTTCAGAGCATTCACACAAGGTTGAAACCGGTGGCGACACCTACAACGTGATGACATGAGGAAAGTTTCCAACCGATTTCTCATACACAAACAGCAGTTGACTTGCGTTGCCTGGTGAAACGTTGTTGTGATGCCTCGTGTGAGGAGAAATGCGAACCATCACGTTTCCGACTTTGATAAAGGTCGGATTGTGGCCTATCGCGATTGCGGTTTATCGTATCGCAACATTACTGCTCGCGTTGGTCGAGAGCCAATGACTTGTAGCAGAATATGGAGTCGGTGAGTTCAGGAGAGTAATACGGAACGCCATGCTCGATCCCAACGTCCTCGTATCACTAGCAGTCGAGATGACAGGCATCTTATCCGCATGGCTGTAACGGATCGTGCAGCCACGTCTCGATCCCTGAGTCAACAGATGGGGACGCTTGCAAGACAACAAACATCTGTACGAAACGTTCGACGACGTTTGCAGCGGCATGGACTATCAGTTCGGAGACCATGGCTGCGGATACCCTTGACGCTGCATCACAGACAGGAGCGCGTGCGATGGTGTACTGAACGACGAACCTGGGTGCACGAATGGCAAAACGTCATTTTTTCGTATGAATCCAGGTTCTGTTTACAGCATCATGATGTCGCATCCGTGTTTGGCGACATCGCGGTGAACGCACACTGGAAGCGTGTATTCGCCATCGCCATACTGGCGTATAACCCGGCGTGATGGTATGGGGTACCATTGGTTACATGTCTCGGTCACCTCTTGTTCGCATTGACGGCACTCTGAACAGTGGACTTACATTTCAGATGTGTTACGACACGTGGCTCTACCCTTCATTCGATCCCTGCGAAACCATACATTTCAGCAGGATAATGCACGAGCGCATGTTGCAGGTCCTGTATGGGCCTTTCTGGATAAAGAAAATGTTCGACTACTGCCCTGGCCAGCACATTCTCCAGATGTCTCACCAATTGAAGACGTCTGGTCAATGGTGACCGAGCAAATGCCTTGTCGCAATACGCCAGTCACTACTCTTGATGAACTGTGGTATCGTGTTGAAGCTACGTGGGCAGCTGTACCTGTATACGCCATCCAAGCTCTGTTTCACTCAATGCCGAGGCATATCAGGGCTGTCATTACGGCCATAGGTGGCTGTTCTGGGTACTGATTTCTCAGGATCTATGCACCGAAATTGCGTGAAAATATAATCACATGTCAGTTCTAGTATAATATATTTGTCCAATGAATACCCTTTTATCATCTGCATTTCTTCTTGGTGTAGCAATTTTAATGGCCAGTAGTGTATTAATGGACAAATATTTGCCCTGTTTCAATTATTAGTATTATGTTTATTTATTAACATTCTTCGCTTATTATAGTTACATTCAATACTTGTTCTCACGAATATCAATAAGAACGGAAGTAAAAGATGTCTAGTTCATGCCAGGCAGACGCCGACAAATAGACAGGGGCAGTAACCATACTGTCCACTGTGGCCGCCTAGTCACCATCCCACGAAAGCTGTTGTTAGTTGAACGCAGCGTCCGATGGAGTATCCGTTTACGTGGGAATTTGTTTCTAGGTAACCACTCTTTCAGCGCAGTTATGTTGTAAAATCATAACTTGTTATGTTAACTTGTAACAGTTACATGAAGCAAGAATTTTCCTTAGATTAGAAGGTTTCGCATCGATACAAACGTGACTGCAAGACAACTCGATATCGAGAACTTACCTTGGATCGGGTCTCGAAACCATACAATACATTGCTGCGAGACAATGCAATATACTTGCTTTTGGTGCTTTTGAGTGACACTGCTGTGCGTCATCGTAATGGAGGACATAAACGTAGCCCTGCTTGGAGACTCTCCCTCCACCAGAAACAAGGTTATTTAGTTGCAACAGTGTGAGTATTCTTCCACCGTTGCCCACACACCACATGGCGCACGGTAACATTCCTATACAGGGTGGGGCAAATAGAAGTAGGCCGGAGAACAGAGTTCCATGGTACAAATCAAATAAACAAAACAAAAAAAGAAAAGAAACATAGCAGTAATGTGACTATAGCAGATGTTGAAAGTGACCACCATTCATCTCCTGGCGTTCTTGACCCATGGTCAGCAGGTTGCAGATTTGCTGTAGCATATTCCGGAATGTTCTTCTCCAGTTGTTGAAGACTATGAGGGTTGTTGCGATACAACTTAGACTTGAGGGCTCTGCTCACAAAGTAATCGCACTTGACAAATCAGGTGAGTTGGGTGGCCAGCTAGGGCCGCGACCACACTGACCCCTGCTAAAACTCCGACTGATGTGAAGACTGTATAAATGTGCTCCAAGGTTCGAGCGATTGTATGGGCAGTTGCTCCATCCTGTTGGAAAAACTATACGACTAACTACTCCGTTAATGCTACGACAAATAGTATCCACTAGTCTGGATCACTTTTATTTCTTCCAACCTGTAGATGTAATCGCAACGAAGACGACTGACAAAGTAGGGTATACAGATCAAATATCAGCTACAGCCTTCATAGCACGCGACGTAATTTTCCTCGTCTGCTTGCTAAAGCCCCCAAAACACAAACTGCCGAACTGAGTACGTATGAACGTTAAGAATATAGATCGTGAAGCTCTTGCAGCTGACTGCTCGGAAACCCAATGGTATTAAATAAGCAGAAAGCCCACAACTGCTGGAAAAATCCATGAACTTACTAATTATACCTCACTGCTTTCTACATACGTAAGTACAATCCAAGCAAAAAAAAAAAAAATCCTGTCTCTAGGCTGACAACCGATTTACGTCAAATGATGAACAACAGGGATGCTGCTTAAAGAAGCTTCAAGCAAACCCCGAATCCGGAACGGCAGCAAGAATACAGAAAGCTGCAATGCCAAAATCAGACACACTCGTTCCTGTACGTGAAACGACACGATAGCAAGCCCGTAGCCAGAACAGGGGTCCAAAGGGTCTACAACCCCCTATCACTTAAATAAAATTACAAATGGCCTAATTGGTGTGTAGTGAAATTGAAAGCTACTTTGATTTGAATGGTAAAAAATTGATGCGCACTGCCGATACTCAGCAATGCCAACGAAGGGTTTAACCTATCTGTACACCCATAGTACTATTGGCTATCGCCTAGCCATATTTTAGCTAAGACCAATTATCGGTCTCTTGTTTGTGCTCAGTTGTTGCTTTGTTCAACAGTTCAGCTCTCATTTACAGTTAAATTTAATGTAAGTGCCACCGTTTACTTTTTGTGCTCGGTGCTGTTGTGGCAGTTTTTAATTATGAACAAGTTTGTAACTAGAAAGAAAAGGAACATCGATTTTGTTTCATTCGCTTAGGTACGCACTGCTATAATAGCGTAATTACACTTCCGTAATGCAGCTATATGTTACCACTAAATTCGTTATTTGGAGGCTGGTACAACCTTGAGATTACAAATTTTCAATATTTCACAAGGCACCGGAGAGGTAAATATTATTACAAATAACATTAGATTAAAATCAGTGTATGGAAATACACTTGGATTTGTCTTTGTCGCCCAAAAATCGCATTGATCAACAAAAATATCTCCCAAACGGGGATGGTTGCATTTCTTTAAAAAATTTGCTCAATAATCTATCATTAGTAGTCAAAATGGCAAAATATCTCCCAATCTGGTCACCTGAGCGGCACTCAGTTATGAAAACTAGTTCCGATACGGGACGTTTGAGGAGTCTGCGGAGAGCGGAAGGTGTATGAGGTGACGGGACATTCTATAGTTCATTCGTTTGTAACAGATTTTTTCGGCTAGCTGCTTCAGTTCGTCCGAGCTGACTGTTCTCTGCACCACTCCCTCCCCATTTTTTTCCAAAGTCTATTTACTTTCTTGAAATACTGTAATAACTGAAGCCCGAAATTCCATGTGCAGTTAAATCTTAAAACTTCTCTGCATTCATGCAGTAAACAAGCATGAGCAAACAAGCACAAATACAGGAGAATTCAGTCTTTTGTAGCGATTCATTTAATTTAATTTGAAAACAAGGTACAGTAATCAGTTTTTCCAAATTGTCCATCGACTTATTCCGGGATTCGGGAGACGAGCTTCTTTGAATCCATTCGCAGCAACTTTGAAAGTGGTTTTCTGTGGTTTCCCACCTTCCGTTTGGGCAAATGTCAGGGTCGGTCCCTTACTATAAGCCACAGCCAGTTCCTGAAAGATCCCATTTCCCTTAAAGGTGGAGCCCCTCTGCTTAAATGAAAAGACCTACATCGAAGGCGAGTAGAACATCTCATTGGAGATTCCCAGCACTAAAAGCATTATGATGAATAAATAATAATGCAAATTATCCTCATTTATGCTCATTTATTTGTCTTTCGGAACATTCGTTAACGCAGGAAATGATCTTTCCTACATTGCCAGAAGTGAAAGATGCATACTTAAATGAGGCAATCTGGGGTATTTTAAGGTTGAATGACTCCAGATCCTTCGCATTTTCGCCACCAAAACTTGTTCTAGCTTCTGTGTCGAACAGAGGTCTCTTCATTCCGTAAAATCTATCAGTAATAATCACGGTGTCCCAAAAAATTTGTGCTCGTCCGTTTCTGATCTCTTCCTCAGTTCAAATCCAAATTGAAAGAAGGTGAGTGTAAAATAACCTTGAAGAATGAAGGGAGATTAGAGCATGACTGCTTCTTAGTGGTTTGGCAATAAACAGCACTCCTAAATAATGGTTATAACTCCGCTTGGTCAAAATGGCTTATTGTTCTTTATGGAAATTTTAAGAATAAATGATAAATATAAGTCTTTTTAAGGTCCTCTTTAACAAATCGCCCTCCAATTCCTTTAGTGAAATTATTGACGATACCCCCGATTACGTGGAAGAGTCTCCGTAGTTTGAATGTTGGAAAAACAAAATCAGGTTTCAGTTAACCAACCCAATGAATTCTGATGTAGAAAACAGCCAAAGTTGTAAGATTTCATTTTTTTTATTTGCATCTTTGGCTGTTTTCTACATCAAAATAGTTAACACAGATTGCAGTCCTGTTATTAACCCATCTCGCTGGAAATCCACCAATGAATTTTACTCAGCACCAGCCAGTCCCCATTCTGCAATGAGCTATCGGGCGCAGGAATCCCCAGACTACATAAATAACAACGACGCTTTAAATCTAAAACATGTAACAATAAATATGACAAGAAAAGCAATCAGGAGGTTGTCTTCGAAAGCAACAGGCAACGACAGTACTGACATAGCAGTGATTAAGAATGTTACGGGATGCAAGGCACACACACGCAGCGTGTCTCAGGAGGTATGGTCGATGTTTACGGCTATCACAGCAACGATCATAGGAAGCAAAATGTGTAGCGAACATGGACTCTAAAATGCATGCCTTACGAACCATGAGCGCTTCTTCGATATTGTGAAAAAAAAAAAAAAAAAAAATCCCATATGCTGCAAGCTATTGCTTTATGTTTTGGGACGTCATAGAATGGACAAAAAAAAGACAAAAATGTCCCGTAAAAATAGGCTCTGGACTGGCCTAGCCATTTCCCCGACTTAAATCCTATTGAACACGTGTGGCATGCGTTGGGCAGGCGTACTGCGGCACGTCCTCAACCATGAACAACCGTCCAGCAGCCGTCAGCTGTCAGCCGTGCTGGTGGAGTAACGGAACGCCCTACAGCAAGAACTCCTTACCAACCTTGTGGACAGCATGGGAGCACGTTGCATAATACTCAACGCAGAACATTCAGTGTCGTCTGTGATGATCACACAGCCTCTTAATAACCATATCCCGCGTTTTGTAAAGTCCAGGCGGCCATCATGAATCTCTGAGACTTCTGTGTAATCGTTGTCTTTGAATAAAAATTTCCTTTCTATTAGTCTGATTGCCCATTAAACTCATTTTTTGCGCTATACTGTGATATTTCTTTCTAAGTGAGTCCCAAGTTTCATCTAATATGTTACATGACAGATACATATCATGCGACGCTTACTTTAGTCCTTAAGTTTTGTACACTGTGTATCTAGTATACAGGGTAGTCCACTGATAGTGACCGGGGCAAATATCTCACGAAATAAACATCAAACGAAAAAACTATGAAGAACGAAGGGGGAAACCAGATGGCGCTATGGTTGGCCCGCTAGATGGCGCTGCCGTAAGTCAAACGGATATCACCTGCGTTTTTTTTTTTTAAAACGGAACCCCCAATTTTATTACATATTCGTGTAGTACGTAAAGAAATATGAATGTTTTAGTTGGACCACTTTATTCGCTTTGTGACAGATGGCGCTGTAATAGTCACAAACTTATAAGTACGTGGAATCACGTAACATTCCGCCAGTGTTACGGTATTTGCTTCGTGATGCATTACCCGTGTTAAAATGGACCGTTTACCAACTGCGGCAAAGGTCGATATCGTGTTTATGTATGGTTAATGTGATCAAAATGCCCAACGGCCGTGTGCTATGTATGCTTCTCGGTATCCTGGACGACATCATCCAAGTGTCCGGACCGTTCGCCGGATAGTCACGTTATTTAAGGAAACAGGAAGTGTTCAGCCACATGTGAATGGTCAACCACTACCTGTAACAAATGATGATGCCCAAGTAGATGTTTTAGCTGCTGTCGCGGCTAATCCGCACATCAGTAGCAGAGAAATTGCTCGAGAATCGGGAATCTCAAAAACGTGGGTGTTGAGAATGCTACATCAACATCGATTGCACCCGTACCATATTTCTATGCACTAGGAACAGCATGGCGACAACTTTGAACGTCGTGTACAGTTCTGCCAGTGGTCACAAAAGAGATTACGGGACGATGACAGATTTTTTGCACGCGTTCTATTTAGCGACGAAGCGTCATTCACCAACAGCGGTAACGTAAACCGCCATAATATGCGCTATTGGGCAACGGAAAATCCATGATGGCTGCGACAAGTGAAACATAAGCGACCTTGGCGGGTTAATGTTTGGTGTGGCATTATGGGAGGAAGGATAATTGGCGCCCATTTTATCGATGGCAATCTAAATGGTGCAACGTATCCTGATTTCCTACGTAATGTTCTCCCGATGTTACTACAAGATGTTTCACTGCATGACAGAATGGCGATGTACTTCCAACATGATGGAAGTCTGGCACATAGCTCGCATGCGGTTGAAGCGGTATTGAATAACATATTTTATGACAGGTCGATTGGTGGTCGAAGCACCGTACCATGGCCCGCAAGTTCATCGGCTCTGACTTCCCCGGATTTCTTTCTGTGGGGAAAGTTGAAGGATATTTGCTATCGTGACCCACCGACAACGCCTGACAACATGCGGCAGCGCATTGTCAATGCATGTGCGAACATTACGGAAGGCGAACTACTCGCTGTTGAGAGGAATGTCGTTACACGTATTGCCAAATGCATTGAGATTGACGGACATAATTTTGAGCATTTATTGCATTAATGTGGTATTCACAGGTAATCACGATGTAACAGCATGCGTTCCCAGAAATGATAAGTTCACAACGGTACATGTATCACATTGGAACTACCGAAATAACATGTTCAAACGTACCTACGTTCTGTATTTTAATTGTGTGCCATATGTTTGTGACTATTACAGCGCCATCTGTCACAAAGCGGAAAAAGTGGTCCAACTAAAACATTCATATTTCTTTACGTACTACACGAAAATGTAATAAAAATGGGGGTTCCTATTTTAAAAAAATGCAGTTGATATCCGTTTGACCTATGGCAGCGCCACCTAATGGGCCAACCATAGCGCCATCTGGTTTCCCCCTTCAAGCTAGACAAGTTTCGTTCTTTGTAGTTTTTTCGTTGACGCTAATTTCGTGAGATATTTGGCCCGTTCACGATCAATGGACCATCCTGTATAATATCGAAAGGAGGCCTGTGGAGTTGGATGGACGCACCGTGACTGGCTGGCACTTCTCCAGATATGCAGACCTAGAAGTAAATGTCGTCTGCCCGAGATATGCTCTCGCTTCCAATGGAGACGTGGTAAAATCACTTCACATGTATACGTGATGGCATTCACTTCTAGCAGAGACGGTGGACTGCAGATTAGAGACAGGCAGAATACTACGCCATCTTAATAAATCGTTACTGTATTAGGTCTCGTTTGGACTCCCAAAGTTTAACAATAATTTATATTTCAGTAACAGCTGTGACATTTTTGTGCATAGACTCTTTACCAACACCGTACTTAATTTAATTAAATTTGTAGTTCTGTTACTGTAAAAGTGGCAGTGATGTTTGATTAATAAACGTTAATCTAACTAATGACATGTTTCCAGAATTGTATTTTCACTCTGCAGTGGAGTCTGCGCTGATATGAAACTTCCTGGCAGATCAAAACTGTGTGCCGGACCGAGACTCGAACTCGGGACCTTTGCCTTCGAGTCTCGGTCCGGCACACAATTTTGATCTGAGAGGAAGTTTGATACCAGCGCACACTCCGCTGCATAGTGAAAATCTCATTCTGGAAACAACTCCCAGTCTAAGCCATTCTCCGCAATATCCTTTATTTCAGGAGCGCTAGTTCTGCAAGGTTCGCAGGAGAGCTTCTGTAAAGTTTGGAAGGTAGGAGACGAGGTACTGGCGGAAGTAAAGTTGTGAGGACGGGGCGTGAGTCGTGCTTGGGTAACTCAGATGGTAGAGCACTTGCCCGCGACAGGCAAATGTCCCGAGTTCGAGTCTACGTCCGGCACACAGTTTTGATAATCACATGTTGTCCACACCCTCTGGGGACGAAGTCAAAATTTATAAGTATCGATGTATCGATGTAATAGCCATATCTTCAGTCAGCTCCCTCTCGTTGCATTTTTGGCTTCTGCGTATCGGAGACTAAGTAAATTCTCATTCATTAATGTACAGTATATTCCCAGTAAACCGACTAACTGTTGATGAAAATCTCATACTAGAGTAAGGATGACGTCATGCAGAATACATTATCATAGCTACCGGTAACACTGTATCTCAGTGAAGTTGCGACCAGGTACTTCAACAGTCTCTCTGGCGGCTGCTGATTTTTGTCTTGCAAGAGCGCTTTGGCTGCAGTTCAGCGTCCTGTATGTGCAGCGACTGTAACGGTTGGGCCCAGCGACTGCCTACCGTCTGAGGGTTTTCTACTTTTACTTTCCTTATCGCTTCCAATCCCTCCGGTTCCCCGTCGATACCGACACACCAGTATCCTTGGTGCTAGCCGTCGCCGTATCGACAGCTTTCGCTCGGCTTCAAGTTTACACTGCGAGAAAATTCCGAGACCTTGTCCTTTTCCGTCTCTACTTCAGCACGGGCAATTCATTCGTCCCGCCTTAAGGTGATAACAGCAGTTTATCTATTCAGCTGTTTATCTCATCCATTTCTTCCTAAAATACAGAAATGTATCCTTTTCTGTCTCTTTAATTTTAAGGACTTGGAATTAAGCACAATATATTCGACTGGTGCATAAGCTCGTAGCGTTTTTCAATACGTTTAACAAACGCGACAAGTACACACAGAACAGCGAAAAAGTGAAAATATGAGAGCACAAGATCAGGTGTATAATGTGGGTGTGGAATAACTTGCCGACCCAACTCCTGTACAGTCCTTTTTTGTCAGTCTAGCAAAAAGCGGGCTTGCGTCATCGTGCAGTAGCATCGCTTGGTGCAGTCTTCCTGGTCGTTGTTCTTGGGTTGCGTGTGCAAGACTTTCTCAGTTGTTGATAATAAATGTCAGCAGTGATGTTACACCTCGGAGAAGCAATTCGGAATATACACCACACCATCGCTGTTCTAACAGGTTCATACGCTTCCGTATCTTTTGTGGATGACCGTAGGGCTTTGTACGGGAAGTTGCTGCTTCGTTTGGACTCAACCATTCCTTTCTTTTCCTGATATTATCATAAGGACTCCATTTCTCGTCACCAGTAAACGATACAGGATAGGAATGGATGGTTCAAATGGTTCAAAGCACTATGGGACTCAACTGCTGTGGTCATAAGTCCCCTAGAACTTAGAACTACTTAAACCTAACTAACCTAAGGACAACACACAACACCCAGCCATCACGAGGCAGAGAAAATCCCTGAGCCCACCGGGAATCGAACCCGGAAACCTGGGCGTGGGAAGCGAGAGCGCTACCGCACGACCACGAGATGCGGGCGATAGGAATGGATGCTGTTGTTCACGAGCCAGGTGATGACTAGCTAGCAGAGATGCTCATATGGCCCCCAGCTGATTTTTGTGATTTTGGCTTAGAGTATGCGGTTTTTGAACCTTCTCCAACTCAAATAGCAACAGTGAACCACAAATAAAAAATGTCAATCAATAAATAAACCCGTAGCATCCGGAATACCAACACTTAAAATAGAAAAGCTACAAACGTATGCACTTATCTGATAGTTTTAGGAGTTTTAGGAAAAACTCTTCAGTTGCTGTTGCGGACTTCTGGACGAAACTAGTTTCATGCAGCTCACCATCCTAGTCTGTCCTCTACAGGCTCCTCACTTCGTAAAACCAATGCGAAATACACCCACTTGAACCTGTATACTGTATTCAAGTGTTGTGCTCCTTCCACAATTTTTACTCTCCACACGTCCCTCCATTGCGAAATGGACGATTCCTTGATACCTCTGCATGTGCCCTATGAATTGATCCCTTCACTTATTCAAGTTACGCCATTCAATACCTTCTCATAAGTTACCTGATATATTCCTAATATTGTGGTACCACATTCCTAAATCTTCTATTCCCTTCTTGTCTGAAATGTTTATCGTCCATGTTTCATTTATGTGCAAGGGTGCAATCCCGACAAATATCTTCGAAAATACTTCGATGTTCACAAATTTCTGAGAAATGCTTTTCTATCTATTGCCACAATGCATTTTATATCCTATCTACTTCTGCAGGCATCACTTACACTGCCTAACAAAACAAGTGAAACGCCCATAAGCGGAGATATAAAGGAAATGAAACTTCATGTATCGTGATGTATGCGATATTATTTCAGTGATTTCGGAATGGAGTCAAATTTAAAAAGAACTTGGTGATACCAACAATATGACATTGCATTCTCTCTGGCAGTGACCATTCGGTCATAAAGCCATTGTATCCTGACCTGACGTGAGCTGGCACACAAGTGTTGTAATTGGCCCTTGATATTCTGAATACTGGCATTGGGACAGATTTGGCGTGTGAGTTGATCCCACACGTGTTCATCTGGAACAAATCTGGGGGCGTTGCTGACCACGAGGGTAGCTCAACATCACGCAGACAGTACATAGAGACACTGTCCTGTTGAAGGACGGCACCACGATACTGTCGCATTAGAGGTAACAAGCGAAGACGTAAGACACCCGCGGCATAGCGATGTTCCATCAGAGTTCCCCCAATCACTACTAGTCGTGACTTGATGCTAGAGGCTATACTCAATGCCTCCTCATACCACGACGCCAGAAGGAACATAGTTTTTACCCTCCAAAACATTGGAAGAAGGGAATCTATCCCCAGATCTTCTGCATACTGGACGACGATGGTCATCTGGGATACTAACTTATTGCTGTCATTGCGGAACACAATGGTCATTCATCAGTAGTCCATGTGTCCCCGATCACGCAGTCCTTTGTTTTGCGATGTTAACGGCAGCCTACACACACAAAGACAACTCCGTAGTCTCGTTACTACTAGCCCCCCGTCCCCCCTCCCACCAACGTAAAGTACACAAACGGCAAGACGCAGTCAATACCTTCGCTGCGCAGTGCCGATGATACTGTTACCGACGACTGTGCCGCTAAAGCGGATTTATTGAACGCAGTTTTCCGAAATTCCTTCACCAGGGAAGACGAATCGAATACTCTAGAATTTGAAACACGAACAGCTGCTAGCATGAGTTTCTTAGAAGTACATACCTTAGGGGTTGTGAAGCAACTCAAATCGCTTGATACGGGCAAGCCTTCAGGTCCAGATTGTATACCGATTAGGTTCCTTTCAGATTACGCTGATACAATAGCTCCCTACTTAGCACTCATATACAACCGCTCCCTCACCGATAGATCTGTACCTACAGATTGGAAAATTGCGCAGGTCGCACCAGTGTTTAAGAAGGGTAGTAGAAGTAATCCATCTAACTACAGACCTATATCATTGACGTCGGTTTGCAGTAGGGTTTTGGAGCATATACTGTATTCAAACATTATGAATCACCTCGAAGGGAACGATCTATCGATACGTAATCAGCATGGTTTCAGAAAACATCGTTCTTGTGCAACGCAGCTAGCTCTTCTTCGCACGAACTAATGGCCGCTATCGACAGGGGATCTCAAGTTGATTCCGTATTTCTAGATTTCCGGAAAGCTTTTGACACCGTTCCTCACAAGCGACTTCTAATCAAGCTGCGGGCCGATGGGGTATCGCCTCAGTTGTGCGACTGGATTCGTGATTTCCTGTCAGGAAGGTCGCAGTTCGTAGTAATAGACGACAAATCATCGAGTAAAACTGAAGTGATATCAGGTGTTCCCCAGGGAAGCGTCCTGGGACCTCTACTGTTCCTGATCTATATAAATGACCTGGGTGACAATCTGAGCAGTTCTCTTAGGTTGTTCGCAGATGATGCTGTAATTTACCGTCTAGTAAGGTCATCCGAAGACCAGTATCAGTTGCAAAGCGATTTAGAAAAGATTGCTGTATGGTGTGGTAGGTGGCAGTTGACGCTAAATAACGAAAAGTGTGAGGTGATCCACATGAGTTCCAAAAGAAATCCGTTGGAATTCGATTACTCGATAAATAGTACAATTCTCAAGGCTGTCAATTCAACTAAGTACCTGGGTGTTAAAATTACGAACAACTTCAGTTGGAAAGACCACATAGATAATATTGTGGGGAAGGCGAGCCAAAGGTTGCGTTTCATTGGCAGGACACTTAGAAGATGCAACAAGTCCACTAAAGAGACAGCTTACACTACACTCGTTCGTCCTCTGTTAGAATATTGCTGCGCGGTGTAAGATCCTTACCAGGTGGGATTGACGGAGGACATCGAAAGGGTGCTAAAAAGGGCAGCTCGTTTTGCATTATCACGTAGTAGGGGAGAGACTGTGGCAGGTATGATACGCGAATTGCGATGGAAGTCATTACAGCAAAGACGTTTTTCGTCGCGGCGAGATCTAATTACGAAATTTCAGTCACCAACTTTCTCTTCCGAATGCGAAAATATTTTGTTGAGCCCAACCTACATAGGTAGGAATGATCATCAAAATAAAATAAGAGAAACCAGAGCTCGAACAGAAAGGTTTAGGTGTTTGTTTTTCCCGCGCGCTCTTCGGGAGTGGAATCGTAGAGAGATAGTATGATTGTGGTTCGACGAACCTGTAACGCTGTGCTAGTGCGCACGATACTCATTCAAGCCTGTACTATGGTACGTTGACGGGCTTCACCCTATGAGAAAGGATTTTTGTATAGAAATTGACCGCGTGTACCTGAATGGAGGTAAATCAGACTTACACCCACTCTGTAACAACAATGATACGTCAAGCAAGTCCGAAATGCAACTACACGTCAGGACGGACAAGAAACAACACAGAAGATGCTCCCAATTTGTTAATAATACGGTCGCCAGCCTAATTAGGCATTAACTGAGTTTCTTCCCTGTACAAGTTGATGTACGTTCAAGCCAAAACAACACGTAGTAACATAGCATAATATGGTAAATTTTAGAACCAGAAAATCTATTGAACTGATACTTTCACTTTCTGCACGGATAGGGGTAAACCAAAAATACATAACACTACACTATAATGCTTACTACAAAACTTCGTACCGTCTATTGATCTGATTAAAATCGGGCATAGGTTACCCAAGAAATAGCACTTTCGAATCACACACACAATGTCAATTTTGATAAAGGTAAAACACTGATAAATTTTGGTTTTTTATATTGACTTTAACTTTGCTGATCAAATCAGTCTAGAACACTTCAGAATTCAAATGAATAAAAAAGGGGGGGGGGACCCTGAAACTGTTATGATCACTGTATAAAAAAATTCGATTACTGAAATCATTATGAGCTCAAGATTTCCAATATATTAGTTACTACTCTTTTCATTTTATTTCCTGCTCATTTAAATACCATTATATCTGTCTCGAAATGATTAAACTTCACTACTAAATCAATATCAAAATTATCTTCCAACTTTGTCAGACCTTTGTTATTCGTCTATTAGTTCATTAATAAAAAAGTTCTTTAAACATCATTCTAACGTAGCTAGGACTGCAGGTAATTATTATTAACATAAACTTTAATTCTTCATTTCGGAACACTCGGATTGCACAACATTTGGAAAGGACCCTGGCTAGGTTAGTTGTGAGGATAATTAAATGATAGGACAGTTCTGATAAAATTTAAGTTGTTATTGAACAGTATGGAACAAAAGTAACACTGGTCCACACGAATACAGTACTAAAAGTTTCAACCTGTTCGTATCGATGCGGCGGTTGGCGGGCGGCGAGATGGCGAGGCACGGAGCACACATACAACCACAGCAATGGCTCTTGATGTATCGGCACTTTACTTCTTCATACCGTCGCAGTACTTTTCCATTTAGTGCCTATGGAATTTTGCCATGCTGTATAGGCGTCGGAACGGCATATCCAAGGCTCAATGAAATTACGTCTTCCAGGAGAGCCTCCTCGATCCAGAACGTGTTGCTCAGACCAATGCCCAACTCCGACTAACTACTGCTGAGCCCGTTATGCCGTGCAGTGCCCGTGCGCATTTTCCCGCGCTCGCCTGCCATCCACCTTTTACCGCTCCCTTACAGACAGGGTATTCACCCGAGGTTTTACATAATACATATCCTAACACATTGCCTGCGTATGGACCAGACGCACAGTTACAATTTCAAACATCTTGCAATAATTTCAACATTTGTTACATTTCAATTCTATTACAATATTGTTTGACATTTGACATAAACATTAATATTCACATTGAAAATCGTTCAGTTTTCCTAACACAATGACATGAAACAAGAAAACAAATGGAATCAGAACATCAATTACTCAAGTTTAACGAAAAATCAGATGGAAAAAAAATATTATTTATATGTACAATAGTACAACGTCGTTGTGGTTCGACGACCCTTCTGCCAAGCACTTAAATGTGACTTGCAGAGTAGTCATGTAGATGTAGATGTAGATGAATGGTACAGATTGAGGTAGAATGTTTCAAGGGAGTCCACTACTCGTTCTCGAACTGCGGGCGCAGCTTTAAGGGACTACAGCGTGCTTGGTGCCAGTACTGCGGTTCTCCTATGTGCTGGTCAGCGTGCTTGGTGCCAGTACTGCGGTTCTCCTATGTGCTGGTCAGCGTGCTTGGTGGCAGTACTGCGGTTCTCCTATGTGCTGGTCAGCGTGCTTGGTGCCAGTACTGCGGTTCCCCTATGTGCTGGTCAGCGTGCTTGGTGCCAGTACTGCGGTTCTCCTACGTGCTGGTCACACGTGGTCGACCAGAACCTTGACGACATCTATGCTTGCCCTCACGTTTCCATGCAGTTCAATATTGGTCCACTGCCAAATCTGAATGCAAATAGAATCTGGATATTACACGATTCGACCAACGGGCCAAGTGGAGACCCACAATGAGGCCCCGTCCAAATTCTGTCATGTGCTGATATCTTTCAAGAGTACGCAGCATTTTTGAGTCTTTTATAGCGACCACTCAACACCTTAAATGGTTCACGCCCCGTATGTCCACCACCCCGTCTTGGTAATATCACTAAACACGAAAAATCCTAATGCATACTGGTGGCCGCTCTACCTCTCACGAAGAATTGCAAGTCTAACCATTTACGTGCCCGCCGATGTTGTGTACGTTTGCGATGTTACATTGACATCCGACCGTGAACCTGGGTGTTTCACATTTTTTGTCAGACTTTATATTTTATTGCACAAACCACAAAACTCATTAACTACTTTTAATGTATCGTTTCCTAATCATCTCCTAATTTAATTCGAGGCATTCCATTACCTTGTTTTACTTTTGTTAGTATTTATTTTATATTCTCTTAAAGACGCTGTCCATTCCGTTCAACTGTTCTTACAAGTTCTTTGCCGTCTCTGACAGAATTACAATATAATCACCAAACCTCAAAGTTTTTGTTTCATCCCCCTGAACTTCAATTAAGTTTTAGACTTCTCCTTCGTTTCCTTGACGCCTTTCTCTATGTACCTACTGAATAACATCGGGAACAGGCTACATAGTTGTTTCACTGCCTTCGCAACTACCGCTTCGCTTTCCATCGTCTCTTATAACAGCAATATGATTTATGTACAGGTTACATAACACTCACTGCATTTTAGCCCTGCTACCTTCACATTTTCAAAGAGTGTGTTACTGTCAACATTGTCAAATGCTATCTCTAAATATCCAAATGTTATTGATGTAGGTTGTGTTCTTTTAGCCTGTCTTCCAAGACGAGCAGTAGGCTCAGTATTCACTCGCATGTTCCTAAGTTTCTCAGGAACTCACACTGACCTTCCCCAAGGTCAAGCGCTACTGGTTTCTGCATTATTCTGCAAATAATTCGTGTTAGTATTTTGCAACCATTAATTATTAAACCGATGGTTCGGTAATATTCACACCTGTCAGTACATTTTCCTTTGTAATGTAGATTATTACCTACTTCTAGAAGTTTCAGGATATTTCGCTTGGCTTGTATGTTTTGCAGAACATGCTTCCCTCAAAAATTTTGAGGGAATGTCGTCTACTTCAGGCCCCTTCTTTCAGCTTAGGTCTTTCAGCATCCTGTAAAATCTTCTCGCAGTATCATGTCTCTCATTTCGTCTTCGTTTACAACCTCTTCAAGATCATCAGGTTTATTTCCGTTGTACAGCCCTTCAACATGTTGCTTCCACCTTTCACTTTCTTTGATTAATGCTGGGTGCCGTCTGAGTTCTTGATATTCGTACAGCTACTGTTCTTCTCTCGGCAAGACCCAGTAATTTTCCTGCAGCCTTTGATTCGTCATCTAGTCAACCCTGCTTAGCCAATAGGCATTTTCTGTCGATCTAATTTTGTAGACGTCTGTATTCCTTTTCACCTGATTTATTTAATGTGGGTTTCACTGAGGTTACAAAAGTCATGAGATACCTCCTAATATCGTGTAGGACCTCCTCTTGCAAGGCGTAGTACAGCAATTCGACGTGGCGTGAATTCAACAAGTCGTTGAATGTCTCCAGCAGAAATAATGAGCGATGCTGCCTATATAACCATCCATAAGTGCGGAAATATTGCCTGTGCAGGATTTTGTGCACAAACTGACGTCTCAAGTATGTTCCATTAACATTCGATGGGATTTGTGTCGAGCGACCTGTAAGGCCAAATCGTTCACCCGAATCGTCCAGAACGTTCTTCAAAACAATCACGAACAATTGTAGCCTGGTGACATGGCGCATTGATATCCATAAAATTTCCGTCGTTGTTTGAGAACATGAAGTCCATGAAAGGGTGGAAATGATTCAGCTGGATCGGAGCACCCACTCCAATTTCACGTAAACACAGCCTACATTATGGAGCTTGCCCAGTGGCTTGTTGACAACTTGTGTCGATAGCTTCGTGAGGTCTGCGCCATATTCAAACCCCTCTAACAGCGCTTACGAACTGAAATCTAGACACAGCTGCTCAGGCCACGGTTTCTAGCTGTCTAGGGACCAAGCGATATGGTCACGAGCCCAGGAGAGGAGCTGCACACGATGTCCTACAGCTTGCAAAGCCACTCGCGGCCGTCGTTTGATGCCATAGCCCATTAACGCCAAATTTTACCACACTGTCCTAACGGATACTTCGTTATACGTGCCACATTGATATCTGCGGTTATTTCAAGCAGTATTGCATGTGTATTAGCACTGATAACTCTGCGCAGACGCTGCTCCTCTCGGTAGTTAAGTGAAGGCCGTCGGCCACTGCGTTGTCCGTGGTGAGACGTAATGACTGAAACTGGCACATTCTTGACATTGTGGATCTCCGACGATCGAATTCCCTAACGATTTCTGAAATGAAATGTGCCACGCGTCTAGCTCGAAAGTCTGTTAACTCACGTCATGTGGCCATAATCATGTCGGAAATCTCTTCATATGAATCACCTGAGTACAAATGACAACTCCGCCAATGCACTGCCCTTTCATACCCTGTGCACGCGATACTACCGCCATTAGTATATCTGCATATGGCTATCTCATGGCTTCTGTCAGCTCAGTGTATATTTTCGATCAGTTAGATGCAGTGTCTCCTTTATTATTCAAGGGTTTCTACTAAGCTTCATCTTTTTACCTATTTCATCACTGCTGCCTTCATTATGCTATCTCTTAAAGCTATTCATTTGCCTTCAACTGTATTCTTTTCTCTTTCTTCAGTCAATCGCTGCGTAATACTCTCTCCAGTCCTTTCAGTTTATTCAGGTCCTACCTCTTTAACATCCTACACATTTTACAGTTGTTTCTATTTTAGTCTGCATTTAATAACCAAAAGATTGTGGCCAATGTCCTAATATACTGCTGGAAATATTTTGCAGTTTAAAATCTGGCTTTGGACTCTCTGTCTGACCATAATATAACATGAAGCCTTCCGGTGGCTTATTCAGTCGTCTTCCATGATTCTTAAGCCAAAAGTTGGCTTTTATTGAGCTATATTCTGTGTGGTGTCACCACCAGACACCACACTTGCTAGGTGGTAGCCTTTAAATCGGCCGCGGTCCGGTAGTATACGTCGGACCCGCGTGTCGCCACTGTCAGTGATTGCAGACCGAGCGCCACCACACGGCAGGTCTAAAGAGACTTCCTAGCACTCACCCCAGTTGTACAGCAGACTTAGCCAGAGATGGATCACTGACAAATACGCTCTCATTTGCCGATACGATAGTTAGCATAGCCTTCAGCTACGTCATTTGCTCGACGTAGCAAGGCGCCATTACCAGTTTATATTGAGATTGTTATTAATGTATCCTCAAGAGCGATATTCTCCAATTATGGATTAAAGTTAAGTATTCAAGCAACTACGTTCTTTATTTATTAGACTCAACTCCTTTAATTGTTCCAGACCTCACGCCAGTCTGCGTGAGCTTAAATGCGTGCATTTCGGCCTCCTCTAGCAACACGGTGTTGGCTCTTCTGCCAACACTTCATTCTGTACAAAACTCTACCATGTGGGTTCCTCTTTAATTTTTTCACTTAGTCTCTCTTCTCCTAATGTTTTTCCTTTTCTTCCATTTCCTCCTATAATGTTTCAGGCCCACATCGCAGTTAAATTTTCGTCACTCTTCAGAACTATCTGAATAATTTCTTTTGTCTTATGATATATCGTTTCTGTCTTTTCCACATCTGCGGAACTAGTAGGCATATGAAATTTTACTAGCGTGGTAGGTGTTAGTTTCGTGTCTGTGTTTGCTACGTTAAGGTGTTCTCTATGCTGTTCATAGGAGCTTACCCATATTCCCATTTTGCCTTTCGTTAGTACAGGTTCACGTGTATAACTTCGTTTTATTTTGTATTTGTAATATTGTAATACCAATCAATGGTCCAGTTATTTCTACCGTATCACTTCCCTAACCCCCACCATATTCAACCAATCCATGTTTCACCTCAAATAGTCTAGCCTGCCTACCAGTTTAATGGATCTAACATTTCATGTACAGTGAGGTCAGGAAAGCGTGAGGGTTCTTGGCCTCACTGTAAGCCACAATGTTGGAGCAGGATGATTGTTAGGGCAGCAGGTACGACGACCAGATAGTCGTACTTTGTCGAGTCATAAGAGCAGTGAGAAAACAGTAGCGTATTTACTCACGTCAATAAGTGTAGCAGCCGAGGCGCCGTCTTGCTGTGGTCAGGGTCGGGACAAAGGCACACAGCGGCAGCATACAGTTTTAATCTACTACTACCATTTTAGTGATCTGCTTCTGTGGGTGTGTTTCGTTTCTACATTTCCTTTCTACCCCTGCCCGCTTTTTTGGAAGGGCTGCCAGACCAGAGGCTATGAATCTCTAAAAATGTTCCTCCGAGTTGTCTCGAATGAGTCCGAGTTCTGCCATGTGTTTTGAGTGGCTATTTTAAGCATGATGCTTATACTAGAAATCTAACACTAAGGTAGGCCAGTATACCTCACCTACCTGACGCAAAACCTTCATATTTTCAAGGAATTGTTGTGCTCCAGTCCGCAACTTAACTGCTATCGGAGGTTCGGTTGTGAACAAACTGGTGTGTGTGTTGATGCGGTTGCTTTTGGTGTGATATCTAGAGGAAGAATCGTAAGAGGTTAGGAGTTGTGGCAACCTGCGGCACAAAACTGTGTGGTTGGTGTTGTGTTGCAAGGAGAGACAGCATTCATTCCCCCCTCAGGGGGACATGGCATACCCATCTCGAAGAAGACATGTCTCCGGAAGAGTGGAGGCATCCCAGGGTCAACTAGGCAGTCCCTGGGTCGGTTACACATTACAGTGGTGCCTGAACCCAGGCAGTATTGGGCAAAGAAGGTGGCTCGGATGAAGCCATGTGATAAGGGTTTGGCTCAGACGAGAACGGGAAGAGCAAACGTGAAAAATGAGAGACATGCAGAGTCATCTTCTGGGAAGCTTGAGCTGGCCGCCAGGAGCGGCAATGGAGATGCAGTGTCATTATCATAAGGATCGAAATGTTCGCAAAAGGTGGTGACAGGGCTAGGAGTGGGCTATGCTTGCATCGGATTAACTGTTTAACATGATGCAATCGACAATCTAGAAACACCACACATTCAGTTTCGGGCTGTCACGTATCTCTTCCATCACATTACGCGGATTGGTTGTGCCTATGTGCGAACATTGTGTTTGTTCGTCTTACCACACACGAGGAATGCTGCTTAGGTTGTTTAAGAAAATTTTCATTCTCTTCTAAACGGTGAAGAAGGTCGACAGCGAATTAAATACGTTGTGGCTAGTCGTCTAGCTGCAATTAGAGCAACAGTTACAGTCGGTATGGATAGATCTGTAAGCTTTTCCGAAGGATTTGATGCTCAGTCGCTTCACTGATTTGCAGCCCCTGCGACGCCCTCCGAACAGACTTCGGCAGTGAAAGTTGAAAAGCTAACCGCATCCGTTCGTCTTCACTCCTTCCTGATCGTCTAGAATAATGTTTTACATCCACGTTTCCTACCTGCGGCGTCTCGAAGTCCACAAGTGTTTGTGCCCCCTGTACTGTGTTTGGAAGTTCCATTGAAGCAGCTGGTCCGATATGGTCTGAAAAAAGGATTCCACACATTGAGCCTTTTCTTGAACCGCTGTCATTATGTTTCACTGAAGACAACTTGTAACACACGCAAACAAAAAGCTGTGAGTTTCTGTGCCACATAAGTCAAACTTTGTGTGAATAACTTAATTAGTATGAGATATACGACATATTGGAGCTGTAGCGTATAATTTGAGGCACCCTGTATTTCTGGACGTAATTGCGTTTGGTAGTGCAATTTTCATCAAGCTTTGGACGTCGCATATTGCCATTATTCGTTTGTTTGTTGTCACCCATGCTGAGTTTACAAATTTCTTGAAGGAACCATAAACACTTCTGGCTGAGGGTACAATTTGTGACTATAGTAGTCTGGTGTAGACAAGAGTGAGTCGCCATTTTGGTTGCAAAAATCTAAGACTTCAGCGGGTAAGTGTGACTGTCAATTAGCACCAAACAACGATATGTTCTTAGGAACATCGAACATGTGATACAAAATTATATATGTGTTTCAAGCAGTTAGTTTCTTTCATCCATTCTGATGGGTGTGCACTACCTTAGCACGCAGCAGGACGGCCTCTGATAAAATGGGTCTTGAAGTTAACCCTAGGAATATGAAAAATGGACTGCATTGACAGTTAAAGCCTTAGTGATAAGTGATTGTCTTCAACAGATGTCACGCGCCCTATTTAGCGTAACCCACTCAGAGCGACTATTCTTCAGGTCTTTGGACTGTAGTGAGTTCAGTTTCATCTACATACTAGATGTCACCAGGGGTCAATTTCAATGTTGTCAGAACATTGTTCAATTTGTTAAAAAAATCGTTGAAGCTACTACATCGTGACAAACTAGTTGAATGAAACGTTCGAATGGAGAGCGTTGGGTGTAATTTCAGGAATGCTAAAAACCAATCAGCTCCCACCATTTATATGTCAGTCCAACTTCGGGATATTTTACATTGAGGGGCAACTGCATAGGTGTAGGCAAACTGCCTTGCTGAAAGGCCGATATACATTATGTGACTAACTTTAGTAGGCCACTCTTCAAGCATGTTTCCCAGTTCAGGTTCAAATACCTGGAAAAATGAATTTGGCTTAGCTATGTATTTAAATAATCCTATGATAAATAAAGCTTTCGAAAATTATTAGCGAATTAGTTTTATAAATATATTACAGTACTTCCATTATATTTGATGTTTTTATTAAAAGAGCGAAAATGTTAAGTGCAACGTTACCAAGCAAAGAAATATGTTACCTGAAATCTTTTTGCGAAGCCAAATCTATCACAGAATTTTGTTGCTGTTTCAGAAGGTTCTAAATGTTTGAATTAGTTACAGTACCCACCCTCCTCCCTCCCCCAAAAATTTTTTTCTGCGAACATTAAACTCTTCGCTCGCTTCCTAAACTGATGTTTCATGCCGTTTATTTCTAACACAGCTCATCTCAATTTCTTCAGAAAGATTGCGTCTTTTAGTTTTCTTTCTACAGTTTCAAACTGTCCTAAAAACTAAACGGCAGAATTATAAAGAATAAATACATCACCATATTCGAAGATTTGATACTTGAAAATACATGTCCTGCAATGCCCCATAAGTATTACAATCTTTTTGGGTGAATACTTGAATATATGTTTTGGGTTTTGAAAGAAAAAAGTCAAACGTTGCGTGGATGTTAGCGGTTTAAAGTCTATGCAGGTGACAATCTGGTTACATAAAAATAGCATTGGATGTGATCTAGACTTTGATCTAGTGAGGTTATGGAGAGTAATTACTTACAATAAGCATCAGAGCAGGTTGGGCATGTGGGTGGAAGTGCCCCTGTTTAAGTGGACCATTGTGCCCTACAGCGATATTGGAATTATTTTAGTTCATTTACTAGAACGTTTCAAACATTTGTAGCCGTATATAGTGTCAAAATAATCCTTAATCAAATGACTGTAATCGTTGGGTTTGCTTGTTTAGTAGGAGGGTCGTCTTGGAGTACACAACAAGTGTCTGGAGCAAGGAAAATTTGCTTTTGCTAACAACATCACATAAGCTGCATGTCCTTCCTCGCTCAACTATCTAACTGCACTGATGCATTTACGGAAAGACGACTGTGTTATTGCCACTGACCTCCCTGGTCGATGGCATATTCCAACGGCAGTTTAACGAAATAATCGTGCCCCTGTGGCAATGCACCCAGATCTCAAAAATGTTTAAATGTGTGTGAAATCTTATGGGACTTAACTGCTAAGGTCATCAGTCCCTAAGCTTACGCACTACTTAACCTAAATTATCCTAAGGACAAACACACACACCCATGCCCGAGGAAGTAGTCGAACCTCCGCCGGGACCAACCGCACAGTCCATGACTGCAGCGCCTCAGACCGCACGCCTAATCCAGCGCGGCCACCCAGATCTCCCCAGATACAATACATCAAAGAGTTTGAAGACATATTGCTCTCATCACCAGGTTGGTGAAAGTTTGTGGTGTCCATTAAGTAAAACATAATAAAAGGACATTGGACTTTGAGTCCTCGTCTTGCACAAAGCCCTTCATTTCACACTCCATAGCAGCCCGTGTCCTCTTTTCCAGTTGTGGTTAGCAAGAGTCTCCACTTGACGTTTCTCCTGGTACCCGGAGGTAGATGTGAGCTGTTATATCTGAGGTATCACAGTGCATCAACAGTTTGTATTTATATTTCCATAGACAAATTTGGCCAACGTGTAACTATTACTTACATCGAATAATAAATACTTTTAACTATTTTTCTACATTGAAATAAATGCAGAAAGCTGTTTAAATCTTGTTATGTTGTAATTCATTTGCAAATTATGAACATCGTTGAATTTATTCTCGTGAATAGCTATTTCAAATTCTTCCAGCGAGGCAAGGTATCTTTCTTTCTTCTCCTGTACAAGATTTCCAAATCCGTATTCTACACCGTTTAAGTGGTGTCTTGTTTTGGAAGCTGTTTAAAACTTGTTATGTTGTAATTCATTTGCAAATTATGAACATCGTTGAATTTATTCTCGTGAATAGCTGTTTCAAATTCTTCCAGCGAGGCAAGGTTTCTTTCTTTCTTTCTTCTCCTGTACAAGATATCCAAATCCGTATTCTACACCGTTTAAGTGGTGTCTTGTTTTGGAGACAATTTTGACTACTGATGAATTGTCGTAATTCCTCAGCCTGAAAGCGTCTTTATATGTTTTGGCTTTTGTTGCGTGTAGCTGAATTGCATAAAGTACCATTAAAGTGGCTGAATGTAAATAATTATTACTGATCAAGTGTAACAACCTCTACCTCATAACCGAAAAATAAATAAAATTCAAGTTTTAGTTATTGTCCTATTGACACATGGCACGGATGCAGGGCAACAGGCTAATTCCATAGTCTAGATTTTTGGAAAGCATTTGGCACGTTGCCCCACTGCAGATTGTTAACGGAGGTCCGAGCATAGAGTTTATGTTCCCACGTATGTGAGGGGCTCAAAGACTTCTTAAATAATAGAACTTAGTTCTTGGTGCTCGACGGCGAATGTTCATCGGAGACTAGAGTGCACCTGGTAAGTGTGCCAGGACTGCTGTTATTCTCTATATACAGCGTTGGACAAATGAAAGCGGCCCAGAGAACAGAGTTTCAGGGTACAATGAAACACAGCAGAGGAAAGGAAATACAGTACTAACTTGACTATAATAGATGTAGAAAGTGATCGCCATTCACCTCTTGGCACTTTTGTGAAGTGCCGGAATCGCTGTAGTCTCATCCTAAACGTTCTGTTGTAGTTCTTGAAGACTATGCGGGTTGTTGCGATACAACTTAGTCTTGAGGGACTCCCACACAAAATAATCGCACACTGGCAGATCAGGTGACCTGGGCGGCCAGCCGGGGCCGCTACCAGACTAACCTCTGCTAACAACGCTGTCAGGCGTGGAGATTGTATAAATGTGGTCCTAGGTATCGTGAAGAGAGCCCCAGCGAGTGTGACAGGGCCCCTTTTATTGTCTGTGTACATAAATGACCTGACTGACAGAGTGAGTGGCAATTTACGGCTCTTTGCTGATGACGCTACGGTGTGCAGGAAGGTGTCGTTGTTGAGAAACGGCAAATTTAGACAACCAGCACTTGAGGCCGACTGCAGAGCGATTCTACTGACGCCAATGTACACTATGTGATCAAAAGTATCCAGACACCCTCAAAAACATACGTTTTTCATATTAGGTGGATTGTGCTGCCGCCTACTGCCAGGTACTCCAGATCATCGACCTCATTAGTCGTTAGAGATCGTGAGAGAGCAGAATGGGGCGCTCCGCGGAACTCAAGGACATCGAACATGGTCAGGTGATTGGATGTCACTTGTGCCATACGTCTGTACGCGAGATTTCGACAGTCCTAAACATCCCTAGTTCCACTGCGCCCGATGTGATACTGAAGTGGAAACGTGAAGGGACACGAACAGCACAAAAACGTACAGGCCGAACTAGTCTGTTGACTGACAGAGACCGCCGAAAGTTGAAGAGGGTCGTTATGTGTAATAGGCAGACATCTATCCAGACCATCACACAGGAATTCCAGACTGCATCAGGATCCATTGCAAGTATTATGACAGTCAGGGAGGTAAGAAAATTTGGATTTCATGGCCGAGCGCCAGCTCATAAGCTACACACCACTCCGGTAAATGCCAAACGACGCCTCGCTTAGTGTAAGGAGCGTAAACGTTGGTCTATTGGACAGTGGAAAACCGTTATGTGGAGTGACGAATCAAGGTATACACTGTGGCGATCCGATGGCAGGGTGTGGGTATGGCGAATGCTTGGTGAACGTCATCTGCCAGCGTGTGTAGTGCCAACAGTAAAATTCGGAGGCGGTGGTGTTATGGCGTGATCGTGTTTTTCATGGAGGGGGCTTGCACCCTTTGTTGTTTTGCGTGGTAATATCACAGCACGGGCCTACATTGATGTTTTAAGCACCTTCTTGGTTCCTACTGTTGAAGAGCAATTCGGGGATGGCGATTGCATCTTTCAACACGATCGAGCATCTGTTCACAGTGCACGGCCTGTGGCGGAGTAGTTACACGACAATACCATCCCTGTAACGGTCTGACCTGCACAGAGTCCTGACCAGAATCCTATAGAACACATTTGGGATGTTTTGGAACGCCGACTTCGTGCCAGGCCTCACTGACTGACATCGATACCTCTCCTCAGTGCAGCACTCGGTGAAGGATGGGCTGCCATTCCCCCAGAAACCTTCCAGTACTTGACTGAACGTATACCTGAGAGAGTGGAAGCTGTCATCAATGCTAAGGATGGGCCAACACCATACTGAATTCCAGCATTATGGATAGAAGGCGCCACGGACTTGTTAGTGTACGGATGCTTTTGATCACATAGTGTACGTTTCCGGTAAGGACCAAGGAGATAAGATGCTTAGAATTAGGGTCCATATGGATGGTGTTAGACAGCTGTTTTTCCGTCGCTCTGTTTGCGAGTGGAATAGGAGAGGAAATGACTAGTGGCGATACAAGGTACCTTCCGCCATGCACCTACGGTGGTCTACGGAGTATGCCATATGTAGATTTTATCGTCTCCTTGTAAGTCTTAGTCACCATCCCCAAGGAATTTAGTATAAAATGGCATCTCAGGCCTCCATCATGCCTCCACTTGATATCCTCATAATTATTCTCATAATTATTGATTCAGATGTGCTCTTTGCCATCAGTTGAACGAACGGTTTTTTTTATTTAGTTACCAGTCTTCTGACAGGTCTGATGCGGCCCGCCACGAATTCATTTCCAGTGCCAACATCTCCATCTCGGTCTGGCACTTGCAGCCTAGGTCACCAATTATTTGCTAGATGTATTAGAGTCTCTGTCTTCCTCTACAGTTTTTACGCTCTACAGCATCCTCTAGTATCATGGAAGATATTCCTCGATGTCTTAACAGATGTCCTACCATCCTGTCCCTTCTTCTTAACAGTGATTTCTAAATATTCTTTTCCTCATCGATTCTGCGGAGAACCTCCTCATTCCTTATCTCATCAGTCCACCTAACCTTAAACATTCTTCTGTAGCACCACATCTCAAATGTTTTCATTCTCTTCTTTTCTGGTTTCCCCACACTCCATGTTTCACTACCATATAATGCTGTGTTCCAAACGTACATTCCCAGAAATTACTTCATCAAATGAAGGCCTATGTCTGATACTAGCAGATTTTTCTTGGCCAAGAATGCACTTTTCCCCAGTGCTAGTCTGCTTTTGATGTCCTCCTTGTTCCATCCGTCATTGGTTATTTTGCTACCTAATAGCAGAATTCCTTAACTTCACCTACTTCGTGATCATCAATCCCGATTGTAAGTTTCTCCCTGTTATAATTTCCGCCACTTCTCATTTCTTTCATCTTTCTTCGATTTACTCTCAATACATATTTTGTACTCATTACACTGTTCATTCAGTATAGCAGATGCTGTAATTCTTCTTCACTTTCACTGAGGATAAAAATGTGATCAACTAATCCTGTTACTGATGTCCTTGCACCTTAAATTTTAATCACACTCTTGAACTTTTCCGTCATTCCTTCTTCGATGTATAGATTGAATAGTAGGAACGAGGATTACATCCCTGGCTTACACCTTTTTTGACCCGAGCACTTCTTTCTTGATTTTCCACTCTTATTGTTCGCTCGTGGTTCTTGTACATATTGTAAATACCCGTCTTTCCCTATAGCAGACCCCTATTTTTCTCAGAATATCGAACATCTTGCACCATTTGACATTGTTGAACGCTTTCTCCGGCACTATATGTCGTAGGAAGGGGTCTTTTTTTTAGTCTTGCTTCCATTATCAGCCTCAACACCAGAACTGCCTCTCTGCGCCTTTAGCATTCGTAAAGCCAAACTTACCGTCATCTGACATATCTTCAGTTTTATTTTCCAAACTTTAGTGTATTATCCTTCGATGCAGTAACTGTTAAACTGATTGTACGATAATTCTCGCAATTGTCGGCTCTTGAAATCTGTGGAATTGTGTGGATGATGTTTTTCCGAAAGTCCGATGGAATATTACCAGTCTCACATCTTCTACACACCAACGTGAACAGTCATTTTGATGCCGCTTTCCTCAACGATCTTAGAAAGTCTGATGGAATATTATCTATCTTTTTTGCCTTATCTGATTTTAAGTCTTCCAAAGCTCTTTTAAATTCTCATTCTAATACTGGACCATCTGTCTCTTCTACATCGATTCTTGATTCTTCTTCTATCACGTCATCAGACAAGCCTTCCCTCTCATAGATGCCTTCGATGTACTCTTTCCAGCTATCCGCTCTCTCCTCTGCATTTAACAGTGGAATTCCTTCCGACTCATTTGTTTCTCGATTTTTTCAGATTTTTCAGGCAGTCATTTCGTTAGCTTCTTTGCACTTCCTATTTATTTTTTTCCTAAGTGACTTGTATTCGTGTATTCCTGAATTTGCCTGACCAGTTTTGTACTTCCTTCTTTCATAGATTGAGAACTTCAAGAGCATCTCTTCATTTCTTAGTAGTTCCGTGTTCCACTTCCTCCTGGGTTCGCCTTGCAATATAGTATCTAATTTCGTAATATCTGCCTGAACATGATGGAATCTGACATCTTCCCTTATCTCCCCGCCTTTTCCAAGTATAACACGTCCTACTGTGATTCTTGAGCAGGGTATTCGCTGTTACTAGCTGCAATTTATTGTAGAACTCAAGTAATCTTTCTCCTCAGTCGTTTCTAGTACCAAGCCCATATTCTCCCGTAACCCTTTCTTCTACTGCTTCCCTTACACCAGCATTCCAATGCCCCAGTACTATTAGATTTTAATCTCCATTTATGCACTGATGTCCTATTTAATATCCTCATATCTTTCTTTACCTTTTCATCTTCAGCTTGCGACTTCGACATGTATACCTGAACTATCGTTGTCGGTGTTAGTTTGCTGTCGATTCCGATAAGAACAATACTATCACTGCACGATTCACAATAAATCACTCTCTGCCCTAACTTCCTATTCATAACAAGTCCTACTCCCGTTATATAGTTTTCTGCTGCTGATAATATTACCCTATGCCCATCTGACCAGAAATCCTTTCACTTCATGACCCTCACTATATCTAGATTGAGCCTTAGCATCTTCCTTTTCAGATTTTATAGTTTCCCTATCACGTTCAAACTCCTGTTATTCCACTCTCCGACTCGTAGAACGCTATTCTTTCGTTGATTACTCAATCTTTTTCTTATGGTCATCTCCCTCTTGCCAGTCCTCTCCCGGAGATCCGAATGAGGGACTTGTCAGGAATCTTTTGCCGATGGAAAGATCATCATGACACTTTACATGTCCTGTGGATACACATTATGTGTCTTTAACGTAGTGGTTTCCATTGCCTTCTGCATCCTCATGCCGTTGATCATCGCTAATTCTGCCGCCTTTAGGGGCATTTTACCACCCCAAGGACAACAAAAAATGGTTCAAATGGCTCTGAGCACTATGGGACTCAACTGCTGTGGTCATAAGTCCCCTAGAACTTAGAACTACTTAAACCTAACTAACCTAAGGACGGCACACAACACCCAGCCATCACGAGGCAGAGAAAATCCCTGACCCCGCCGGGAATCGAACCCGGGAACCCGGGCGTGGGAAGCGAGAACGCTACCGCACGACCACGAGATGCGGGCCTAAGGACAACAGACTACCCTGAACCTCTGCCCGCTCTTCCGCCCTCTTTGACAAAGCCGTTGGAAGAATGAGGCTGACTTCTGATGCTGGAAGTGTTCGGTCGCCATTGCTGATGATTTGTAATAAAAATTAAGCTGCGGTAGCGGGGTTCAAACCCGGATTCGAGGACGTCTTGATTACTAATCAAAAACGCTATCCCTAGACCTCGTGTGCCGCCCTAACAGTGTTTATTAAGTTCTTCATAATCCAAATTTTTGCTAGTATCTACATTGATGACAGGAGGAACAGCATTTTTTGACGTATGATCTTTTTCCGCTAACTTCCATCTAAAACAATTGATATATATATGGTTTTCATTTATTTGAATATTTGGCGTCAATGGCAGCAGCTTTTATAGGACGACTGTATAGTCTCCTGCCACAACCAGTCACGCCATAGATCATTTCTTTCAGTTTCACTTCAGAGTATTTGTCTATTTTAGTAGGTGGAGCTGAAAGATTCATTATGGCACAAAGTGTTTGAGCCGATGTATATTCTTTACCAATAGTTTCCCGATGTCACTCTCAAACATATTACTACTGCACTTTTTAGAAGTCCAGAAGAGGTCCCATTACGAAAACTTGCATCAACAATAGCAGCGTTGCAGGGAAGTTCAAAATTGATGTTGTTATTTTCATGTCAATACAATCCCCCCCCCCAAAAAAAAATATCATCATACAAACAATACTTGACATACTCACTAAACACGGGAAGGTCCACTAAAAGGAATTATTCATTAGAATTTCCATCTTTATCTTCTCTTACTTCGCTTGGTAACTTTTTTTTTTATACAGCTTAGTAGGTGTGTCTCCTCACTTTCCATCTCCACAAACGTTAGAACTTTCACTGTGAGCAGCAGGTAACGACGTAGTCACATAGTAGGTCTTCGTCACTGAGCACTAAAAGTAACAACAATAAAATTAAGAAACTCAGAACGAGGCGCAAACGAAATTTAAAAACTGACTTGTGACGAAAGTGATCGCTGTGACTATACTACCAACTGAAAAATGAGACATCCTGTAGAGATCTCTATAGCAGAAATCATGCTAGAAGGATTGGGTACACAACTTTAATTCTGTCAGATTAGAGTTCTGCACTACCAATGTTGTCAACAACACCAGCAGTTACTTGGTATATCAATAACAGAGCAAATGGCAGAATTACTCATTCGTAATAAAAAGACAATTATGGTGTGGTTGAAGGGGCGGAATAGTCGTGATGATCTGAATACCAACACATCACAAGTTAGGTAACATTTCTTAGAGCACATACGATTTTATAATTGAAAAAAATCTAAATAGTATTCCTTAACCAGTCTTGAACCATTTTAAGAGGAAAAGTCCAAATCATTTTACTGATACAAAAAGCTGAAAATGTGGCCTTTCACTAGATTTATGATGCCTTATCACCGTTCATCCCGTTGTGTATTTTCATTATCCACGCCTTTAGTCGTGCTCCAGCTATCTGTATAAAGGCGCTTTGCATTTCTTACAATTTCCGTCAACAATTTTGTGTTCCGTTTTGAATCCATTTAGAGCACAGGTGTTCGTACATACAGATCCATTATTGTATTCCGAAAACCCACAGAGACACTATGGTAATAATTATCATAAAATAACGTATGCCAGTTGGGGAAGCTTCTTCAAGAACAAATATTTCTCCATTAGTCCACGTATCCTAAGAAACATTGTATCTTATTGAACGGTGCTCGTTTTTTACTTATTTGGAGCCACTGCATTGTCTTGTGGTTGAGTTTCGTCTATACCACCTCATCATTATCTGAGAGGACGTGTTTTCGATTTTGCTTGAATTCTGAAATTATGCTTAGACCGACTGAATGTATGTGCACGTGTGTGTACGAGAGGCAGAGGTGGGCGGGGGGTGGGGGGTGGGGGGTGGGCAGTGGGGGGGTGGGGGTGAAACTAGTTGTAATGTGAGGCAAGCATTATGCGGAAGGATACACATAGCGATATTTTTATTGTAGTGCCTTTCTTGATACTGCGTGCTGTGATTGGTGTTTCAAGTTTTGCGAACACTTTCTCAACACTGGGAGCTGGACGGAGGTACGTTAATTGTGTTAGATTGTAAGAAAAATGGCTTACTTCCACTATACTTGGCTGTTGACAGTGTCATGATCTGTAGCGATGTCCAACCGTTCCAGGCTCTGTTCCTCGTGGCCTTCATCGGGGTATGCAATACTGCTGTGTCAAAGTATCCTTAACTGCGAAACTTCCTGTCAGATTAAAACTGTGTGCCGGACCGAGACTCGAACTCGGCACCTTTGCCTTTCGCGGGCAAGTGCTCTACCAACTGAGCTCGCCAAGCACGACTCACGCCCCGTCCTCACAGCTCTACTTCCACCAGTACCTCGTATCCTACTTTCCAAACTTCATAGAAGCTCTCCTGCGAACCTTGCAGAAGTAGCACTCCTGGAAGAAAGGATATTGCGGAGACATGGCTTAGCCACAGCCTAGGGGATGTTTCCAGAATGAAATTTCCACTCTGTAGCGGACTGTGCGCTGATACGAAATTTCCTGGCAGATTAAAACTGTGCGCCGTGCCGAGACTCGAACTCTGGTTCGCAGGAGAGCTTCTGTGAAGTTTGGAAAGTACGAGACGAGGTCCTGGCGGAAGTAGAGCTGTGAGGACGGGGCGTGAGTCGTGCATGGCTCAGTTGGTAGAACACTTGCCCGCGAAAGGCAGAGGTCCTGAGTTCGAGTCTCGGTCGGCACACAGTTTTAATCTGCCAGGAAGTTTCGTATCAGTGCACACTCCGCTCCTGAATGAAAATTTCATTCTGTATCCTGCAGTCTTCACTCCTGCTCCGATATTTCCCTAAATGAAGCGAGCGATCTACGAAGGTACAACACGAGATCATGTCTGACGTCAGTCATGGCAATTATTCTTTTCCATTACGTTAAGTATCTTTCCGCTGCACCTTTGTGTTTTCCGACGGCGTGTGTGTATTTCACTTGTTAGTATGAAAAAATGAACAAAATAATCCATGAGATGAAGGAATTCTACATTTGCATCCACACGTATGTCTGCAAGTTGCTGTACACTGCATGGTGGACGGTGCTTTGGCCTAACAGTAAGGATTTTTTAGCCTGTGGGATTTGCTTGGAGCACTCTGAAATATACCAGGAGATAACAGTTAACTAGCAAATATTCATCTTCATTTCTCGCCGGCCTCCGATCCAGTAGCAGCTGCGAGTATCTGCTCCACCAAAATTTGCTGCAACGTGCTGAGTTACTGCCAATGTACCATTAATAGAAAATTTAGGGATTATAATCAAAAACTTGCTGGTGTATACCGACTGGCCTTACCAAGTTACGCATTAATTTGTTCCTCTCACATTGCAAGATAAAACATTACACGGCTTTTAGTATTGAAATGTGTAGAATATATTTCGACAATGCATTTTATGAAGTTCCTAATATCATGGATATTATTAGTTGGAAAATGTGCCTCACATTTGCATGAGTATTCCGTAAATACTAACAAAAAGCTAGTTTCACTTCTTCTAAAAGGTGTTCCGGAAATACAAAACCAGAATTGTCACGTTTGACGTTCAAATATCAATTAGTAATAGCCACACTAGCGCAGAGATATTTGTGTGCTTGCTAAGATCGAAACAAAATTAATGTCAGAATGTGAGTCAGTATAATAAATTGAGTTCTAAAATGATCAGACAACTGAAATAAGATTAATAAAAAATTTATATAAGCCAATAATCTGGCAGCCTGACACCTGAGGTTATCACTTCATGTAGTGCTTATCCTAAGGATGATATAGAGGTTCGTCTCAACTCTCATCTCTTATTTTGACGATCCGTACGAAAGTTACACGAGAGAGGCAGCATAATGGTTGCACAATGTAATTCGAATACAAGTTTTGCAAACTAGCCAAAGGGATTTATGAGGACAACTAGGCTACTGACAGTATCATGATTTGTAATGATGTCCCAATGTTCCAGGCTCTGTTCCTTTCTTCTAGAAATCACCATTTAAGTTACCTGAACATTGCCGTTACTTTTCTGTACGGGCTGTTCTGGTCTGTTGTGAAACCTGGCAACATCAGAATTCGTGGTCTACTGTCGCATCTACCTCTAAGGATTACAAATGACGTAACATTCACTATGTTTACACGCTGAAAAACTGGATTTCGTAAACCGATTTCTCAATACTGCTTTCGCTTGGACATGTAACATTCAAAAATCGATTCTGGAAATTCCGGTGTAGCTGCCGTTTTTCCACTTCCACGATCAGTTCGCTGCCATCTAAACGCATAACCGATTTTGAAACCTGACTGGCTGGTCAGGTTGTCTTGTTTTCAAAAATTTTCGGCTTATATGGACGAAGTGACTTTTTACACACTCAAGTCTTAGATCGAGCATGAGGTTGTCTACTTCCAATATTTGAACGAAGAGAAATAGTGATTGTGCTGACTAATTCAGAAACTGGAACAGTTGTTTTCCAGACGTCATATCTTACTGGGCCAGGAAACCCGCTTCAGGCTTTAACGTGTAAACACAACAGCAAAAAATGGTTTCCGGAATTCTGTGTTCGTCTTCCGGATGACGTGTCGCGCGTATGCGTAGAAAACTCTAGAATTGGTTTCACTTTAGGGCGGCTTTCCTTAAACATTCTCCGCGCTTCGTGAAAGCTTTGACGACAAACATGCAACATCTTTACACATATTACTTCGTATGTATGTAAGTGATGCGCGGTTAAAGGCGCTGCAGTCTGGAACCGCAGGACCGCTACGGTCGCAGGTTCGAATCCTGCCTCGGGCATGGATGTTTGTGATGTCCTTAGGTTAGTTAGGTTTAACTAGTTCTAAGTTCTAGGGGACTAATGACCTCAGCAGTTGAGTCCCATAGTGCTCGGAGCCATTTTTGTAAGTGATGCCAGGGTAGAGTCGCTAGTTAATTAACGCAATACTACATGAGAAGAGAGATTTCACCTAGAAATACATTTATAGTGTGGAGCTTTTACAACTGTTCACAGAATTATAAATGTATTTGTATTTTGTTTGCGAAATAAAAGTAGAGTACTACTTAGTCGTGAGACCTGACACGAACGCGAACGCCATCAGCCGGCGAACGTGAGAAACAGAGGTGAACTTGCTGCATCTGACGTACAATCCTTCGTCAGATGTCGCAGCCGCCGCTAGTATAACAGGCAGCGCCTCAAAGTGTCTACGAATATTCATTGTCAGCTCAGGACTACAAAGTTGCTAAATCTCATCAGATGCGACGTCTTTTTCACAATTCGCGACAGAGAGTAGAAATGTCTCAGTTCGAGTTGTCAAATCGGCTTAGCCGGCCGGTGTGGCCGAGCGGTTCTAGGCGCTTCAGTCTGGAACCACGCGACAGCTACGGTCGCAGGTTCGAATCCTGCCTCAGGCATGGATGTGTGTGATGTCCTTAGGTTAGTTAGGTTTAAGTAGTTCTAAGTTCTAGGGGACTGATGACGTCAGATGTTAGATCCCATAGTGCTCAGAGCCAAATCGACCTGAGGAGATTTCCGGTCAACTCGCATTACGTGTAACTAACACGAGTTTTTTTAAAATTTTGGTTTTGGGTTACAATGACCATGCAGCCAACAACGCCTATAAAATGCCAAAGAAACATAATCGAAAAAATGCGAAAACCACGAAATTACGAAGTTACCATACGAACACACTCTTAAAGTCAAATGACATTGTAGCAGAATTACAAACAGAACTATACAGCAACATTATGACAAAGAGCCATTACTCTTATAGTAAAAGAAAAGCATGAAAAGGCAAACACCGTGTAACAAACAGTAAGTACAATAGCTGAAGAAGAAGACTGCAAATAACATCATATAACGAAATGAAAAATGTAGCGTACTGACATGTAATTAAAGTAAAATTAAAACCCAAAATGGCAGATGTAATGCAACCAAGGTTTTTTTTTTTAAAAAAAAATATGTAAAAATCTGCCAACCGGTTGCATAGGTTTTCTATATACCTTGACCAGGTTTCGTCACCTCTAACGGTGACTTCATCAGAAGGTAAGGTGTAGGATCTTCTTTCTGACGTCTTTGTACTTTGAGACAGCCTTTGATACATGGGCGGGTAAGGCTGACGTTTGCAGCAACCGTATACAGAAATTTGAAAAATATGTAAAAATCTACCAACCGGTTACCTTCTGATGAAGTCACCCTTAGAGGTGACGAAACCTGGTCAAGGTATATAGAAAACCTATGCAACCGGTTGGCAGATTTTTACATATTTTTCAAATTTGTGTATGCAGTTGCTGCAAAAGTCAGCCATGTTCAAAATTATACAACCAACGGTATCTACAGTAGTGCCAGTAGAACAGTGACACAAAATGCACAAGAGAGCAATAATGAAAATTTAATGTACAAGTACGCAAATAAAAAAACAAAATTACGCACCCATTTACGAACGGGGCTGATGCCATGTGTAAATGAAGACCTCGGCAACTCATAAATTTGAATGTTGGTAGCTTTCAAGCAGTCTGTGAACAAGTTATATTTATCAAAACTGTAGAGTAAAATAGGAATTCTGGTGGGGAGGGGGTAACTTCTCGCAACTAATTTCTTAAACAAGTCTGACTGTGCAGTCGTGTACTTGGAACGCGCCAATATGATGTTGTTAAGATCTGCTACTGCCGTTGTTTCCTTATCACAGTGTCCAGATGTGGTAATCTTCAACGATATGCGTGTGGGAGGTAACATCCGGGTCCTAGCCTTACGCGAACGATAGCAGCTAAATAGCGTGTACTAAGTTGATATGCGTGTGGGAGGTAACATCCGGGTCCTAGCCTTACGCGAACGATAGCAGCTAAATAGCGTTTACTAAGTTGCACGGTGGCAAACCATCATCGAGAAGAGATGGTCTGCTCTGTGTCTGTCTGGTAGCGTCACAGCAACTCAGAATATATAAAAGTTTTGAGTATAAAGTGGCTGAGGGAAACGATGACGAAACTGTAGCTCTACACCATTCATGCTCCTCGAGCCGTCTATTTGCCTACCTTAAGATAGTCCGATCGTCGTCAGGATGCTTACAGCAGATTCCATGTGTGTGTATTTTCGAATTGCGGCCCTTATCACGGCAAGACGAGGCACATGACGAGGCATTTGGCTTAAATCGTCCGATCACCATACAAATCTTGCAGCAAATTAAAATTGTCTCACAAGTGTATTGTCAAGTTTCAGACTGTAGTGTGGCATATGGCTACCTTAAGATCGTCAGATCGTCGACAAACCAATACAGAAAATTGCGGGTGTACCACCAGTTTCAAAATTTCATGTCAAAAGACACGAAATTGCACCCTGCAGCGCCTGCTCGCGGTAAGCCATTTGGCTTCTATAGTATATAGCAATTACGAACTGCTCTAACGAAAGAAAAATTGAATAATATTGCAATCGGTAGAACATATTGCTTTGACACCAGATACTTGGATGTCGGACAGTAAAAAAAGTGTTTCCAGTTTGCTCGCCGATGTCACATACGGTAATGTACAAATTTGCAATCAAATCGGTTCGTAAACCGCGGAGACGCTAACGAGAGATATGAACGCTACTAGAATTTTTCTATAAACTCGGGTTTTGTTCCCGTATCTTGTGAGACGTTACAAACCATGCGGACTTGAACGTGGTAAATGACGCCGAACGTTAATTTAGCTTTCCCTAACAACTCGGATTGAACGAGGTTAGGATCAAGTCTATTAATGAAACGGGCTAACTTGGGTTGAGATTATTACGGACGAGGTTGAACATCTGACATTTGGACATCAGAAAGTAACAAATGTTTTATTAGTGTGACCTGCTATTTTAAAGAAGAAACAAAACTGCAATCAATAGTGAGTTTTACTTCAGGAATGCAAGATAATCACACAGCTCAAATTACAGCAAATGTTATTTGACAAATATTGGAAGGCTGGCAGATAAACTAAAAAATAGTAACTACAGTTGTAGACAACGCAGCTTCGATGAAAAACATTGTTAGCGAAATTTGAAATAAGCGAAATCATTTCTGTGGCACTCACATTCTCGATTTTGCATTCAAAGACTGTATAGAAATAGACAGGCTTGATTTAGGAGACGGTATCAGTTACTGCAAGTATTAAGTGAACAGCTTGCTGTTGTTTCATATTTTAAATATAGCACAAGATCTTCTTATGACTTTGTCCTCATATAGGAAAGTAAGATGTTCGCACCCGTTGGAACAGCACATTTTACATGCTCGATAGCCTACTAACACTTAGGGTTCCACTTTCTACAACTTTACCGAAACTGCAATCAACTCAAGCGAATTTGAAATCACAGGAGTGCTTATTGATTGAAGACGTGGTTGTCTTATGTCCGTTTGACAAGGTGAATGCAATTTTATCAGGGGTAAAATATCCTTCGCTATTATCTTTTATGCTGCTTGTATTCGGCCTACAAAATGTCATAAACAGCAAAACCTCAATAACAGAGATAGGCAAATACTTACAAAGAGAAAGGGCCAGTGTAATAGAAAGGCAAATTGGGGTTACGAGACTTAATATAACAGCAACAAAAGCTACCTTTCTTGAACCTTGATTTAAAAAAGAAGCTTTCAGTTGAGAAAAGTAACGCAAACAATGCACAAATGTGGGTAATCAATGAACTAAAGAACTATTTATCAGTGCAGACGGTGGATTCACAGACCAACCTTACAAGTCTCTCGCTTTCGCCGCTCCTTCTACTTCTACCGTACCACTGAATTGTCGGGCGGTCCAATTCCACTACATTTGATACAGCTGACGCGATGATAAAACTATACACTGAATTACCTTATATGGACAGGAAATAAGATACCCTCCAGGACTGGAGTGAAAAAATCTCTATTTCCGACGCTATTTAAGATTGCGCATAAATATCTCTGCACACCGGCGTCTTCAGTGCCACCTGAAAGACCATTTTCAAAACCAAGTATTTTGTGTAATGATCAAAAGAGCCGACTAGGGCCCACTAAACTTAATGAAGCTCTTTTTCTTAATACACTGCATTAAAATTATTTTTTATTTTATAATGAATTAATATAGTAATTTTTGATAACTATAAAGAAATAATTATACTACAGCATGCGTGATTTGCTCTTATACTTACTTTGTCTTAAATACAGTTCTTACTCTTACAGTCTGTATTTTTTGTTGTTTTAATTATCGGTTAATATAATTCTGTGCACTTGCTAAAGGTCATGGTACCATATATGCAATTACACCTTGCATGTAATGCATAATATCTTGTTTATAACTATTCTCATTTCTTCAGTATTACATACAATTTGTTGGTTATTAAAGAACGTTTACTTAAACCTTATTTTGAGAACATACAATTCGACATTTTTAGTCGATTAAAATCTATTATTCTCCAAAATGTGAATATTCTATTTGTTACCCAAGACATAATTTTAATAATCATTGTTCAGTACTAAGTAAAACAAAATCATAGGTTGATGAGTGAATATATACATTACGTTTACATGCAACACATCATCCAGGAGATGAAAACGGAATTTAGGGAACAGTTTTATGCTGCCGTTTTTACTTGTTAAGGTCTGAAATGGATTTGCTATTCCTGTTAAATATGGCGTCTGGAAAACAGCTGTTCCATTTTCTGATTTAGTCAAACTTACTTGACTCAATTCCTTTGACCCCTACGGGGGTATAAGGCATATATGAAAACTCGCCATCCATCTCTGCCTTTAGTCATTTCTCTCAATTCCGCCCAGGTGTTGCCAGCACTCCTTGCTTCCCCTTCCACCGTCCTCTCCCATGTACCTTTAGGCCTGCCTCTCTTATTTATTCCTTGGGGAATCCATTCCAATCCCTTCTTTTCGACTGCTCGATCTGGCGTTGTCAATGTTTGCCCCAGCCATCCCCACTTTCTCTCACATATCTGTTCATCTAAAGGTTTCTGGCTTGTTTACTGCAAAAATCCTCATTAGTTTTTTCTCTGGTCGTCAGATGTTCATGATGCACAGGAGATATCTACTTATGAAGCTCCGTAACTAAAAATTCTAGTTTTGCACACTATATTTCTGTTTCTCCATATTGGACACAGATGTATGAAGCCAGAATTTGTCTCCTTTATGCTGTTCTTCAGATCTTCTCCGTCTCCACCATCTTCCGTCACCACATTACCCAGATACACGAATGGACTGACAGTCTCCAGTTGTTGCTCGCCCACAAGCAGCGGCACTTCCGTGTTCTTAGAATTTATTCTTGTTTTCTTTGTTTCACCTATGCTTATCCTGAGCCCAATAATTTCTGCTTCTTTTTCCAGTGAGTTTAATTTAGCTTTCATATATGGCAGCGTTTGAACTGATAAAACAATGTCGTCTGCGAAATCCAAATCCTCCAGACGTTCATGGATCTCCCATTCGATTCCTCGTCTCCTGCTCGCTGTCACTCTTCTCGTAACTGAGCCAAGGACACGTAGAAAGAGAGTATGTGACAGAATACAACCCTGCCCAATTCCGACTGTTGCTTCTGTTGGATCTGTGCGATTTACCACAACATTTGTAGCCATTATAGAGATCTTTGGTGATGTTTAGAATCTTTTATGGTATACCATACTTTCGTAACACCTGCCACAGCACTTGACGTGGAAGACCTTTTCAAAATCGATTAGTGCCAGGTACATGGTTGCCTGAAATTCTTTGCTTTGCTCTAAGATGATCGTAAGAGCATAAATAAGATCAATGCAACTGCGTTGTGCTCGAAAACCTGCCTGTTCTTCGAGCAGTCGATTTTAAACTGGATATTTAATCCTATTTAAGATAACTCTGGTGAGGAGCTTACTGGGCACTCACAGCAGTTTAATACCGTGCCGGTTGTTATAATGCGACAAATTTCCTTTTTTTGAGAGCTTTACCACCAATTTTCTCTTCGAGCCAAATACGCTTCAGCGAGGGATGGAGCATTATAACGCTACTTTCGATATCGGTTTTTAACAGCTCCGGTGCTATATTGTCTAGTCCTGGAGCCCTTGCATATTTTACTCTTTCTCAAACCACCCCTAGTTTCGCCTATTGTGGGTCACTGTACACTTATATCTTGATCTGCTTCGACCTGCTCTGGACTGCAACTCATCTGTTCCACTTGGTTTTTGTTACAATTTAACAATTCCATGAAACGTTCCTCCCATCTCTGTAGCTATGCCTCTTGGTTTGTAATCATCTTCACATCCTTGCTCTTAACTGGTCCTTCACGTCTAAAGGTCTTCATTGAGAGTCGTTTAGTGATATTGTACAGCTTCTTTATATTTCCCTGTCTAGCTGCTTCTTCTTCTAACTGTGCTTGCTCATCCATCCATTTCATTTTATCGCGCTTTATCCTCATTTTCACACTTTTGTTTGCATCTGTGTATTCTTTATGCGCTTCCATATTCTGCGCTCTTGCTTTATAAAAATTTAACCTTTGTTTTAGATCTTACCTCGAGCTAATTTCATTCTATATGTGTCATAAGTGATCCGATCTTTCCTTTGATGTGTCTTAAATCCTAATATGTTCTCTCCAACTTCTAGATAGCCCTCTATAGTACTTGCCAAACTATTTCAATTCCTTCCTGCATGAAGTTTTCGTCGGAGAGTACCTGGAATCTATTTTGTAGCTCAGACGCAAATCTTTTTTCTTGTGTATTGGATTTCTAAACTTGCCACATCTGTTTTATTGCTGTGATTGAGCTTGGTTCTGTTTCCCACTATCTTCAATCTGAGCTCAGCCAAAACTAGGTGATGACTTTCAACGTCCACTCCTTTTATATTTCTGAAAGTGTCGAAACAAACGTCTTACGGCTATGTGATCCATCTGATTTTAGTAACAAGATCTGGCGAGACCAACGTTATCTTAGGGCAGTTGCGATGTAGAAACAGTGTGTCTCCAATGAGAAGGTCATGCTCAGCGCACGTATCTATCAGAAGTTCATTTGCATTTCTATTCCCAACGCTCTGTACACCTATGTTGTGTTCAAGCCCTTCGTTTTCGGACCCAACTTTTGTGTTCAAGTCTCTCATTAAAATTTTTCTGTTTCTCCAATTTGTTTGTCTAAAGACTCCATTAGCTCTATATGAAATGCATCCTTTTATCCTCCTTCAGCCACTGCAGTAGGTGCGTAGTATTGATTTAGTGATATTTCGCACATTTGTTCTAAAGCATGCGGTTATTTTCCATTCTGACACTGGTTTACACTCCAGTAAGCTCGTTTTGCAGTTTAGGTTGTTTTCGGTACACGCATATTTAGTAGTCCGTATCTTCTTGATTTGTCTTTGTAGCATCAGTAACTAATTTAACAACTACGCCAGACACTTGTTGTCTTATATAGGCGTTGCTAACCGCAGCGCCGTACTCTGCCTGTTTACATATCTCTGTATTTGAATACGCATGCCTATACCAGTTTCTTGGCGCTTCAGCGTATTTAAGGTTTCACTTATTTCAACGTATTTCCCGAAAAAAAGCACATATCCTAAGTGCCGGTTTCGGCGTACATCAGGCATAGGTTTTCAGACAAATGAAAGTGAAGAATTCAAGTTGTTTTCGTTACACATATATTTAGTAGTCCGTATCTTCTCGGGGAAATACAGATTTTAAGTTTTATCTTCTACTTATTTTCAAAACGCGTTAAGTCCGTGTCACACATGCTCGATTTCAGGCCTAATTTATCGAGTGTACAAGTACTGAGTTTTAACTTTACTATTTTAATAGTGAACACATACATTAATCTTCCGTATAACTTTAGTGATTCTTCCGATCCATAGTTGATAGAATATTACTGTTATTGTCTAGGTAAATTTTGTAAAAAAAATGTAAATAACTATGTGCGAGAAGTGTCTGAACCGCCATATAAAAGTTGGTTCTGGGTTGTATGCAGCTGTTGTGGCGGATGGTTACAATGTGGGCAATGTAATGGCATGGGGATAGGGAAAGCAAATAGGTCTCTTCCATGGTACTGCAAAATATGCTCAAGGGATAGGAAATAGCTGAACAGGAAGGGAAATTAGAGCCCTTAAGGCTGAGCTGGGTAGTGCTAGGGAGGAACCGATGAAGTTGAGGAGGGAGAAGGGTGAAAACAGGTGGGAAGTGATAGCAAGGAACAGGGGTGACAGAAAGAGAACAGTATCTGACAGTTTTATCAATATCACAGACAACAGATTTCTCTTGCTACCTCTGATAACTAAGGAAAACACTCTAGAAGTAAGACTTTTACAAGGAAACCAACTGTTTCAAAAAAGGAGAAATTAGGCATAAGGTTCTGTTGTTAGGTAGTAACAATTGAAGAGGTATGAACCCAATCTTGCAGGAAAAATTAGGTACCAGGTACCAGATCACAAGTTTTTTCAAGTCCAGTGCATGTCTTAGCCAATTGATAGAGGATGTAAGACAACTGTACAATGGGTTTACAAAGCAGAATCATGTTGGGATAGAAAGTGGAGCAGGTAATAGTGCTGATAGAGATCGAGACTACAATATTGAGTGGGACCTGGTAAAAATAGCATCTGCAATGAACCACACAAATGTTGGCTTTGTTCCTACTTTCATGCAGTATGATTGGCCCCAACTGAACAGCTCTGTCAGGAGGGTCAATATGAAGCTAGATCAGCTGCTACAGGCTTTGTCAGGTATGGACTTGTTTCATGTTGATACTATTGGTAGGCGGGACTTCACAAGGTATGGCCTGGATCTCAGTAGGAAAGGGAAAGGTAAGTTGACCGAGATGATAGCAAAATCTTTAAGGAGGAAGGGGCACTGAAACTCATGGAGTACCTCTTTTTTAGGCTAACATCAATATCCGACGGTTCAACATTGAATGAAATTAAGCTTAATGAGAAGATGTTAAAATATCATAAGATTTTCGTATAAGTTCAAATGGTTCAAATGGGTCTGAGCACTATGCGACTTAACTTCTGAGGTCATCTGTCGCCTAGAACTTAGAACTAATTAAACCTAACTAACCTAAGGACATCACACACATCCATGACCGAGGCAGGATTCGAACCTGTGACCGTAGCGGTCACGCGCTGCCAGACTGAAGCGCCTAGAACCGCACGGCCACACCGGCCGGCTTTTCGTATAAGTACAGTGAAAAATACAGTTAATATATTACAAGATTGTCATAAAAGTACAGTGAAAAACAATGTTGGTATATTGCATCAGAATATCAAGGGATGGAAAAATAAAGTAGATGAGCTTCTTATTTGCTTAGAAGATTTAGATTTGGAAAGACATACTATGCCTGTTGGAACATCCCATACTCACAGACATGGAAAAGGTAAATGTCGGTGGATATAAGCTTTCAGCACATGTAAATAGAGACACTATGGAGAGAAGAGAAATTGCAATATATGTAAAAATTTATCATTCAATGAAAAGTTTAGAAACTAAAATAATTTGTGTATAGCGACACATAGAAGCATGTGCCTGCAAGCTTAAATTAAGTAACGGTACTTTTATAATTGTGGCTGTGCATAGGTCCCCATTGGGAAATTTTCAGCTGTTTCTGAAAAACTTGTATTCTTTATTGGGATATCGGTCAGACAGAGGGAAGAAAATTATCGTTTGTGGGAGATTTCAATGTAGATTTTCTGAAAGAGTCCTTCAATTTGATGATCATTTATTGATTTTCCTACATGGGTGTTACAGGCAAGCACCAATGTTTATATAGACCAAGAAAAATTTAATCAAATAAAACCCTCTCCATATCAAGAACCAAATTTCTGATAATGATGCACAGCTAGTTACAGTATAAGACATAGCTCCATATAGTATTGCAAAACAGTCCTCAAAAACACTGAATTAAATTAACAGTTTAACAATTGCAAACTTTAGGGAAAGTTTGCAACGTTTAGAGTGGGATGAGGTGTACAGGGAACCTGATACTACTATAAAATTTAACCTATTTTATGATATCTTTCTTGAGAATATTGGGAAACAGTTTCCCTAAGAAAACAGTGAAACATAATTGTAAGGAACCATATAAAAACTGAGTCTTATTAAAGAGATATAAATCTTGCAAACAGAAAAGGGAATCGTATCTTATATTTAAAAGGAGTAAGGATCCATAAACAGTTGAACACTACAAAAACTACTGCAATGTATTAAGAAAAATTATTAAAAAGTCCAGAAGTATGTCCATTCTGTCTGACATTACCACATCTGACATTAAAATTAAAGCAATTTCGAATATTGTTGAAAGGAAACAGGACAACCGAGACCACAGAAAGACTGTTTTTCTATCATATTCAGAACATGAAATCAGAGGTAGAAAATGTATTCTATAATCCTTTTTTAAGTGTTGTAGAGAAAATACGATCCAACTGTTCATTAGAAAACGCAAGGTTGTGTATGGAGGAGGCAATACCTATGCAGTTTGATAAAAATGAAATTAAACCCACCTCTTCTACTAAAATGAGGGAAAAATATATTCATTCAAAAGTAAAAGCCCTCGTGGAATTGATGGTATTTCCAACAGAATACTAAAACCATGTTCTCAAAAGATAAGTATGATTCTCAGCCACATGTGTAGTAGCTCACTGAAACAGGATATTTTTCTGGAAGACTGAAATATACTATTTTTAAACAATTGTATTTGCAGGACATAGTTGATAGTGGCAGAACAATACTAACAAAAGAGTGAAGGAGACAGTGCCAATGAGAAGGACTAAGAGAAGGAGAAAGTGGAAGTAGACGAGTGCCAGTGATAATGAGAGACCGAGTGTTTGACAATGGCAACAAGGAAAAGAGAGATAGTGACAGTGACAAGAGACAGCAGCAGTGGGAAGGAAAGAACGAGATAGTAGCAGTGAGAGAGAGCAAGGTGGAGACAGTGACACTGAGGGAGACAGTAGTAGTAGGACACAATGAAGGAGACTGTGGCTGTGAGAAAGGGGACAGTGACAACTAGAGAGACACAAAGAGATAATGACAATGAGCTGGAGTGCATGAGTGAATGAGAATGGGCAACTGGGAGTGGATTGGCAGAAGATACTTAACCAGCGATGGACTAGTAGATGTGAGCGGGTTACAGTTAGCGTGAATATGTAAGCATGCCAAAATGTTTAGCAAAATTCTTAAAAATTCTGAAGTAGGTAGGATTAGACAGGTGGTACTACAATTTTCAGTCAGAGTCTTTAAGCAGGAGCATATTCACCTTTTTTGTGCTCTGATAGGTGCGTATTTCCCGTGGTACGTTCTTACCTTATCCATCATCGAAATGGAAACGTGGAATTTCAATGAAGTGACAAACTCCACATTTTCACTTCTGCATTTCGAGCCAAATGTTACAGTCAGTCGATAGAAGCATAAAAAAACCGAGACTAAACAAATGAAACTTTCACTCTGCAGGGGAGTGTACACTGATATGAAACTTCCTAAGAGATTAAAACTGTGTGCCAGACCGAGACTCGGACTTCCGGCACAGTTTTAATCTGCCAGGAAGTTTCGTGATACTAAATAGTGTTCCACTGGGCGATATTGTAACACTTCTAGGCTCTTCAGTCCGGAACCGCGCTGCTGCTACGGTCGCAGGTTCGAATCCTGCCTCGGACATGGATGTGTATGATGTCCTTATGTTAGTTAGGTTTAAGTAGTTCTAAGTCTAGGGCACTGATGACCTCAGATGTTGAGTCCCATAATGCTCAAAGCCACTTGAACCATTTTTTTTTTTTGGTAATACTTCCCTGTCCAAAAATACCAGTTGTGGCACGGACTATTGGGACTAAATAATTAAAGGACTGCTTATAAACATCTTGCCTATGACGCAACACCACATAGATGCATTAACTTTGCACAAGACATTATGAATAAGACTAAAAATAGAGTTTCTTATGTTATTTAAAACTGGCTAGTATGCCAAACTAAAACTAAACTCCTCCCGAACAGGCCATGAAGGCCCAACGGTACCGACCGGCCGTTGTGTCATCCTCAGCACATAGCTGTCACTGGAGTATGCCAAACAGAAAGAAGGAAAGAACCCTCTGCATAATGTATGCGAAACAGACTTTCCCTCCAGGACCTCATTCTTTTCACGTTTTCTGTATAAATGACAATAGCACAGAATGACTAAACTGCTCTACAAAACTCCAATGTATTGGCGAACCTCGACAGACAAAATTTAGAGCGAGTTCGTGTGATCCGATTGTGAAAGACGATGACGAAACTATAACAACGCGAATTTTTTACTTTCACTGACTTCCTAAGTACTTTCATCGTACAAAATAGACTTCAGAGACAGCATGCCAAATGTTTACTGCAAGATTACGGCGCGTTCGATCAGTGTACCCGAATCTGGCTTCAGGTTGTGAGCCACTGACGTGATGTAATAGAGGCCAGTCTTGGTGCAGGCGCCTTTTATTCATGCCCATGTTTTCTCGTCCCCATGTTTTGACCCAGAACTAGTTAATACGAGTAACTGGGAATCGACTCTGTGTAAATCGATTGTTTTAGGAACATCTATAAAAAAACCACTACAAAATTTGGATATATCAAGTGTGCCTAAAATTCAAAACGCGCCTGTATAGTGATTCCAATTCAGCACAGTAATTTTCACCTGCTGTAGAAGGAATGTTAAGTCTCTGAAGTAGTATGTTAAAAAGTGGAGATATGTAATACATGTATCTGAAATTCCTTTAACGACACGTAGTATGTGACGTTTCGAAATAATACGAGTTTACTATAATGATGACACTGAAAACGTATGTTAAGAGTTACAAAATTAATAGAAGAAATTGCCTTACAAGATACAATAAGTGAGTTAAATATAAAAGTTGAAAAATATTTTTCAAAATATCTTTAATCAAATTCTTTTTATTTAAAGTAAATTTATGCATATGTATTTCTATTCCTATTTTCGTTGATGTTACTAAATGTCTTCTACAATCGCATTTCAAGTAGACGGGTTCGATTTGCTACCAGTTTATCTCTTAAAAACATCAACTGTGCAACTTCAACGTAAGGTATCAGTCCTCATAACGTAGCACCACTGACGTTCCATCTGGATATGTTACATTATTTATGGCACGACTTAACTGAAAGAAGGGACTGGTTGATAGGAAGTACCCTGACGCATCAAGAAATCTCCAGTTTGCTAAAAGAAGTAAGTGTGGGGGTCACAAATTGTACAGAGGGACCAAGACATGGATACTGGACACAACAAAGTTTCAAAAAGTGTTTGAAAACTAAGAAGTCACAAAAGGTTGTGAAGAAGTAGAAAGGTTTATTGTTAGATAGTTAACATGGTACAGGTGTTAGCCAACTGTTGTAGGATGAACTAGGATCAGCTTACGAGTTCACAAGTTCTTTTAAACCTACTGCAAGTCTGGGTCATTTGACAGAGGACGTATGTTAACTTTGCAGAGACTTCACAAAGGAAGACAGAGTTGTAATAGTTGGTAGGGCAGGCAACAGCATAGACAGGGACCCTAATTATTCAATTGAGGTTGACCTGGTAAAGATAGCTTTAGCAACGAGACATACTGGTGTTGGGCTTGTATCTGTTCTGAGACACCAAGACAGGTCTCATATAAACTCTTCTGTTAGGAGACTCAATTTGAAGGTGGAATGGCTGCTTGGATCAGGTATATGGTCTCATATCAGTGTGGTTCCTGTTAACTCCACAGCAGTTGTCCCTCTGCCACACACCGTCAGGTGGCTTGCGGAGAATGGATGTAGATGTAGACCTTACTAGGCAGGAAAGGGAAGGGAAAACTGTCGGGGCTAATACCAAATAACTTAAGATGCGAGGGGGGCACTACCACAGGTGGTAAAGTACCAGTAGTTTCATCTGACAGAATAGCAGTTTTATAGCATAGGAAGGGCAGAAACGTAAGATGTTCAGAGACAGGCTGAAAATGAGATATACATTGATAAAACAGACAGCCAGACAGGACATTTTAATGTACACAATTCTTGGAGACAGTCGCTGTTTTAAACTAGAAATACTGAAAAATTGACAGAAAAACTAGGTTCATCCAAGTGTAATTCAATGAGCGCACAAAATCAGTTATCCTTATCGCATTAGAATATCCAAGGGCTAAAGGATAAGCTTAATGAGTTGCTTATTTGTGTTGAAGAATTAGAATTGGGCAAACCAGATTATATAATCTGCCTTTCTGAACATCATGTGACCACTTGTATAGATGTTAAATGTTACAGGATTCAAGCAAGCTACTTACTTCTGTAGAGAAAATAGGGATAAAGGAGGAGTTTCCACATTTTTCAGAAACTGTTTTGATTTCAAGAATTTTCATATTAATAAATTTTGCTCAGAGCAGCACTTAGAAGCTTTTGCAACAGAAGTAGCAATACATAATGTCTTTTATAATAGTAAATATATACAGAGCATCTTTAGGAAACTTTAACCTCTTTACAAAAAATCTAGAAGCTCTGTTGTCCACATCTAACAGAAAAAACATGGAAATTGTTGTTGCTACTGACTTTAATGTGGATTTATTGATAAGCTATGTCAATGAGCAATTATTGTAATCAGTAACACTGTCTTTCAGTTTAATTCCTACTGTGAACTTTACAACTAGCATATGTAAATGCTCTGAGACTGTTATTGATAATATTTTTGTAGAAAAATCTAGGAAAAAAGTCATATCACAAAACCAATGTAAATTGGCTATCTGAACATGACGTACATCATCTTGTGTTAAATTTTGAAACTTGTCAAGATTAAAAATCTATTAAAAATGAGTGTAGGAGAGTAATAAATCAGTCAAAAATTGAGAAGTTTAGGAGATTGTTCAAAGACATGAACTGGATACAGGTTTACAATACTACTGATTCAAATGGAAAATACAAAGCATTATTAATAAAGTTACTTTCTCTTTTGAAAATTGTTTTCCCCTAAAGATAATGCAAATCAAACAGAACTCTAAAACTAAACCATGGATTACATAAGGAATAAATACATCATGTGGGATAAAAAGGAGACTGTATCTAATGTTTAGGATGTAATGCATTACAAAGAATATTGCAAAATATTGAAGCAAGTAGTCCAGGAAACAAAACAGCTTTTTATGAGAAAAAGAGAATTACATCTGTCAATAAAATAAAAACTCTGAGATATAGTGAAGACAGAGATGTGTGGGGCCAGAAAGGGAAAGGAACAGATAGCTCTGAAAAGAAATGAAACATTGATAACAAGTGCATGTAGTGTTGCAAAGCTCTTAAACAAGCACTTTTTTCTGTTGCTAAAAGCTTGCGTTTATCAGTTCGATGAACAGTGCAAGGAAGTATCTGAGATCAGTATTTAAAAATAACTTGTGTAAAATAGAATTGACACTCATGTCTCCCAGAGAAGTAGCATTCATCATAAAATCCTTAAAATCTAAGTTTTCTAGAGGGTATGATATCATATCAACGAAGTTAAGCAAAGAGTGCTCATGTGATTTGAGGTCTATCTTAAGTTATTTGTGTAATCAAATTCTTATCAGGGAAACATTTCCACACTGACTAAAATATGCTGAAGCTAAGCTTATTTACAAGAAGGGGGATAAAGAGATACCATGAAACTATCATCCAATTTCACTTCCGCCAGCTTTTTGAAAAATATTTGAAAAACTTGTGTTCAAGCGTCTCCTAAAGCATCTGATCTCAAGTAATATATTGTGCAAGCCATAGTTTGGGTTTCTTAAGAGTTCTGTTGTAGATAAAGCAATTTACACACACAGTGAAAATGTACTTAATTCATTAGATAATAAACTAGAGGCTACTGGCATTTTCTGTGACCTATCAAAAGCCTTTGGCTGACCAAAGTAAATTAGAATATTATGGTGTCACTGGTAGTGCTTCGAAATGGTTTGAGTCTTATTTAAGCAACAGGAAAAAGGCTGTCGTTGCGCAGTCTTCATCTGATCTGAAGTTAATTACATGTGGTGTTTCTCAAGCTTCCATCTTGGACCCATTGTTTTTTCATGTGTACATTAATGACCTCTCGTCTTTTACATTGCAAGGTGCCAGGTTCGTTTTGTTTGCAGATGGTGCAAATATCGCTATACATAGCAAGTCAAGTAAAGATTTTGAAATGGCTGGTAACAAAATTTTCACTGACATTACTAATTGGCTTAAAGTTAATTCACTGTCATTAAACTTAATAAATGATAATACAAAATGAAATGTAAAGAATCGATTTAATGTTGCGTTATCAACAGCAAAATCTTTTATGAAATGACCCATTACATGCACTTCAGAACCTGTAATAGATTTTCTTCCAGCATTTGTATAACATGTGAAGACATGCAGATCGAAAAGATTGAAAGTGCTACATTTCTGGGATTACAACCTGATAATAAATTCAGGTGGGAAGGGCATACCACAGAGTAGCTGAAATGCCTAACGAAGTCTGTATTTGCAGTGAGAATGATGTCGCATGTAGGAGATATAAATAAAAAACTTGCGTACTTTGCTTACTTTCATTCTATTATCTCATATGGGATATGGGAGAACTCATTAAACCGAGAAAAACTTTTCAGCGTGCAAAAGTATATAATATATATATAATATATAATTTGTGGTGCAAATTCAGGAACATCATGTAGAAACTTGTTCAAGAAACTTTGGGTTCTAACCACTGCTTCTCAATATACTTATTCTCTAATAAAATTTGTTGCAAGTGACATATCTCTATTTCCAACCAATTGTCCAGTCACAGAATCAATATTAGGATAAGAACAATCTATATAAAGACCTAAAAGCACTTACCGTAGTCGAAAAAGGGGTCCAGTATTCAGGTACACACATTTTCAATAAATTGCCAGCAACCATTAAAAGAACAGAGTTTGAAAGACTTTTTCATAGGCAAGTCCTTCTATTTTATAGATGAATATCTTAACTGTGACTGTTAGACCAGTTTAAGTAAAAATGTCTGTTAGATTTCAGTTTTGATGTCAGTTGGACAACAGTCAAGATTAGGTATTTTGTTTATGATGAATTTATTAAAAGTGCATAACTATGTTTCATTCTGAGAGTGTATTAATTCTGTAAATATTAGCAGTCCCAGTTTACTGTAATATATTCACCTATTTCGACATTCTCCTGAAAAATGATCAGGGTCTTGAGTATTATATTCAAATGTTTTATGTTTTCTATGTTATACTTTTTTGACATATTCCGCACCCATGAGAATCATCTTATATGTGGGTCTGTTAAACGCAAACTGAACACAATCTAATCTAATCCAACATAAACAGCTTAAAACATACGTTGGCTTCAGTAATTGTGCAGAGGCGGAGAGGATTGCACAGCAAAGACTAACATAGAGAGCTGCAGTAAACCAGCCTTCGGACTGAAGACTAGAACAACAACAACATTTTATTTTGCAGAAGTGCAACGTTTATAAAAACGAACTCTTTTTAAGCGGTAAAATCATTATCTGAACTACGATACATCGAAGAAATGTAAGGGATAGTTCAATGTCATCATATAAAACATATAATTTTTTAAAAAGTCTGTGAACTGTGATAGATAGAAATACATACTTTCTATTAATGATGAGAACGATTTTATGTATAGCAGTTATCTTTCATGCATTTAGTTTCACCATACATACATATAAGTATATGTTTATATAATTTTGTAAGCACTTCACACACTTATCACAAAAAATGTCCTTATCACCAAACAAATATCCATATCACCACAAAAATGTCTCTGATATCTAGCCTGTGTCAACACAACAGTTGTATTTCCTCACTGCCGTTCATAGCTAAGTAGCTTTCTGACAATCTACAATCAGAAGGGCACAACCAAAAACACATGGTTTCCACAGTTACTTACCATTGGAGAGAGTATGAATGGAAAGCATAACACTGTGGATGTCCTATAGAATCTATTTATTTAGCTAATTGGTTTTGGCTTAGGAGGCCACCACAGACTAATACTGTAGAAGAACCAAAATTTTTTTCTCTTAATTTATGAATATTGTTCTGTCCAGCAGAAAGAGAAGGATCGATTTAACATTGTAAACTCTGATCAGGCTAAACACCAAATTTAAGGAACTGTAAGGAGGCTTGATCAGTTGTTCACACGCTTGTCTGTCGTGTGTTTGTAGCATTACATGCTTGTCATTGTGTCTGACTGACAGTCCAGTCCAATGTGTTTATACGCAGTGTGATTGTTATTAACGCTTAAAAACCACAGCAGCGATGTAGATGACGCTAAGACACATGGGGCCACAAACGTCAGGAAACACCCCAAAAGTTGATGACAAGTGTTGAACAAGAGATATCACCAGGTGACGTAGTCCACCCCTGTAGCTGAGTGGTTATCGCAACAGAATTTGAATCCTAAGGGCCAGGGTTCCATTCCCGGCTGGGTCGGAGATTTTCGCCTCTCAGAGACTGGGTGTTGTGTTGCCTTCATCATCATCATTTCATCCCCATCGACGTACAAGTCGCCGAAGCGGCGACAAATCGAGACTTGCACCCGGCAAACGGTCTACCCGACGGGAGGCCCTAGTCACACAACATTTAAATTTACCATGTGACGTATGCCGCCGCACGTGCAGCCGTTGGACTTGTCGATCCTCCCTTCATCGGTAGGGGCTGTGCATTTCATCACTCCGTTAGTCTACTCTGCTTTCGTTCTTGCATTATTAGATGATACGATAGTGCTCGCGGTACAAGACTACGATGAATCGGTTTACATTTACGAAAACAGAGCAGTCTAGCGGAGCGATGTGTAGCACTGCCCCCTGCCAGTGAGAGCAGGATCGATAAGACCAGCTGCTGCGAGGTACGTCACTTGGTGAAGTCACATGTTCAATATTTGTCGTCAACTTTTGTGGTTTTTCCCGAAATTTGCAGCCCCATGTGCCTGTAATTAAATTAGTTCTCTCAGGACCATATACGTCGCTTTGTGTGTATTTAAAAGTTAATAAAAATCACCGTCTAGTATGCACTCTTCGTCACTGGCTCCGACCACGTGTTGCAGGCCACCCTTTGGGGCACAGTTGGCGGGAGCCTATGCTACAGGCTCCATGATGAGCCTGGGAGACACAGCTTTGCCGAACACCTGTTGGAGCTCCCCTGCCGTCGTTACTGGGGTCGCGTCGCCTCCACGACGAGGCTGGCGGACACAGGTGGATGCAGTTGGCGACCACCTGTTGGAGCAGCGTCGTCGCCAGCTGGTGTTACTGCGGCCCCGCCGCCTCCATGACGAGGCTGGGAGGCACGGGGGACGCGGCTTCCGCCTGGTAGCGCCGCCAGTGTCCGCTGCCCGTGGCGTCACGCGCAGGCTCGCAGGGCGTGTCCCGCATCACATCGTCTACCGCGCCAGTGAAAACGTGGTAGTTGTACTCCGTCGTGTTGATACGGCCCAGCAGCAGCACCGGGTACACATTCGTCAGGAACCACAGCTCGTTTCGAGAAGCATCCACCTTGCAACAGACACATCAAGACATTGTGTAGTTTATACAACGTATTTCTATGGGGTGTCCGAAAAGTCTTCCTCTGATTACATAATTTTTCTCTGTTTTAGGTTCGCAGTACGTAAGTAGTGGACGAGGCGCAGTGTCCAAGAAGCCATGTTAACCAATCAGGAGGTCAGTGTGTCCTGTGGTACCATGAGACACGATCACCAACCACAGTGCAGAGGCACTTCTAGACAACATTTGGAAGGAATCCACCTGATATCAAGAGCATTAAAGCCTTGAATGAGAAGTTCAAGAGCACAGGATCGGTTGATGACCTTCTGAGGTCCGGTCGACCAAGAACCTCAGCAGACAGGGTGGAAGCTGTAAGGCAGTCTTTTCTGCGAAGTCCGAAGAAATCGGTGCGCAGGGCCTCACGTGAATATCAGATGCCAAAAAGGTCTCTCCATGACATTTTACACAAACGTGTATTGTTTCGTGCATACAAAGTGCAAATCGTTCAGGCCTTGTTGCCCAATGACAGTACACATCGATATGACTTTGCAGTCGAAATGCTATCACGTATTGAGGACGATGATGGTTATCTCAGATGAATTGCGTTTTCCGACGAAGCGACCATTTTTGTCAGTGGAGTAGTGAATCGCCATAATGTGCGCATTTGGGGTTCACAACCCACTGGCGAGGTCATGGAGTGCACCAGAGGCAATCCAAAGGTGAACGTTTGGTGTGTGCTATTGCACGATCAAATTATCGGGCCATTGTTCTTCGCTGAGGCTACCATCAAATCTGCAGTGTATCTGGACATGTTTCAACCGTATGCTGTTCCTCAGCTGCTTAGGTATCAACCCGATGTCTTGTTTCAGCGAGACGGTGCATCGCCTCATTGGGGTCTGGACGTCCATGCCTATCTCGATATGGCCTTTCCTGGGCGATGGATTGGTCGTGATGGGCCAACGGTTTGGTCTCCACGCTCTCCTGACATAACCCCATTAGACTTCTTTTTATGGAGTTTCGTCAAGGACGAGGTCTACCGAACACGTTTACCAGATCTTGAAACCCTGCGGCAACGGATAACCACAGTCGTTGAATCGATCCCTCCAGTGATGTTGGCTAATGTGTGGACGGAAATTGAATATCGCGTATATGTGCTACGTGCTACCGAGGGTGCTCATGTGGAAGTTTACTGATGTGTGAAAAGAACTTTGATAGTTTGTGAACAATTAGACACCAGTTTCATATTTGTATCTTACTTCTAGCCTGAGTTATCAATTTATGTGATCAGGGAAAGACTTTTCGGACACCCTGTATTTCACAAATTACGGAGTGTTTGAGGTACGGTGTCTTTCTCTGTAACTTACAAAATAATAAGTAAAATGAATATTTACTCTTCCTGCAGCGTTATGAACGTAGTTTATTTAGTTACTAGCAGAGAAAGCTGTCGTTGTCCAGGTATTTATTTATAGTTGTGGCTCCTCGCCCGTTCCACACAGCGTCTAGCCATGTGCTTAATGTTTATGGCGTCATATTTCCTGAAATATGCGAGGGTTGTTCGGAAAGTAAGGAACGATCAGTCGCGAAATGGAAACCACAGTGAAAATCAAAACTGTTTTCTTTGTACTTTTAGCTACACCTTCCAGGCACTTCTCTACATAGTCGCCGCTCCGACTTAGACATTTGTCGAAGCGTTATACAAAATTACCAACACCATCGTCATAGAAGGCAGCCGCCTGCGCTTTCCGATGATTCTCTAAACTGGTCTACAGTGCGTAGCCTGCTCCCAAGTGTTCTCTTCGTATCCAGCGTTTCATGTGAACAGAGATGATACTCAGGACGATCAATTAGGGCTGTGTTGTGAGTGATCGAACACATTCCACCGAAAATGCTGCAGGAGCGTCTTCACTGCCCCTGCAGAGTGCGGCTGAGAATTGCCATGAAGAAGGAAGTGTGTGGCAGTTGTGTTAGGTGGGATGCATTCATTAAGGCGAAGCCTCTCAGCGGGCCCTCCCACTTGGCGAGAGACATTGTTGTTGTAGGCACCTTTACTCGCTCACAGTGCGCTCGCAACTGAAAAGAGCGTCTTGATGCGATCAACGGACATACTAGAGACACTGCCCAAAAGGTCTGTGAAAAGCCTCGTCAGATTTTCGCAGTGGTTTCTATTTCGCGACCAATCGTTCCTCACTTTCCGAATAGCCCTCGTATGTCGTACACTGATATAATTTTGTAGGTACATTCAGCGACAGATGTGGATACTGTCTACGAAATTCGTTGCGAGTAGAGTGGGTAACAAAGAAGTAATAAATTTCAACGCCATGCATGATATGGCAGTTTTTTTACTGAAATTATAACTTCAGGCACTAACAGAGGAAAAATAGAGAGCGATAAACTTTTTTTCTTTCATCATTTTGTGGCAGTTGTCAGCCAGTAAAAAGTTTGCAAAGGTTTGAAATTATGTGTAAAGTTTGTAGGAAGTAGCTAAGTCCTCTCACTCACAAGTACTGGGTGAATAAAGTCCGCAAATTCAGGTGCCGTGGGCTACGCTTCTTTTTCCTCCCCACCCCCACGCCTTTGATAGTTGGGTGTTGCATGACAGTAAAGTACATGCGTATGACAATGAATATATGTCCTAAGTTTGGTTGCAATCAGTCCACTGGTTTAGGAGGACATGGGGAAGGTACGTACCCAAACACACACACACACACACACACACACTTTTACTAAATCACACACATCCACTTTTACTATATGTATCAATTTCCAGAAAGTTACAGCAACAAGCTATAATTTTTGAAATAGAACGTTATTTTTTCTATCGAGTAGCTGACATTTATAAAGCAACTGTGCACAAATCAGTTCTGTCTATTTCAGTCAGGAATCTAGAAATGTTGATAGTTTTGGGTGTATTCTGTACATAAAGTTGCTGGTATAACGGAACGATAAGCGTGCTCGATGCAAAGTTTGAAGTCACCTGGGTTGGTTGGCTGGGTGACATAAACAGAAGTATTAACACCGAAGCGCCAAAGAAACTGATATAGGCATGCACATTCAAATACAGAGATATGTAAACGGGCAGAATACGGCGCTGTGGTCGGAAGCGCCTATATAAGACAACAAGTGTCTGGAGCAGTTGTCAGATCGGTTGCTGCTGCTACAATGACAGGTTATCAAAATTTAAGTCCGTTCGAACGTGATGTTATAGTCGGCGCTTGAGCGATGGGACACAGAATCTCCGAGGTAGCGATAAAGTGGAGATTTCCCCATACGACCATTTCACGAGTGTACCGTGAATATCAAATCTCCGACATCACTGGGCCTGGAAAAAGATCCTGCAACAATGGTACCAATGACAACTGAAGATAATCGTTCAAGGTGACAGAAGAGCGATCCTTCCGCAAATTGCTGCAGATTTCAATGCTGGGCCATCAAGTGTCAGCATGCGAACCATTCAACTAAACGTCAACGATATGGGTTTTCGGAGCCGAGGACCCACTCGTGTACCATTGACTACTGCACGACACAAAGCTTTACGCCTCGCCTGGGCCCGTCAACACCGACATTGGGCTGTTGATGACTGGAAGCATGGTGTCTGGTCGGACGAGCCTCGTTTCAAATTGTATCGAGGGGATGGATATCTAGTGGTATGGAGACAACCTCTTGAATCCACGGACCCTGCATGTCAGCAGGGGGATCTTCAAGCTGGTGGAGGCTCTGTCGCTATGGTCGCAGGTTCGAATCCTGCCTCGGGCATGGATGTGTGTGATGTCCTTAGGTTAGTTAGGTTTAAGTAGTTCTAAGTCCTAGGGGACCGATGACCTCAGAAGTTAAGTCCCATAGTGCTCAGAGTCATTTTAACAAGTTTTGGAGGCTCTGTAAAGGTGTGTGAAGGTGTGGGACGTTTGCAATTGAACTATAAAGGACCCCTCATACGTCTAGATACGACTCTGATGGGTGACACGTATGCAAGCATCATGTCTGATCACCTGCATCCATTCAAGTCCATTGTGCATTCCGGCGGACTTGGGAAATTTAGCAGGACAATGCAACACCCCACGGTCCAGAATTGCTGCAAAGTGGCTCCAGGAGCACGATTCTTACTTTAAAAATTTTAACTGGCCACCAAACTCCCAAGACTTGAATATTATTGAGAATATCTAGGATGTCTTGCAACATGCTGTTCAGAAGATGTCTCCATCCCCTCGTGCTCTTACGGATATATGGACAGCCCTGCAGGATTCATGGTGTCAATTCCCTCCAGCACTACTGCAGACATTAGTCGAGTCCATGCCACATCGTGTTGCGGCACGTCTGCGTGCTCACGGGGGCCCTACAAGATATTAGGCAGGTATGCCAGTTTCTTTGGCTCTTCAGGGCAGATATGCCCCCAAAAAGAAATGTACTGGTGTCCGTGCAGGCCATTCCTGATTTTGGTTGGTGTGTTTATCCAACTACATAGAGACAAGCGTGAGTTTGAAATTAAACCTTTCCCCACTTTCCACGTTGTAAGTAGACTGTCGCAGCTCCGCCAGTCTGGAACGCCCCATCTGCCTGAAGCAAAAGTTCCAATTAGATAGCAACCCTTTTCATGTTCAAAACATAAAACCTGTGTATAAAACTGTACTTATTTCGAAGCCAGTAATCAGAGTTTGACAAGTGAAATGTCATTGAGTTCGTCTCTTCTAGAACTACTACACTAGTAGCAGAGATGTGACCGTGGCGATCATGTTCAACGCACCTTTCACACACTGTGCTCGTTGGCTGACAAATGCAGGATTTGCTACACTGGCGAGGTATTCTGTACATTCCAGTCCTCCGGAATCACAGATCGTCCTTCGCCGAACCGAACCGAGGAAAGCACAAGAAATCTTCTGACCACCTAAAAAGATTTTTCTCGGTTCGGAAAAGGACAATCTGGGACTGCGGAGGGCTGGAATCTATGGAATACGTCGCCAATGTGACAAAATCTACTTTGGTCAGACATAGAGCACATGCGTCAGAGGTGTGTTCAACATCATCGCCACACTCGCCTTTCGCAGCCCAGTAAGTCAGCCATTCCCGAGCATTGTATCTCCACAGAATATTCCATGGATTATTCTGTCGCGGAAAGTTTGGCCTCGACTAGGTTCTTTTGGAATTCAGTTATTAAGGAATCGGTGGAAATAAGGTAGGCGGAATATCTTCTTAATAATGGTGTCGGCTTTCAACTGGATAAGTCTTGGGAGACGGTGATTTCTTTAATGTCTGCATGAAGGAAACATTTTATGACTAGTGACACGTCTAGCGACAGCTAATTTTATTTAGTTGACATCTGCATTTTAGCTGTGCAAGCTCGCATTCCGACAGAGAGCTGACATGTAGTGTCACTATTTCGCCTGCTCCTGCGCGTCATGGATGGATCAATATTGGTACGAAGTCAGCGACGTGATCTAGCGGTCACCAGTGCCAAATACTCCCCTGAAGATGGCTGAATGGTTGTCAACCGAAATATCGTCGATGTCATACGGCTGGAATCCTGAAACTTCAAGGAAAAAGGAAGTAATCACTGTGTGATTTATCTGGAGAATGCTGGGGTGAGACGAAATTTGATAACTAAGGGAAGCAACGTTCGTGACTGTGTACTACGGAGTACTAGCTGAGGCACTATTGTGGAGCGGAAAGACCCACTTGGACAGCTTCCTGCGATGCTTCGTCTTGGCAGTCTTCCGGAATCTCGTCAGGAGATTTCAGTGATATGCTCCTGTACTGAAAGCCTCTCACAAGCATAATCTGTTAGCACTACAGCATGACAGTTCCAAAGAACACTCAGCATCAACTTCTCCGACGATGGTTAGATCTTTGCCATTTTAGGTGGTGATGAATCCACATATTTCCACGGCTGGCATTTCTCCTGTCTCGGAATCATAGTGATACATTCGGCAGAGGTCCATGATGATCATAAATCTAAGGAAGTTATCTGTGCTGGCGTGACATAGCTGCACAACATTTCTGCTTCTGGCTCGGTTCCATGGATTTTGTGAATGGAATTGAGCAGTCAGTGAGGATTACCTAGTCCTGAGCATATGAAATAGAAGGACCACATATATCCACAGGTAATGGAACTGGCACATTTCAGACTATTATTAAGATACTGAGAAAGTACAATTTGTCTACGAAAAAGGTAACTTACAAAGCTTCTAAATGACTTGATGGAATATTTTTGAAGTCGATGGGAGTACCTGGGGTCGCAAAATGAATAACCTATTGTGGTAGACCAGACGTGTAAGTTTCACATGATTTCCTAGAATCGTTCAGATGAATTTCGGGATAGATTTTTTTTTTTACAAGGATGCGGTCGATTTGCTTCCCCATCTTTGCCTAAATGAGTTACTCTCTTCCAAGGTTGTATACTGGTTTAGGTATGTTGATGTTTTGTGCTTATGGACATACCAGACAACTTCAAAAATTCCTCAAGTAGCTAAATGCTAAACACCACAGCAAAAAATTCGCAATGGATTTTTGAGATAAATGCATAAATCATTTAAAACTAACCATAGACATAGGTGATCATATTCATACTTTCAAGATTTATACGAAACCTGACACCACAGACAGTGTAATGCCTTCAATTCTCAACACATAGTGATCCATAAACATACTGTCTTTCCCTCAATATACATCGCCTAACATCAACCCCCCATAATCAAAGACAACTTCCAAGTGGAATTAAATTCAGCCAGACAAATGCCTACCCTCCTACCTTAGTGGAGTCCATAATGCACAAAAAGCAGTAACAACAGGTACACTCTCTTCTTTGCCATGTTCTCGACCCACCACCTCATGGTTGCAATGAATGGTGCACAATTCCATGTCTGGGAAAAGTCTCACTGAATCTAACCAGAAAGCTTAAATTCAGGAAATTTAAAACATTATTTTATATGAACAAAAGTGCTCTACACTTTCTACTCAATGATGAAGACAGCGCTCCATCCTTGGAAAAGAGTGGAATATACAAAATCACTTGTAATTGTGTCAAATTCTGTACAGGCCAGTCGGGCAGGGCAATAACCACCCTCTTGAAAGAACACCATAGAAGTTGGAAACTTAGAAAAGGAGACTTTATTTTTGCAGACCACCCGCATAAACGAGGACGTAGTTAGAAGGTGCAGAATGAAGTATACACCACATTCATAAAGGAATGAAGATGAACTACCTTGATATAATGGAAATTAATAATCATATGTCCATCTGCTTCATTGTCAGTAATGAATGACTATACATAGTTCCCTTACTCACCGCCCAACTGCAGATATTACTCATAATCCCACCCAGGCCATGTTGTAAATTACCCCCTTAATCACGTGCCCCATTGTTTCCTTTATCTCAGCACTATAATTTCTCTTATCCTTTAAAAAAGTCACTGTATAATCGTAGCGGCTTCGCTTACGTGCTTCAGCTCACTAGTATATATTATCTGCTTTTAATTTAGGGCTTCGTAAAGAAAAGATTATTTTGTTCAGCCACATCATTGGAACAAGTCACCAAAGATTAATGTTCAATTTATTTTCTCATAATACCAATTGGTATTTGTTATGTAGTTCATTAGTTGAAGTGTCACGTATTTTATCTTAGTTGAATAATCTTACGTCGCATTTGCAATGAAATAATTCCTCTCGTTTTACTCCTAGATCTAACATTAACAGTTCTCTCGTACTCTGTTGATGCACTTGTTTAAAATTTTTGATCTTACAAAAAGTTCACTGCACCACATATTTATCTTTGTACCTGATGAAGGGCTAACAGTCGAAAACCGGTTTGTTAAATAAGTAGTAAATATTGTAGAATATTACATCGGCGTTGTGTGTGTTTTCATTCATAATCTCTTGCTATGTGTCTTATGATATCGACACTCTCTAAACATTAAATCTGTATTATTTAGGGCAAAACGAGTGCTCAGACGTTTATTTAGCTCATGTAAGGGCGTCACAAAAACACGGAAGAAATTTCAATAATGACAGCTAACATATCCAAAATGTTGTTAAAAATGTTAATTTTCTCGGAGTGATATCTAGAAACATTCCTACACACTCGTCACATGATAAAATGGAACGTAAAATTATGCTAATTGAAATTCACACAAACGTATTCAAGCTCCGTCCATGAATCAGGCACAAATAAACCACTGTACTTGTCGAACACTTTACTGACTTTACCCCTTTATATGCTCTAAGAGACATACACTAAGCATTCACGTTTTTATCTCTGACATATTTTCTTAGAAACAAATTAAAAAGAGTTCCAGTCTCCTGGTTCCCATGAAAATGTTCGGGAACGTTATTTGGTGCAAGCAAATTCTAGAACTGGAAATCCTCTCCCAAATGCTACGAACTGGAAAACCTTTTGTTCCACTCCGTGCCTTCTGGGTTTTGGATGAAATGAACTGAGCTTAATTACGATCTAAATCTCAAACAGCCCGCCCTCTCAATGAAAATGTTTTTAACTGCATGGAAAAGAACGGGTCGTAGTATGTACAACACACAAAAAATTAGTCATCCTCAGGAGACGTACATCTATTACTGTGTAACACCATCTCTGGCCTTGATAAAGGTCTAAATTCGGCAAGTAAGAAGGACCACCAGTTTTCTCAGTATGCCATATCCAGCTGAAGCTAAGCACTGACGTTTATATCCCGTAGAGGTACCAAACTGCGTGAATGTCGATCGTTACGAGGGCCGTTCAATAAGTTATGCAACACATTTTTTCGCAGATAGCAGATAGCTGTCATAGAGGTTCTTTTGGATTAAAACCAGAGCATCGCAGATATTCATAGACGCTTTCAGGAGGTCTACGGAGACCTGGCAGTGAACAATAGCATGATGAGCCACTGGGCAAGGTGTGTGTCATCATCGCAACAAGGTCGTGCAAACCTGCCAGATCTCCTGCGTGCCGGCTGTGACTCCTCCAATTTTGGAACGTGCGGACAGTCTCTCGTGAAGTGCTCGACGGATCATAATCAAACACCTCGTTTCTTAACTGGGTGTCTCTGTTTGCGCTTCTGACGCACACATTTTCCAGTTGTGGTACTGAGAGCTGTACGCCTGCTGGGTTTCTCGCCGCCTAACGGAAAACCATAAAGAGCATCGAAGGACCATCTGCGCAAAATTGATTGAACAATTACGAGGATGATGGTGATTGCTTTTTGTCGAACATCACAGATGATGAAACATGGGTTCATCACTTCAAACCGGAAACAAAATTGGAATCCATGAAGTGGTGTCACGTCACCTCTCCTTCGAAGAAAAAATTCGAAGCTATACCCTCAGCCGGTGAAACCATGGCGACCGTCCTCTGGGGCTCTTGAGTGGTTATGCTGTTTGATACCATCCTTTATGGTGCAACGATCAACCCTGTAATGTATCGTGCTAGCCTCAGGAAATGGAAGGAACGACTTCAGCATGTTCGTCGCCACAAAAATGCAAATAAAGCTCTCCTTCTCCATGACAACGCGAAGTCTCACAGAAGTTTGCGCACCCGAGAGGAGCTCACAGAACTTCATTGGAACGTGATACCTCACCCACCCAACAGCCCAATACTGGCACCGTCCAACTTCCATCTGTATGGACCACTGAAGGATGTACTCCACGGGCAGCAGTACGTGGATGATGGGGAGATTATTGATGAAGCATTGAACAGTAGGATGGTACCATGTGGGCATATGGCCCGTTCCAGTAAGGTGGCTTAAGGCCGTCACACTGAACGGAGGCTATGTTGAAAAATAGGGTTTTCTAGCGAAAAGATTTGGTAATAATGCGTATTGGAAGCATGGGTAAAACCAACCTGATTTCAGAAAAAATGTGTTGCACTAGTTACTGAACGCTCCTTGTATATTTCACCCACTGAATCAAATCACGATTTTTCTGCGGGAGTAAGATCGGATGATTTAGTGGGCTACTCGAGGTGCAGATAATGCCTTAAGTGTTTGCCAAACCATAAAAGTTTATGTGCAGCCTGTGAACATGGCTGTTGTCATCTTGGAAGTGTCCACAGAGTCTCATCAGGGAGATGTAGAAGAAGAAACAGCACTTGGTCACCGAGTATATTTAAATAAACATTGTGGTTCGTGTTCACTATAACCAGAATAAATGGGCAAAAGTCATGGTACGAACTCCTCTGACCGCCCCTCTCCCCACTCTGGAAAGCATCATAGAAACACCTCCAAAGTGAACCATGCCCCCCAGCAGGCTGTAGATTAAACGCTTCATTGGGCCATCTGTGCAGTTTGTTATTTGGATAGAGGCAACAAACTCGTCGGACCACGCGACACGCCTCCAGAAAGCTACTGTCCAGGCTCTGTATTGTTTAGCCCAATGAAAACGTGCAGATGTGAGCAATTGGCTACTGCAAGTTACTCGACTTTAGATGTCCAATGTAAGCAGTTCTCTTCGCAAAGTTAGCTCGAAGACTGGTGGAGATGGATTTCCAATCACTGATAGCAGCAACACATGGTTGATTTTGGACAGATTGACAATGAGAAGGAGTGACACTAATTTCCAGTACCTTTAAATTAGGGGCTTTTTACAGCCATTGGTCTTACTCCACGTCACATGGCAGTGAGTTGTACACTATTCTTTGCAGATACTTTGGACCTTCCGTGCCAGTGCACCAACAAATCTGAAAATGTTATTAGCGGTGTGGTCATAGGGTTGTCCAAACATCATAAATCCTTGCTTCCATTCCATCGCTTCTTTATATTAACCCATCTCACGTACTAATTCCATACAACCGACTGGAACACGCACAACGCCTCAAGGGCCTGACATATTTTAGCAGTTGAGGTTCTGATGATCGCCTAGTATCATTAACAAAGAGCATTACAGGCAAATTTCTAAGAGCTAGTCTCAATGAGTTACAGTATGTATAGTATGGTATAAACCATGTGCATAATAACTGGATAGAGTACAGAGGACATAATTATACAAGACATAACCACAGCACATAATAATACAACAAACTATAAATGCTAATATCCTCCTCAGGCATCTCAAAGAATTCTTTAATATTCATTTACTGGGAGCCCTTTCAATTTAGTTTTCTCTTGCCACTTTTTTGTAGTAAGGAGCTTAGCTTTGTAGAATTTTTTGCTTTTCATATAGGAGCCGTAATGTTTTCTCTCTGCTGTGTCCTTTGGGTACAGCATGAGCGTGTTTTCTCTGATTTCCTCGAGTTCAAAACCAGCAGCCTGTTATTTTTCGGTGCACTTGGATATCTAACATTTGTTACTGGTGAAGAAGAATACCATAAATCTATATATTTCTTCAAAAAAGTTATCAAAAGCCATTTCAGCTCCCCTTCCCTCAGTTGACAATTATATAAAAAGTCCCAATATGCTGTCTGTCAACATAAACTCTTATGTACTCTTCCTTTTGCCCTCTTATGAGTAGCATTTTAGGTTCTTCGATTTTAATTGGTTGTCTCTTACAGAGTGTGAGGAGAAAGGCTCGTCATCTGCCAGAGCTCCTCCTGCAAGTCTGACTGTAGTGTCTTCCCTGTGTAAATTCACCATAATTTCGTTTATTCAAGCATTCTTACATATAGCACAGTTATTTACTCAACATTGGTCCAATGATCTTTGCATATTGATAAGTATCCTTGTGACTTGTACCCCTGTGTTTACGATTTCTACGTTAAAATCACCACAGATAACTATTCTCGACTTAATCACCAAGACTTTTTATAACTATTGACACACATTTTTCAATAAAAAAATTACACATCCATCTATAGACCTATACACACTAACTACATTTCCATTCTTCTGTATTACACAACTAAACTCCCGATCCCATTCTACATCTACATTTATACTCCGCAAGCCACCCAACGGTGTGTGGCGGAGGGCACTTTACGTGCCACAGTCATTACCTCCCTTTCCTGTACCAGTCGTGTATGGTTCGCGGGAAGAACGACTGCCGGAAAGCCTCCGTGCGCGCTCGAATCTCTCTAATTTTACATTCGTGATCTCCTCGGGACATATAAGTAGGGGGAATCAATATATGCGATACCTAATCCAGAAATGCACCCTCTCGGTACCTGGACAGCAAGCTACACCGCGATGTGGAGCGCCTCTCTTGCAGAGTCTGCCACTTGAGTTTGCTAAACATCTCCGTAACGCTATCACGTTTACCAAATAACCCTGTGACGAAACGCGCCGCTCTTCTTTGGATCTTCTCTATCTCCTCCGTCAACCCGATCTGGTACGGATCCCACACTGATGATCAATACTCAAGTATAGATCGAACGAGTGTTTTGTAAGCCACCTCCTTTGTCGATGAACTACATTTTCTAAGGACTCTCCCAATGAATTTCAACCTGGTACCCGCCTTACCAACAGTTAATTTTATATGATCATTCCACTTCAAATCGATCCGTACGCATCGCCCAGATATTTTACAGAAGTAACTGCTACCAGTGTGTGTTCCGCTATCATATAATGATACAGTAAAGGATCCTTATTTCTATGTATTCGCAATACATTACATTTCTCTATGTTAAGGGTCAGATGCCACTCCCTGCGCCAAGTGCCTATCCGCTGCAGATCTTCCTGCATTTCGTTGCAATTTTCTAATGCTGCAACTTCTCTGTGTACTACAGCATCATCCGCGAAAAGCCGCATGGAACATCCGACACTATCTACTAGGTCATTTATATATATTGTGAAAAACAATGGTCCCATAACACTCCCCTGTGGCACGTCAGAGGTTACTTTAACGTCTGTAGATGTCTCTCCATTGAGAACCACATGCTGTGTTCTGTTTGCAACCATTATGAGCAATATGTAGATAAATGAATTTTGGAAAATTTTACTCCTTATTTGAAAAAAATTCCAGCCTCATCATTTTTTCTCTGTCTTCTATACATTATGTTTGCACCGCAACATACCCTTGGGAACAAATATGTTTACTTGAATTTGGGTTAACCAGTGTTCTGATACACATATAATATCGACGTGTTGAATGTTAGACAAACGCTGTAATTGTAAAAACATTATTTCTAATGCAACATATGTTAATTTGTAGAAAAGTGAGTTGTCTGTGTCTATCTGCTTTCCTCTCAGAGCTATTTGTCTCTATATTTGAAGTGTTGGGCTCAGTTAATGTCTTTAATCCTACAGTATTGTGACTATACGTGTTATGATTTCACATACCTGTTCTTCTGTTTGTTGAATCCCTTTGCTAAGCACTTTCTCTTGTGAAACAACCTCTGATCCCACCAACAACCCTGGTCCTTTGGTCGTGGTTTGTTTTTGCAAGTTGACTGCCATATACAGTCAGTTGGTATTCCCACTGCCTGAACTTGTGTTCTTGTTCTTCTTTCTACAACTTGTTCTGTCTCCTTATAAGATGTGTTCTTCTGTCATAACTGTTGCTGGATTATTTTCATTCGGTACTTCTTTTAACTTTTGCGTTGATCCCTTGAGTATGGTTTTTTATTGAGTAATTGTATAAACCACAGATATACTATTTGCTTTTAAAGATTCTGACGTTCTTCTTATGGGAGTTGTGCCTGTCACTGGTTTGACTGACTTTTATCTGCTTCAGTTTCACAGATATTTTGTAAACTTTCCTGTTCGATTTCAATGACTCATGAACCCCAGTGGCCTTTAGTTCTTTGCCAGTTGCATTCACCCGTAGTCAATGTGCTGTATATGGCTCTTTTTTGTTAGATGTAATAATAAAGCTTGCATTGTGGGAGTCTTTCACAAATTTTCTAGTTTTCTGTTTGTGGAGTGGATTTCTTGATTTACTCGACCATTTAGCCAAGTCATGACTATGTGGTACTCCAACAATAATCACATTTGTATTTTGTCATGTTGGCAAACATCATTAGCCCCTGCCCAAATAACTGCAAAGCCTTAGACAGCGATCGAATGTGAGCAGTGCGCGCTTTTGAGGAGGTGACATATTTTGTTGTGAGCTTATGCGGAACTGTACCGTAGAGTGATTTCTGGAGGATAAATTCAAGCATAATTGTAGGAGTACCTTAACGTCACTGGGATAGATGAATGAGGTACCGTCGTCCTCGGCGACGACACCTATGGTTTCTGCGTCCATGGGGAGCCCGGAGCGCGAGTTCCAGCAGGTGACGCGGTGGTTCAGCACCTCCATCATGAAGAGCACGCCTGTTCGCTCGTCCAGGAAGCTGCCTGTGGACTGGCCGCGGTCCCCGCGGCTGCCCACCGGCTGGAACGACCGGAACCACGAGGTGGTGCCAGCGGCAGTGCTGCCAACACAAACGGTGTGCCTCAAGATGTGGAAAGTCGCAAAATGGATAGTACAGTAATGGCCAAGTTCTTTAAACGGAGAAAACTTGTGCATTGATCACGATGTTTGGTTTGTGGGGCGCTCAACTGCGCGGTCATCCCCGTCCGTACAAAGCCCCAATTTATTCACAGTCCAATTTGTTTCACAGTCCAATCTAGCCACTGTCACTAATGATGAGGATGATGATGAAATGATGAGGACAACGCAAACGCCCAGTCCCCAGGCAGAGAAAATCTCCAACCCGGCCGGTAATCGAGCCCAGGACCCAGTGATCTAGAGGTAGAACCGCTAGAAACTAGACCACGAGCTATAGAGCATGCGCATTGAAGGAGATTTGAGACTTGTTCTTCGTGTAAAAAGTAGGTCGACTACGATGGAGTTCCAGGTCACTCTTCACGTGAAAACCTGTGTCGATGTTTCACTTGAAGGTTCTTAGAAGTGGAGATCATGCTCCATGGATGGCTTGTATATGTACTGAGCGAAGTTGTACAGTGATAAGGCGCTGGACTCATATGTGGGAGGTTGACAGTTCAGCCACCCTGCAATCTACATCTGCTTCCACGTGACCGCTCTGCAACTCACACGTAAATGCCTGACAAAGAGTTCATTGTGACCACTCTGCAAATCACATGTAAGTGCCTGGCAGAGAGTTCATTGTGACCACTCTGCAGCTCACATGAAAGTGCCTCGCACAGCTTTCATTGTGACCACTCTACAACTCACACTTGCCTGGCGGACCGTTCATTGTGACCACTCTGCAACTCACACATAAGTGCCTCGCAGAGCGTTCATTGTGACCACTTTGCAACTCACACGTAAGTGCCTAGCAGAGCTTTCATTCTGACCACTCTACAACTCACACTTGCCTGGCGGACCTTCCATTGTGACCACTCTGCAACTCACTTGTAAATGCCTGACAAAGAGTTCATTGTGACCACTCTGCAACTCACACGTAAGTGGCTGGCAGAGCGTTCATTGTGACCACTCTGCAACTCACACGTAAGTGCCTGGCAGAACTTTCATTCTGAGCACTCTACAACTCACACTTGCCTGGCGGACCGTTCATTGAGACCACTCTGCAACTCACACATAAGTGCCTGGCGGAGCGTTCATTGTGACCACTCTACAATTCACATGTAAGTGCCTGGCAGTGAGCTCATTGTGGCCACTCTCCAACTCACAAGAAAGTGCCTGGCAGAGAGTTCGTTGTGACCAGTCTGCAACTCACACATAAGTGCCTGGCAGAGCGTTCATTGTGACCACTTTGCAACTTACACGTAAGTGCCTCGCAGAGCGTTCATTGTGACCACTCTGCAACTCACACACAAGTGCCTGGCGGAACGTTCATTGTGACCACTCTGCACCTCACACATAAGTACCTGGCAGAGAGTTCATTGTGACCACTCTGCAACCCACACATAAGCACCTGGCAGAGAGTTCATTGTGACCACTCTGCAACCCACAATTAAGTGGCCGGCAGAGCGTTCATCGAACCACTTTCACTCTCTTTCTCCACCTTTCCACCCTCGACCAGCGCCTGGGAAAAACGCTCAAATCTTTCCGTGCAAGCTCTGATTCCTCTTATTTTACTAGAATGATCATTTCTCCCTATGTAGACGGATTTCGACAAAAGAATTTCACTTTCGAGGAGAATGTAGGAGACAAAAGTCTTGAAAAGATCTCGTTGCAACGCAGATCACCTTTGTTTTAATAACTGACAACCTAACTCGCGATCATATCCGTTAAACTCACTTCCCTATTTCGCAATAATAGAAAACGAGCTGACCTTGTTTGAACTTTTCTGACGACCTCCATCAATCCTATCTGGTAAGGAACCTATATCACGCAGCAGTACTCTAGCAGAGGGCGGACAAGCGTACTGTAGGCAGCCCTTTTAGTAGACTTATTACATCTTCTAAGTGTTCTGTTGCAACATTATCTGTGTGATCGTTCCAATTTAAGTTATTCGTAATTGTAACTCGAAAGTATTTAGCTGAATTGGCAAGCTTTAGATTTTTGTGATTTATAGTGTAACCGAAATTTAGCAGATTTCTTTTAGCACCCACACTTTTCATTATTCAAGGCCAATTGTCACATTTCGTATCATACACATACATAGCTTAAATGATTTTGCAATTGGTTTTGATCCTCTGGTGACTTTACGAGACGGTAAATGGCAGCATCATCTGACGACCACCTAATATGGCTGCTCATATTGTCTCCTAAATCATTTATATAGATTAGGAACAGCAGAGGGGCTATAACAGTTCCTCAGAGATCGCCAAATATTTCTTGTGTTTTACTCCATGACTTTCCGTCAATTACTACGAACTGTGCCACTTGTGAGTGACGGTATGAAAAGCCTGTAGGAAATCTAGAAATATGGAACCAATTTGAGATCCTCGGTCAATAGCACTCATCACTTAATAGTCTGCCTGCGCCTGAAAATCCGAGACACAGTAGCTATCCGGTTCAGTGAGCAGTGCCTGATCAAGATCTGAAGCCGCGATGTACACTTTGTTGTGATACTGAAGAGAAACGTGAGCAGAATTTACAAAATTCGCGTTCTGTTCCGGTGCGTTACCATAGGGCCTGCAGAAATTTATCCGGGAAGGGGAAATCACTTCTGAAAGTATATGAAGATTCTGTAAAGAATAAAAATACTACACATTCCTGGGGATGGTCGGGGGCGTGCCATGTGCCCCTTATTGTCTTCATTTGTGGACGCCTATGTGCGTTAAGATCCAACTGCGACCACAACACGGACTGCAGTGCCAGTAAAAATGAGGCCGGTGCCGTTTACGTAGCTTCCTTCAGGCACTTAGCCCGAATATCTGGATGGTTTATTCGTTCTTAGTTCGTTTCGGGATTTGACTCATCTTAATTTCTACTTGTCGGGTCATACGAAAAGTTACGTGTGCGGAACACCAGGCGAGAAATTGCTACCAGTAATTCGCGACATCCATCGAATATTTCAGACGGATACGACAGGATTGTTTGTTACGGCTGCACAGAAGTTGGATGACGCTACTTTGAACAACTGCTTTGTATGTAGCGCATATTACAGAAAATTAAAAGTGTTAGCAAAACGTGACTACTTGGATTTTTATCATCATTAGCCGGTCAACTGTAAATTAAAGATTTTTTCCGCATTTTCGCTAATAACTTTCTGTCCAGAGATTGGGAAATGATTTCCTCATCTCAAATTACACGTTAGTCCTCCTCCGTATTTGCAGTATATTTGTACCATCATACAGTCTGACGGGTATCTCATTAGTTCCACTGCCCTTTCCAGTACTAAGCGACTTCCTTTTTTTTTTTTGTAATCTCGCGCTCATTTATTTTTGTACATATCGTTTTCACATGCGTGTTACTGTAAATATGCTGCTATTTTCTTATGATATTCTGTAGTAGTATTTCACATTGGAGCCTACTTTTTCTTTCATTGGTCGTGTCGGTACCACCATTATAAAGAAGAATCTGGTCAGAGAATGATTAATTTTGCAACTGTTTGTTTCATAGGGAGCCAGTCCGTTTAAATGAGGGGAAGAGAGGATCTTCACTTTGTGCGCTGTCAGTGGGAAAATTAATTACATAAAAAAATGGTTCAAATGGCTCTGAGCACTATGGGACTTAACATCCGTGGTCATCAGTCCCCTAGAACTTAGAACTACTTAAACCTAACTAACCTAAGGACATCACACACATCCATGCCCGAGGCAGGATTCGAACCTGCGACCGCAGCAGCCGCGCGGTTCCGGACTGCGCGCCTAGAACCGCTAGACCAACGCGGCCGGCTAATTACATAAAATTTCTGGTCTTAATCCTGACCTCATATGACAGCTGAAGACGTCCCTACTTGCAACGGTTTCTAAACTGATTAATTGACAAACTGAGGAGGTTGACATAAATTACAAGACACAAAAAAGTAGTCATTAAAATATTTATGTATAAAAACCATGCGCTTTCACAATGCTGATAACAGCATTCACGAAAGATGGTTGGAGCTAAAACTTCACTGCAGAAAACCAGAAGTAAAACACTGACATTTAAAGGGAAATAAGAATTTGCTAGTAAAATATTAAACAAGTAGTGATTACAGAGTACCGGACAACGTGTCTTTACTCTAGAAGCCAAACTTAACCTCTACACTGCAGATACTGTAGAAGGAACGTTTTAGAGATAAACCAGAGAGATCATTGCATCCTTGTAAGTTCGGTTCAAGCGACAAAGTGGGAGGGTGGGGGCAGGGTGGTTGCGATGTCTTTCTACTATGTGGTGATGCTGAAGATGGCTTGCGGCGTCCTGCAGGCTGTTACAACCCTCCAACCGAAACAGTTGTTTGCGCCTTGTTAAAATGGCGGAGCTTTAGCGGGGGCATCATTGCGCATCACTGTCCAAATTATAAGGAGCCAGATTTGATAACCATTGGCATCTTCCCAACGTGCAACCGCAAATGTCCGCACAAGGGGAATGGGGCAGAACAGGCTACGTGACGGAGTTTTATGACCTCAGAGTGACCGGTACTTAGTAAGCTACGGACGCCAAAAATTAGATATGCCAACTGCTGAAAAAGGTAGTGGCCATGCTCTACCTGCTGGACATAGAACGCTCATAATTCCTTCGTTCTTCGTTCCTCAGAGGTTTCCCATCCTGCCTAAAAGCCAACGGACGCAATCGAGGACATTTCCTGTATCAAAGTGCACCTCTGAAGGAGGAAGAACTCCTCAAATTTCTATCGGATTGTCACCATTTTGCAGAAACTGCTAAGTCTTCTCATGGTCATCATGCCATACATCAGAATCCGGGATACTGCTCTACAGTATGTAACGAATCTTGCTAGGGTTGTCTCTGTTGTTGGGGAAGTATGCGTGTGAAGTTAAGAAGACGCCCAGTCAGTGAGGCTCCAGCTCTCGGCTGATACACATCCACAGAGCGGCAAGTTAAGTGTTTATCTTTTCCTGTCTTGTCCTCGTAGTATATTAAATTTCGTTCGAGTTTCCCTTGAAGAGGCGTAAAGCTCGCATTTTGTTAGTGTGAATTCAGGAAGTCTGTAGCGCAGTTTTCATTTCTTCTGAGTAACCAGATACATGGCTCATTAACGCAATAGCGTCCATTGGTAGCACATCAGGAGGCTAGCAAGTTTCATATCAAGGATTGTGTCTGCATTTACAGTTTACTTTTTCAGTTAGTCTTGCTAGGATGGGTAGAATGTGTGCATACTGTGTGCGGACGCAGGAGGAGCTGGCCACAGTTCGCGAGCAGCTGAATGCACTTCTGGCTATAATCAGTCACCTTCAGGCTGCTGCCTAGGGTTGTAGGTGTGGCAGAGAATCTGGTGCGTCGCATGGGACACCTCAGGTATGGGTTGTTTCGCCCATGGCTTCTGCTTCGGACACATCTCCTAGTCTACCCGACGCTGTGAATCCGTCCTCACTGCAGAGTAAGTGGCGGGTGGTAACGCGTTCGCGTTGCTCGAAGCGAAGGATCAATGTGGAGACTGGCCGTCTGGCATTGCCCATTCACCCAGTGAGTGGACAGGTGTCCGCTCCTTCAGAAGGGTGCGAGCATGCACACTGGGATGGGGTAGGGAGGTGGGGAGGTTTGCTAATTATCGGTAGCTCCAACGTCAAGTGCGTTATGGAGCCGTTAGGCAGACAGTGTTCAGGACTGAGAAGACAGCTAGCTTGCACTCGGTATGCTTGCCAGGAACCTCGAGATGTGGAGGCGGTCTTGCCTGCTGCTATCGAGCGTGCTGGGTGCAGTCGTCTTAAGTTGTGGCTCTTGTGAAAACCAACGACGCTTGTCGCATGGGCTAGAGGCCGTCCACAGTTCATACGAGCGGCTGGTGGAAGTGGTGAAGGCTACTGGCCTCAAGCATGGGGTACAGGAAGAGCTCGCAATTTGCACCGTTGTTGCCACAGTTGATCAGGTTCCTTTGGTTTATAGAGGAGTTGAGGGTCTTAATCAAAGGATTTGTGGTCTTGGTTGCAGATTCTAGACCTGCTTTATCGGTTGAGGGTTTGATAGGTCATGGTGCGCTACAAGAAGGAAGCAGCTACTCGGTTAGAAGGGTACTTGTCTTTTTTTTTAGGCTAGGCAGTACTCTGAGGCACTCAGATGAACGCTCGCCAGTCAGTACTCAGCAAGGGAAGTCACAACGAATTCAGAGTAGTGACACTTCGACTGTCAAAATTGTCGAAGTATTCGTAGCATAGCTCCCGAATTCACTGTCCCGCAGGAATGTTGTCACTCTCAAATTATTCTGGGGACCGAGAGCTGGTTGAAACCCAAATGGAAAATTCTGAGACACTTAGCGAGTCATGGAATGTATATTGGAAAGACAGGTTAGAGGCTATATGAGGGGGAGCGTTCATTGCAGTTGAAAAAAAATACTGTCTCTTTTGAGGTAGAAGTCGAGTGTGAAAGTGTAGTTATCTGGTCGCTTATAACAGGTCTAGCTGAAACCAAGCTAAGTGTTGAATGTTTCTGCCGGCCAACCGATTCTGCTGTGGCAGGTCTAGAGTTATTCAAAGAATGTCTATGGTTAGTAGCGCGTAAATACCCAGATCATGCATTACTAGTTGGAAGCGACTTTAACCTGCCGTTTATAGACTGGGATGTCTATGGATTCATTGCACGGGCACAGACAGATCGTCATGCGAAATGCTTTTGAATACGTTTTCTGAAAATTGTCTTGAGCATCTAGTTCGACAGCCCACACGCAATGGAAATAAACTTCGTAGCTACAAATAGAGTGGACCATATAGACAACGTCAATATAAAAATGGGGATTAGCGATCATGATGTCATTATAGCAACTACGGTTACGAAAGTTAATAAATCTGTACAGAAGGCTAGGAGAGCGTTTCTACTAGAAAGAGCAGATAAAGAGTTGTTAGCATCTCACGTAGGCAGTGAACTGAGATCACTTGGTTCCAGTAAGATGCACGTAGAAAAATTATGGACAAAGATTAAGCACATTGCAGATCGTGGTCTGGAGAATTATATGCGTAGTAAGTGGATGAAGGACGGAAAGGACCCACCATGGTTTAATAACGACAAGCAAAGGTTAGTAGAGATGCGTGCGTCTTTGAAAAAATCAATGCGCGATGCATACAACTGCAACCACCGTCACACCTTAGTAAAAGATCTGGTAGGGAAGCCAAGATAATTTTGGTCCTATGTAAAACCGCTAAGTGGGTCTACGGCTTCCATCCAGGCACTTCTTGACCAGTCGGTTATGGCAGTTGCAGAAAGGAAAATTAAAGCGGAAGTTTTAAATTTAATGTTTAAGAATGCGTTCATGCACGAGAATCATACATAGACACACCGTCATTTGACCATCGAACAGACGCGTGTATGGACGACATAGCAATAAGCATCCCTGGCGTAGAGAAACAACTGCCGGCCGCTGTGGCCGAGCGGTTCTAGGCGCTTCAGTCCGGAACCACGCGGCTGCTACGGCCGCAGGTTCGAATCCTGTCTCGGGCATGGATGTGTGTGATGTCCTTAGGTTAGTTAGGTTTAAGTAGTTCTAAGTCTAGGGGACTAATGACCTCAGACATTAAGTCCCATAGTGCTTAGAGCCATTTGAACCATCTGAAGAGAAACAACAGAAGGAGTTGAAAACAAATAAGTCACCAGTTCCGGATGGAATACCAATTCGGCGTTTCCAAAAATATTCTACGGCACTGGCCCCTTACTTAGCTTGCATTTATGGCGAATCTCTCGCCCAGCTCAAAGTCCCAAGCGACTGGGAAAAAAGCGCAGGTGAATCCTGTGCATAAGGAGGTCAGATGAACGGATCCGTAAAATTACAGACCAACGTCTCTAACATCTGTTTACGGCAGAATCCTTGAATATATTCTCAATTCGTATGTAATAAATTTTTTTAAGGCTGAGAATCTTATGTCCACGAATCAGCATAGTTTTAGAAAGCACCACTTGTGAGAAACTCAGCTTGCCTTACTCTCACCTGATGTATTGCGAACTATGGATGAAGGGCAACAGACGGATTCCATATTTCCGGAAAGCGTTTGATACGGTGCACAATTGCAAGCTGTTAAAGAAGATACGAGCATACAGAATAGGTTCACAGATGTGTGAGTGGCTCGAAGACTTGTTAAGTTATAGGCTCCAGTATGTTGTCTTCGACGGCGAGTATTCATCAGCGACAAGAGTATGGTCAGGAGAGCCCCAGGGATGTGTGATAGGACCGCTATTATTCTCTTTATACAGAGTGGGACAAATAAAGGTGGCCCAGATAACAGAGTTCCATGGTACAAAGAAACACAACAGAGGAGAGGAAATACAGTATTAACCTGACTATAGACGATGTAGAAAATGATCACCATTATCTCTTAGCAGTTTTGGGGCCTGGTCAGTAAACTGCTGAAGGGGTGTCGAAGGTGGACTGTTGGAATTTCTGCAGTCTCATCCGAAATGTTCTGTTGCAGTTCTTGAAGACTGTGAGGCTTGTTGCGATACACCTTAGACTTGAGGGATCCCCACACAGAGTAATCGCACACTGACAGATCAGGTGGCCTGGGTGGCCAGCTACGGCTGCAACCTGACTGATCCCTGCTAAAAACTCTATGAGGCGTGAAAATGTCGTCCAGGATCCGGCCGGCTGCATGGGCAGTTACTCCATTCTATTGGAAGTAACTGTAGGTCTATTCCTCCTCCGTTAATGCTGCCACAAATAGTTTCAAAATGTTGTCAACGTAACGCGCCGAAGCGCTGATGAAAGAAGATGAGACCAATAATGCGGCTTGCAGACACTGCACACCAAACCCTAACCTTCTGATCACATAGTGGTGTTTCGTGGAAGTTTTGCGGATTCTCCGCTGCACAGAATCTGTGATTCTGTGAGATGACATAACCACTCAGGTGAAACGAGGTTTCATCAGACATAAAGAACAGATCCATGTCCAAGCCATTCATTGTTATCTCAGTGAACAGTCACTAACAAAACTGGAGGCGCCGAGCAGCATCTGCTGGACTTAACGCATGAACACCAGACACTCAGTAGGCGCGCATGTGCAGGTCCAGGTGGAGTATTCGACTGATCTGTCGGTCTCTTGCGACAGGCGTCGGGTTGATTTGGTAGGACACTGAAGCATGTTCTGATGAACGGCAGCCATAACACTTTTGTATGTCTCATTTTTAATATTCTGTATCTACATCTAAATTGATTCTCCGCAAGCCACCTTATGGCTACTAGTCATTATCTTTCCTTCTCACAAATAGAACGAGGGAAAAACAACTGTCTACATGTCTCCGCACGAGCCCTAATTTATGGTATCTTATCTTCGTGGTCCTTACGCGAAATATGTCGCACGCAACAGAATAGTTCTGTAGTCAAGGCGTTACTTTTGTGCTTTATATCATGTTAGATGGGTATATCACATAACTAATGAGGAAGTATTGAATGGGATTGGGGAGAAGAGAAGTTTGTGGCACAATTTGACTAGAAGCAGGACATATTCTGAGGCATCAAGGGCTCACCAATTTAGTATTGGAGGGCAACGTGGAGGGTAAAAATCGTAGAGGGAGACCAAGAGATGAATAAACTAAGCAGATTCAGAAGGATGTAGGTTGCGGTAGGTACTGGGAGATGAAGAAGCTTGCACAGTATAGAGTAGCATGGAGAGCTGCATCAAACCAGTCTCAGGACTGAAGACCACAACAACAACAACATGTTACATTGCATACCCATCTCGCTGCCGCATTCCTGTCCTGCGCATTCTTCTCCGCAGCGGACAGTGTACACAATTCTTAAGTAGTTGCACTGGTACTTACCTGTTCCTGAGCCATCGAGACGAGACGGCAAATTCTCTGGAAGAGCAGAGAGCGTGGAAGAAGGCGGTGCGGTAGCCGTCGTCCTCGGGGTCGGGCGCGGAAAGCGCCACTGAGAAGATGCCATCGGCGAGCTGGTAGTTGAATCCCGCAATGTCGAAGTCGCCGTACAGCGGGTCCATGCGGAAGAAGTTGTGGCGCAGGCGGCGCGAGCTGCGGTCGGACAGGCTGAAGACGACCAGCGCGGAAGAGCCCAGGTCCGGCAGATAGGCGAACGCCTCGCCGCAGTGGCCCGCCTCAACATCCACCGCGATACTGGCGAAGAACGACGTCGCATCGAAGTCGTCTCTCCGCAGGTAGTACCTGTGGGCACAGGCAGCTGTTTTCAAATAGGCCGTCCTCAGTCGACATAGAAAAACTGTTGGCCTTGTTACATACGGAAAAACCATGAGAAATAGCCGACCATTCACATCCCGACTGGTCGGTCGAACACGCCCCCCCCCCCCCCCCCCCCTCCCTCACCACCGACCACTACCCACGGCTGAGCGGGACGCCGACCGTCTGACTTTCTGTGGACTGACGGAATTTGGGATAGCAGGCAGTGATCAGAGCAAGCGGGTAGCGATCTGCCCGCAAACTGACGCACGCAAACTGAAACCTCCCCTTAGAAAAATTTATGAATGACTGAGCTGTTAAACCCCTTACGTTATTTGATTTTCAAACAGCTGAGCAAAACTGAACGTACTCAGACATTTCTCTGTTTACTTATTCTGATCATCACTAAACTGACACACAATATCTTTAGCGCAACGCAATCTGACTTTCAATAATCCCTACAAAAGAATGTCCGTGACTGACAATGACCTATGCCTTTCATTAATCATTTACCTCACAAAAATCTTCGTTACTCGAACTACTGCAGTACAGCGAGCGCCAATACTACCAGCTAAATAAAGGATTCTAACTACTGAAGGCACTAACTACTGATAGGCATAGTTAGGAAACGAAAGATTTTGACAGAGAACAAACAATGTATTTACCTCAATAATGTTCAAAAGTCATCATATATACAGCAGTTCATGAAATCCAGTACTAAAAATTTACTCTTTTGATGGACACACGTCCAGATCGTCCGCTCTCAAAATTCCGCCATCTCTCTCCCCACATCCACCACTGCTGGCGGCTCACCTCCAACTGCGCAACGCTACGCGCTGTTCACATCCAACTGCCCAACACTACAATAGCGAATATTCCAACAATGCCAACCAGCCACAGACTGCACACAACACAGCCAGTGATTTCCATACAGAGCGCTACGTGACGTTACCAATATAAAAACCTAAACAGCCTACTTACAAGACCACGGAATCGACCACCGTAAAATCTCCCGTAGAAAGGCGAACGTGTCGGAGCGGTCCTGTTCGACAGTAGTCGGCCTGTGTATGTGGACGTAGTGCATACTTGAACATGACTGCGGATGCTAGCCGAGCCTCTAAGTTGTGCCTTTGTATTTGACATTGAACGACACCTGTGCAATGTCCTCCACTTCGCAAGTGTCAGTCGTGTTCAGAACAGTTTTCTGTGTAGTTGTGAGTCCATTGTTTTGGAGCTTAGTGCATCTGAACACGGGAAAATTGTTGGTGCCGGTATGGTGGATGCTTCTATAACCAAAGTAGCTGAGGTGGTTGGGGTTTCGAAGAGGCACCGTACCGAAGATTTATACCGCACACAGAGAAAGTTGAAAAACATCATCCTCTAAGTCACAAAGAGGACGAAAATATGTGCTGAGTGATCGTGACGGTCACTGAAGAGGATTATGACGAAAAATAAGAGAACGACAACCGCAAAAGTCACTGCAGAAGAAGGGGAGCTCCATAATCTATGACCTGCAGGGCGAGCTGCAGTTCCAAAGCAACGCATCAGTGATGTAAATGATCGTAACGGTAAAACGTGGTGCCGAAGCCATAAAACCTGGACTGAGAGAACAATGAAAGAAAGTGATATGGTCGGTTGAAACTTGCTGCACAGTGGTTTCGGCTGTTGGTCCAGACTGCATCCCAAGAGTGGACCACGGCAGTGGTTCGGTGATGAATTTGGCAGCCACGTCGTGGCGTTCCACGGGTCCCATGGTTACTCTGCAGCGTGGCATTACTGCCAGGGATTATGTGATAATTTTGCCTGATTAGGTCCATTCAATGGTACAATGTTTGCTCCCAGTGGTGAGCCTGTGTTCCAAGATGACGGGGGTGTTTGTTCACATGGTTCGCATTGTGCGGGACTCGTTTTGTGAACACGAGGATGAATTTTCGCATCTCCACTGTGCACCACAGTCACCAGATCTACTTTGGAGAGAAGGCTGCATGATAGCTATCTATTTCCGTCATCGACACCTGAACTTGTCACTACTTTTCAGGACAAATGATATAATGTTCCCTTGAAAACCATACAGGGCCTTTATTTGTCCATTCCGAAACGGCTGAAAGCTGTTTTGAATGCCAATGGTTTTCCTACACCGTACTACGGATAGTAATGTATCCACTTTCCAATATCCTCGTCGTAGAAAGCAGCTGCCTGTGCTTTCGGCCAGTTATCTTCACTGGTCTGCAGCTCGTTGTCTGTGGAAAAATTTTGTCTTCATAGCCAGCGGTTCTTGTGAGCAGAGATGAGACTGAGAGGGAGCCAATTACGGACTGTATTGTGGGAGAACAAACACTTCTCATCGGGAACGCTGCGGTAGCGCCTTCATTGCCTTGCCGCGTGCGGCCGAGAATTGGCATGAAGAAGGAACTGCTCGACAATTGCGTTATGTGGGTTGCATGGCACAGGCGAAATCTCTAACCAGGCCCTCATACTCGGTGGGAGACGCTATTCCCTACGCTTCTTTACGTGCTCAGTGTTCACTCAAAACTGAAAAGAGCGACCCGACACGATCGACGGGAATGCTAGAGACAGTGCCCAGCACATCTGTGCAAAGCTTTACCCGATTTTCCCAGTGGTTTCCATTTCGCGACCGATCGGAACTTACTTTCTGGACAACTCTGGTATATTGTATGTAAATCCCTGTGGTGTTTGTAACATATAGCGTGTTTATGAATGGCTGTCTAATGTTGTCCGTCCGCAGCTCGTGGTCGTGCGGTAGCGTTCTCGCTTCCCGCGCCCGGGTTCCCGGGTTCGATTCCCGGCGGGGTCAGGGATTTTCTCTGCCTCGTGATGACTGGGTGTTGTGTGATGTCCTTCGGTTACTTAGGTTTAAATAGTTCTAAGTTCTAGGGTACTGATTACCATAGATGTTAAGTGCCATAGTGCTCAGAGCCATTTTAATGTTGTCCCCTCAAAGGAATTCTCAAGGCTACAAATGATTAAAACGACCCTACAACTAGAGACCTCTATAAAACCAAGTATTATGTTGTGATTTGACTTCAGTATAGCAGATCAAACCAATAGTTCCTGTCGGGATGCTACTAGAACGAATCACAACTTGGATACCGTAAATGACTTATTCTCAAAAAACATATAGAGTGCACAATGTCCGATTCTTCCCTAAATGTAATTTCGAGATTGGCAGAACATACGTTTGCTTTAGACCGCGTCCCAATTTATTAGACAGAAACAGAGTTGGCTAATATTGATTAGTGGTGACAAACAGAAGACTTACACTCTGACTGCCACTTTCAGAAAACATTCAGTAGGCACGCAAATGGAACTCAGCACATTTACTGAGAGTGTTTCCCTATCCACCGAAACGAAGTCTGCATCTCACCTACTGAAGCACAGACAGCAGTTGACTGCACCGACGGCGTGCTGGTTGGAGCGTTGGCCACTGTGCAGATGACGTATGTAGCTACGTGTAATTCTCTACCTACACAGTGGACGCAGGATGCTGTTTACAAACTACCAGCGTTGAAATTACCTCAGTACAAGACAGAACGCAAGTCAAGATTTCTGTTTGCTCACGAGCCAGAAACAGAATTTCGACTCAAGTATTGTCCTATAAAGAAGCACTTCATTGTTTTGATATTCCACAGAGAAGTAAAGAATCGTCAGTCGAGTAAACTGAATAATTCCGTTCACAGGAAAAGGACTTCACGTGCTCCTTGTGGCGAAAATCAACAGTTACCAAAATCGAACTGCAAGATTCTGCTCTGTTGGTCCCGCCTGCGAAGTCTCTATATCGATCCCTGGAGGGAAGTATCTTCGACCAATCTCCGAATGAAAGCGTGTCCACGCCATATTCCCGCTCGATCCCGGCCCTGCGGCGTCTACTTTAGCGCTCAGGCAACGAATTACAGCAGCTTTTACGAAAACATTACCTCCAACCACATGGGTCACGAATTTGCCAGCTAATCGCCTAAAGTTCATACTCCTTTCAGGAGATTTTCTGGAAGTTTCCGTTTCCCATCCTACATCCTTAGCACTTCGCCACTCAGATACGCGTCTTTGTTTTTCAGTGGGAAGTGTGCCCTTGGAAGACAGCTTGTGACCACCGTTTGTGACGCCACGCATTCCTTTGCTCTAAAAAGGGTTTCTTTTTGCCTTGTTTCGCCCCCATCGCTATTCTGAATTATTTTTTTCAGCCCACTAGAGTGCCATCACTGTCCGCATTATGGCGGTTCTGCGGCCTGTAGTCAGCCGCCTCCTCGGTCTGTTCTCTCTCGGAACAGTAAACGTCCGCCCCTGCAGAACACAGCTCTCCACCTGACCTCTCTTCAGCTGATAGCGGCTTTTGAGGAACGTGTTGTCCACATCGCCGTTTCTGTCAGCATTTAGTACTATGGAAATAGTAAGCAGCTAGTGCTAGCCAGTGTCAGTCAATGATATGATTAATAATCCGATTGTGCATCGTAAACAATGATCTAATATAAATACACTACTGGCCATTAAAATTGCTACACCATGAAGATGACGTTCTACAGACGCCAAATTTAACCGACAGCAAGAAGATGCTGTGACATGCAAATGATTAGCTTTTCAGAGCGTTCACACAAGGTTGGCGCCGGTGGCGACACCTAAAAAGTTTCTGATACACAAACAGCAGTTGACCGGCGTTGCCTGGTGAAACGTTGTTGTGCTGCCACGTGTAAGGAGGACAAATGCGTACCATCACGTTTACGACTTCGATAAAGGTCGGATTGTAGCCTATCGCGATTGCGGTTTATCGTATCGCGACATTGCTGCTCGCGTTGGTCGAGATCCAATGACTGTTAGCAGAATATGGAATCGATGTTTTCAGGAGGTTAATACGGAACGCCGTGCTGGATCCCAACGGCCTCGTATCACTAGCAGTCGAGATGACAGGCATCTTATCTGCATGGCTGTAACGGATCGTGTAGCCACGTCTCGATCCCTGAGTCAACAGATAAGGACTTTACCAAGAGAACAACCATCTGCACGAACAGTTCGACGACGTTTGCAGCAGCATGGACTATAAGCTCGGAGACCATGGCTGCGGTTATCCTTGACGTTGCATCTCAGACAGGAGCGCGTGCGATGTTGTACTCAACAATTAACCTGGGTGCACGAGTGGCAAAACGTCATTTTTTCTGATTAATCCAGGTTTGTTTACAGCATCATGGTGGTCGCATCCGTGTTTGGCGACATTGCAGTGAACGCACATTGGAAGGGTGTATTCGTCATCGCCATATTGACGTATCACCCGGCGTGATGGTATGGGGTGCCATTGGTTACACGTCTCGGTCACCTCTTGTTCGCATTGACGGCACTCTGAACAGTGGACGTTACATTTCAGATGTGTTAGGACCCGTGGCTCTACCCCTCATTCGATCCCTGCGAAAACCTACATTTCAGCAGGATAATGCACGACCGCATGCTGCAGGTCCTGTACGGGCTTTTCTGGATACGGAAAATGTTCGTCTGCTGCCCTGGCCAGCACATTCTCCAGATCTGTTACCAGTTGAAAACGTCTGGTCAATGGTGGCCGAGCAACTGGCTCGTCACAATATGCCAGTCACTGCTCTTGATGAACTGTGGTATCGTGTTGAATCTGCATGGGCAGCTGTTATTGTACACGCCATTCAAGCTCTGTTTGACTCAATGCCCAGGCGTATCAAGGCCGTTATTACGGCTAGAAGTGGTTGTTCTGGGTACTGATTTCTCAGGATCTATGCACCCAAATTTCTTAAAAATGTAATCGCATTTCAGTTCTAGTATAATATATTTTTCCAATGAATACCCGTTTATCATCTGCATTTCTTCTTGGTGTAGCAATTTTAATGGACAGTAGTGTATAAATTGAAAAGAGTTGACATAATATTATATGAATGGTGTAAAAATGTTACCGCCTTACAATTTTTAAAGCATTGGCTGAAGATGCGAGGGAGATGTTGTACCGTTGACTCCCCATTTCCGACCCATATGGGACGAGGGAAATGAAAGGTATTCCGATTCGAACCACCGACGGGTCGAAGCTTAATCGAAAACACGCATCTATACAAAACATATTTATGCCGTAAAACACCAGGAAATGAAGACAACAGAAGAGATTCTAGCCAATGAGCTGTCTGCATCAGATAATTACTTCAAAATCTGGAGACTCCAACCCAGTGTGAGTAAAACAGAAGTGTGTTTCTTCCATCTAAATAACCAGTTGGCGAACGTAAAACTGGAAGTAAGTTTCAGAGGCAGAATTCTTCGTCATATTGGAACCCAAAATATCTTGGTGTCATCCTGGATCGTACACTATGCTTCAAACAACACCTTCTTAACTTAGCTCAAAAGCTGAGGACTCGAAACAACATCCTCCATAAGCTACGCGGAACTACCTGGGGATCTTCAGCAACCACCCTGCGATCTTCAGCTCTGGGCTTGGTGTACTCAAGTGCTGAGTATTGTGCACCTGTTTGGATGAACAGTCATCATACAAGGCTTGTTGATACCCAGCTAAATACGACAATGCGCATATCATCTGGCGCAATCAGATCTACTCCAGTTTATTGGCTTCCACTGTTAACCAGTATAATGCCTCCCGGTCTACGCAGATGTACTGCCCTTATGAGAGAATTCCACAAGACCTCCAGGAATTCTAACCTACCCGTGCGTAGTGACCTGCCACTTTTAAATCGCAAGAGACTGAAATCACGCCATCCAACTCTGTGCGATGCTGCTGCCATGGTTGCTAAGAATTTCAAATCTCTTGAAGAATGGAAAGGTCGGTAGGAAGCAGTGACAGATGTGCACCTGCATAATATCTTCTCTGGTGCTAAATCTCCAAGTGGATTCGACCAGCCGGCCGGAGTGGCTGTGCGGTTCTAGGCGCTACAGTCTGGAACCGGGCGGCCGCTACGGTCGCAGGTTCGAATCCTGCCTCGGGCATGGATGTGTGTGATGTCCTTAGGTTAGTTAGGTTTAATTAGTTCTAAGTTCTAGGCGACTGATGACCTGAGAAGTTAAGTCGCATAGTGCTCAGAGCCATTTGAACCATTTGATTCGACCTACCACGCAAGACCTGGACTACTCTCAACAGAATCCGTACCAGCCATGGGCGATGCAGGGATGCTCTCTTTAAGTGGAAGTAGCTGCCTGATCCAGCTTGTGACTGTGGGGCTCCATAACAGACTGAAACTTCCTGGCAGATTGAAACTGTGTGCTGGACCGAGACTCGAACTCGGGACTTTTGGCCTTCGCGGGCAAGTGCTCTACCAGCGGAGCTACCCAAGCACGACTCACGCCTCGTCCTCACAGCTTTACTTCTGCCAGTACCTCTTCTCCTACCTTCGCAGGAGAGCTTCTGTAAAGTTTGGAAGGTAGGAGACGAGATACTGACAGAAGTAAAGCTGTGAGTACCGGGCGTGAGTCGTGCTTCGGTAGCTCAGATGGTAGAGCACTTGCCCGCGAAAGATAAAAGTCCCGAGTTCGAGTCTCGGTCCAACACACAGTTTTATTCTGCCAGGAAGTTTCATATCAGCGCACACTCCGCTGCATAGTGAATATTTCATTCTGGATCCAAACCAGACTGTTCACCACATTGTCAGTGAATGCAGGATTCGAGCCTATCACGGCGCCAAAGAGGACTTCCTGCTAGCAACTCCAGATGCAGTGCGCTGGATTGAAGGACTGGATATTCAGTTGTAAAGACAAACTTAAGTTTCTTGTGTGTCAATATGTACATATGTATAAGTAATTTAATTTCATGATATGTCTGTATTAGCCATTAGCTAAATAATAATAAATAGTATGCTGTAAATCACGACGAGAAGATATACCAGATACCAGCACGTTTCTGAGCGTGCTCGTACTACGTCGGGAACGTGGTTTTGCGTCTTCACGCTGAGCAATACGTTCCGCGCGACGGCCGCAGACAGGGTACCTGAGGAGGAGGGTGTCGGTGCGCAGGTCGTAGACGAGTAGCTGCGGCCGGGTGAGGCGGACCAGCGCGCCCTGCCCCAGGTCGGCGGTGCCGGCGTCCATCACCCACAGCCGGTCGCACGCGTCCGCCCTGACGCGGTAGGCGGACGTGATGCGCGCTGGCTCGCCCTCGGCGCGCTCGCCACCCTCCAGCCGCTGCGTCTCCCAGTCCGGGTACGGCGACAGCGGCGGCGACCGTGGCGACGCAGGCGGCCTCTCGTCCCCTGCAAAGTGGCCAGCACTCACTCTCTCACCACTTAATACGGAAACATCACGGTTAAACCTCTGAACACAAGGTTGTTACGAGGGTCACGCCAAAAGGAAAGCACACAATTATTTTTTTAAATCCATCTTTTATATATGTTGAGATTGTATGGGTGCTATTCTGTCATTCTGCGCAACGGATTAATCTGTGATGTACCCTTTACCCTGTGGCTCCTGTAAGATGCAATTTCCACCCCCACACTACTACAGAAGTCAGACAGACGCTCCTAACGTTCTAAAGAGAAATGCCTGAAAAACTTTAAGTAATAAATATCTTCTGAAGTCCTCCACTGTAAGGAAATGACACAAAATATTCACAAAATTTCTTACGTAACTAGTGGGATACTTGGGTACTGGAGTAGTGTTAGTTAGTGTAAGAAAAACATGAAACTAACGAAAATTATTATTTATTTTGCAAAAATTCATAGAAATCACAATGGCACTTTTAGTTATGAACTGAACAAGATATTTCCGGGTTCTTTTCGGAATGTGAAGTTACCTTTTAAGGATAGGATTCGCTAATGAAATTTCTATACATAGTTTAAGACTGTTATTGACTTGGCAGAATGGCTGAGAGCCGCACCTACTCAACTTGAATAATCATCCGTTAGAATGTTGCTAGGTACGGTCGAGACTGTCGCGTGTGAAATGCAGTGAAGTGTACTGTTGTGGAGGAAATATGGGGTTCACAAGAGCTGTAGCATACAATACCGTAAGCTGCGATGACTGCTGTCTGCGCCGCTCGCTGCTGACAAATAACATAACTCTCGTTCTATCTGGATTGACCTTCGCCAGTCAAACTCTCCCTACGCCTTGTTGAAGTCGAGGACTCCTAATCGCCCCTAGTCTATTGGCGTGGTACACCGGTCAGATAACCAGTCCACCGTGATGCCGCTCAAAAATTCGCTCGCAGGCGTTTAACTATAACTCTGTCCGTTCACACCACACAATAAGTGTGGTGGCCAACACAGTGAACAACGCTTAATCGCAAGGACTCAATAATTCGCTCTCGACAGAGGTGCTTTCCCAGTGAAGTACTGAGGAGAGACTTGTTCCTCGCTCTTTGAGTACACGTACGAGCGCGCACGCCCTCGTTGCGTGTTCTCGCTCCAAGAGCGACAACGGAACGGCCCCTCTCCACGCCAGAGACGTGAAGCGGTATATCTTTCAGTCTCTTCCATTACTCCTTCAGCTCAAGGCGTCAGGAATATCGTCTGCCAATCAGCATTGCTCTTCTAAAACGGGAGAATGACGTTTCGTTTAAGGCGACCAATCCAGAAATCTGTAGCTTTGGCGTTTGCTGTCTCCCTGTGAAAATCCCTGAAACTGTGGTTTGTATTTCTAAAGAATGCATAGGCTGGGCGCTTCCACACAATGTAGCGGAATCAGCTTTTAAGCCGAACACGGGGTGTTCTTCCTTTCACTTGGGCAAACGCTGTCTGCTCTATGGGTGGTCACCGGACAACATAGATGGCCTGAGTCGTCGTTTGATGGGACCAGCCCCCCGGCGTGTGGTTTGCGTCTCCCGATGTAAAAGCCCCTGCGACCGTCGTGTCTTGAATGTGTGTGTACACCAGCTTTGAGTATTTCAATCTCGGAGCGCATTCGCGATTTACTAATTATTTGCATGTCGTTTACATGAATTCATGCAACATTGACTTTATCTTATCGAGTTTGGGTTCGAATGAAGCGTCTTGATGTGCGGAATATGATTGTGAGGGCGGAATATGTAAGCAGTGAATGTCAGGATACCACGACGTCTTACAATGTTTGAAAGTTTTACAGTGTGTAGATACATCCTTTAGGAACAATATTTTCATTTCTCAACATAATTTCCATCCCTCTCAACTGCCTTATGCCACCTTGGAACCAGCGCCTGTATACCCGACTGGTAAAATTCTGGACCAACCTGTTGTAACCACTGTTTGGCAGTGTGCACATGGGAGTTATCATCTTCAAATCTTGTTTCACGAAGAGTCTTTCAGTTTCCCAAAAAGGTGATACGTCAAATGGAGCCAAGCCAGGACTGTAATGCGGGTGTTTAGTGTTGTCCATCTGAGTTTTATGATCGCTTCCATGGTTTTTTGACTGACATGTGGCCATGCACTGTCGTGCAACAGCAAAACATCCTGATTTTGCCGATGTGGTCGAACACTACTCAGTCGAGCGTGACGTTTCTTCAGTGTCGTCACATATGCATCAGAATTTATGGTGGTTCCACTTGGCATGATGTCCACAAGCAAGAGTCCTTCAGAATCGAAAAACACCGTAGCCATAACTTTTCCAGCAGAAGGTGTGGTTTTGAATTTTTTTTTCTTGGGTGAATTTGCATGATGCCACTCCACTGATTGCCTCTTCGTCTCTAGTGAAAAATGATGGAGCCATGTTTCATCACCTGTCACAATTCTTCCAAGAAATTCCTCTCCCCCATTCTCGTACTGTTCCAAAAGTCCACTGCATACCCTGGGAACCCACCTGGCACAAACTTTTTTTAACGCCAACATTTTCAGTATTCTGCAAACACTTCGTTCCCCTATCCCAACGTAGCGCGACAATTCGTTCACTGTGATGCGTCTGTCAGCAGTCACCAATTCCTTAACTCTCTGCACATTGTCTGGAGTGTGTGCAGTACGAGGCCTGTCGCTGCGAGGACAATCCTCAATATTTCCGTGCCAGTTTTCATCACGTAACCTGCTTGCCCACAGACTAACTGTACTGCGATCGACAGCAGCATCTCCATACACCTCTTTCAATCTCTTGTGGATGTTTCCCGCTGTCTCGTTTTCACAGCACAGGAATTGTATGACAGCACATTGCTTCTGACGAATGTCAAGTGTAGCACCCCTCTTGAAGACATGCTGTGACGGCGCCAGTCACGGGAACAGGTTGAACTAAGTTTGAAAACAAGCGAGAAGGATCTATCTACACACTGTAAAACTTTCGCACACGCAGAATGAAAACTGTATTTTTACAAAATAGTGTGCATTCTTTTACAGTGACCCTCGTAGTACTACTGCATATTTTCTACATGGACAACTGCAAAACTCAAACAATATTAAAGGGTGAAACATCTAGGCAGATTTAAACTGTTTGCCGGACTGAGACTCGAACTTTGGACCGTTCCCTTTCTCGGCCAAATGCTCTTACCGACTGAGCTATCCAAGCACAGCCTTACTACCACCACTAACTCATCTCCTACACTCCAAACTTCACAGAAGTTCACTGTAAAACAGCAAACAATCCCAGACTGTGGGCAAGCCATATTTCCACAATATCCTTTCTTCCAGAAGTGCTAGTCCCGCCAGGCAAGCGGAAGAGCTTCTCCGAAGTTAGGAAGGCTGAAGATGAGGTACTGGCGAAAGTAACGCTGAGAGGTCGGGTACTGCATTGATAGCTCAGTAGGCAGAGCACTTGCCCACGAAAGTCAAAGACTCAGGTTCAACTCCCGGTCCGGGATGCAGCTTTGATTCTACCAGGTGCAGTATATCGATTCAGCCAAAACACGATGTATTATAACTTTACTGACTCTACAAATACGACAAAGATAATGGCGCCGGACGCTGTGATCGAGCGGTTCTAGGCGCTTCAGTCCAAAACCACGCTCCTGCTACAGTCGCAGGTTCTAATCCTGCCTCGGGCATGGATGTGTGTAATGTCCTTAGGTTAGTTAAGTTTCAGTAGTTCTAAGTCTAGCGGACTGATGACCTCAGATGTTATGTCCCATAGTGATTAAAGCCATCTGAACCATTTTGATAATGTCTTTCACAGAAAAGAATCCAGTTTGATTCCAAATAATAATAATAAATGATAAAATTTTACAAAAAGTTTCCCACTTCAATTGTCCAGGGTGTGATATAAGTTTTAACTATGAAAAAAGACATTCAGGAGACGGTTGATAAATACCAAGCTATGTCTGGAACACTTAGAAGAACTTAGGGGAAGGTAACAAGACAGGAAACACGAATGAAATTTTATGAAGTTATAGTTGTACCGACTCCTGTGTATGGTTCCAAACCACGGCAGTAACAAAAAAGAAAAATCACGAGCCGTGGGATAGCTCCTAATATTGCGTCGGACCTCCTTTTTCGCGACGTAGTGCAGCATCTCGATGTGGCAGGGTCTCAAAAAGTCATTGGATGCCCCCTGCAGAAATATTTACACATACTATAGTCGTTCATAATTGCGAAAGTGTTACCGGTGCAGGATTTTGTGCACGAACTAACCTCTCTCGATTATCTCTCACAAATGTTTGATGGGATTTTTGTCGGGCGATCTGGATGGTCATAACATTTCCTCAGATTGCCCAGAATGATCTTCAAACCAGTTCCGAACAATTGTGGTCCAGTTACTTGGCACACTGTCATCTATGGTTCAAATGGCTCCGAGCACTATGCGACTTAACTTCTGAGGTCATCAGTCGCCTAGAACTTAGAGCTAATTAAACCTAACTAAACTAAGGACATCACACACATCCATGCCCGAGGCAGGATTCGAACCTGCGACCACAGCTGTCGCTCGGTTCCAGACTGTAGCGCCTAGAACTTAGAGCTAATTAAACCTAACTAAACTAAGGACATCACACACATCCATGCCCGAGGCAGGATTCGAACCTGCGACCATAGCTGTCGCTCGGTTCCAGACTGTAGCGCCTAGAACCGCACCGCCACTCCGGCCGGCTGTCATCTATCAGAAATTCCATAGCTGTTTGGGTCATGAAGTCCATCAATGGCTGCAAATGGCCAATGACCAGTTCAGCTGGAGCAGAAGACCCAGACCATTCCACGTAAAACTTAGGTCCATGGCTTGGTGGGGTCTGCACCACACTCCAACCCTACCATCAGTTCCTACCAAATTAAATCGGGACTCATGTGACCAGGCCACCGTTTTCCAGTCGTCTAGGATCTAACCGGTATCGTTACGTGCCCAAGAGAGGCGTTACAGGCGATGTCGTGCTGCTAGAAAAGGCACTTGCGTCAGTTGTATGCTACCATAGCCTATTAACGCCAAATTTCGACGCACTGTCCTCACGGAAACATTATTCGTACATCCCACATTGATTTCTGCGATTATTTCCCACAGTGTCGCTTGTCTCTTAGCACAGACATCTCTACCCAAATGCCGCTGTTCTCAGTTTTTAATTGAAGGCCGTTGATCACTGCATTGTCCCTCGTGAGAAGTAGTGCCTGAAATTTCGTATTCTCGGCACACACTTTACACTATAGATCTCGGAATATTGAATTCCCTAACAATTTCCGAGATGAAATGCCCCATGCGTCTTGCTCCGACTATCATTCCGCGTTCAAAGTCTATAAATTCCCGCAGCCACAATCACATAGGAAACCTTTCCACATGAATCACTCGAGTCCGTCAATGTAATGTCCTCTTTACACCTATTGTACGCGATACATCGCCATCTGGATATCTGCATATCGCTATCCCATTACTTTTTTCACCTCAATGCAAAATCAAATAGAAGGACGATGTTCCTAGAATGATAGAAAATGGAATGCGAAAAAAGATAGTGAATTATCGGCTGGCTGCAAAGTGAGAACTGGGTAGACAATCGATAGCAGATGGATGGATGGATGACGGAGACCGGACCAGGTGACTACAGCACCTAATCCTTGAAAGGAGATTATGTCGATGAAGTTTCAAATCAGTGCATATCCCATTGCAGAGTGAAAAATTCATTCTGAATACTAAGAGGTGTTTATAAAGAGGTATCATATATCCATGCG